>NC_062968.1:45503921-45627451 GCF_023119035.1 Salvia hispanica
AGATGAATCGGTAAATAGCAACAACCAAATCGACTTCCAAAACGTGAAGTTCGAACGAAATAAAGTGCAAAAAATAGAATGTAAGTAGATTGTTTCTTCGCCCTTCGCTAGGATGGTGTTACGAATGACTTTCTAGGAAGATGAGACCCTTAGAACCGTAGACTACCCCATAACTCTCATTTCCCAAGTGTGTGTTTTTGTGTGTGAGCTAAGAGCAAAAATCGTATATTGCGTGTGATGCATGCTCCTGCATTTATAGGCGTTGAAGTGGGAGCCAGCGAGGTATAGATAGTCTTTGTTGCCCTCAGCTATTGACTCCCTTCTTCTAGCCATTCTTTTCCCTTCAGTTCTGCTCACTTTCCTTCATTTCCTTCATTAGTCCGTTTCCTCCGGCTTTTCCTGGATCTAGCGATGTCGTCACACACCTGGCTTACAAACTGTGTTAGACCCAGTAAAATATAGTGTTTTTCACCACATAACCGATGCATGAAATTAGCCTTGTCATCTTTCATGTTAATTTATAGGAGTAATGCTCCTTACTCTTTCCATTCTATTAATAATAAAACATTCTTTTTTTGGCATGAAATTTTGCGTGGTATTTTTCTACGAGTTAATGAAGTGTAAAAAATAGAAATAATGTTATTACTATTTTAAAAAACGTTTCATTTCTTACTTTATTCTTCTTTTTACTTAACTCACTTAATACAACTTTTCTTAAATTGCGTATCGAAAAGAAACGTCTCATCTACTATAGAACAAAGAGAGTACTACATTTTATGCCTATATAATGTATTATCCCAGATAATATACATAATTCATATATTTTACATTATATATGATAGTACATTATAGGGTCCTCCTCTAATACTTATAACACCATAATCCAAAATTAAGACTAAATCTACCTTTGGATTTTGAAATGAGAGGATGAGATTAAAGCTCACAAATTTCAATAAAGAGTAAACAAAATATCAACAAAAGGGTAATATCATCATTATGTTATTACATGATACATCATATGATAATTTCTGTGGGTGTTTTTTTTTATATTAACATAGTGTATTACAGATATCAACAATATGACTTGAGAATATCAATACAAGGACAAGAAAATATCAACACATTTTTATTGATATTTTACCTACATTATACTGAGATTTTGCATAGAGATTTTTTTGCATTTATTGATAAAATCTGCTAATCATCATGTACGAAAATTGAAATATAATTTATCAAATTTCATCACCCGAACATCATCGAAACATATGCAATTGAGATCTCATTGGAATCCTTATAAAATTATCTTTAATTTGATATATTTTTTGCGAAAAAATAATTTAAAACGAGAGAGTTACGTTAATTTAAAATTTTGAGATGATTTTGATGAAAGAGAATTGACATTAATACCATTTAAGTTTATTTAATAATTTTTTAATTTAAAATCTAATGGCATTATTTCAACCACTAGATCTCCTAATCTAATGACTAAGATTTGGTCTTATTTTGTGATCACTAATTAGTTAGCAATTGATCACTCCCCGTACATTATATACCTATTAAAATGTACTCCCTCCATCCCACTTTAGGAGTCCCGGTTGAATTTGGCACGGATTTTAAGAAATATAAAGTAAAGTTGGTGAAAAAAAATAGTGGAATGTGGGTCCTACTTTTAATATATTAGTTTTATAATAAAAATTGAGTGAAAAAAGGTGAGTGGAATATGAGGCCTATTACCAATTATGGAATATTCCAACCGAGATTCCTAAAATGGGATACCCAAAAATAGTAAACCGGGACTCCTAAAGTGGGACGGGGGGAATATATTACGAATGTATATAATAGACCCCATAATATGACGTTTTGCATATATTTAGCGTATTAGTCGGAATACGTCTCTATATATATAACTGCAATATACTATAGTCAAATTTGTGATGGATTAGCAAATATCATGACATAATACTTTAACAGTTTATTGTGTAGCAATTGTTGTTACTGTACTTTATTTCATAATAGAGGTTAGATTTAGATAATGACTAAAACAAATTTAGAAAATATTGTTTTATATGTTAATTTAAAAGAGAAACATATTCTTATATACTAATATGAAGTATATAATTATTTTTAAAAAATGAAAATATTATATTTTTTATGTGATAAATTAAAAGAGAAATATGTGATACATTAGGACGAAGCGAATACTTGTTACATCATATCCAACGAACTTAGGTATGTCTACAAATTATTTGAATATATTTCTCTCTTTATTCTAATTAAGTTTGAGTTAAAATTAAGAAATTAATTATATTAAAATATAGAAGAGATGAATAAAGTAAGAAAGATAAAGAGAAAGTAAAGTAGGTGATATAATAAAATAAGATGGTTGAAATTTTTGCTTTTCATTAAAAAAATTGACTAAACTAGTTATGATATTTAGTTGAAAGGTACGAGAATGAGTAGTTCATATAATAGACTTAAACGACACATATAAGCACCTAAGAGAAAATCTCTATCATTATTTGCGAAATTAAATTCTTAGACCTAACAATTTTATAGTAAAATTAATTTAGGCTCACTAAATTTACTTTAGAGTGGCCGCATCTGAAATCAATGTCCGATTTATAGCTATTATTAATGCAGTTTGCTCCTCTTGAATTATTTTCACAAGTTTAGTTTGACCCACCTACAGAGCTGTAATTAAAGAAGCGTCTGTCACGTCTATAATTATTAAATTGTAAATTAATACTACTACTACTTTTATTCAATAAAAATATACGCTCCTTTTCTTTTTATTCGTTCCATAAAAATATATATTTTATAATTTTTAGAAATTCTTCTATTGGAATGGAACTCATTCTTTACTAATAATATTTTAATTATTTCTTTTATCTCTTTTATTTTATCAATTATGTATTAATTATATTTCCGACTAAGAACACACACTTTTATATAATAGAGCGAGTAATAAACATACAAATCTGTAGTCTATCTACTAGTCATAAATATATTATCAATAATTTATAAAAAATGTAGCTCACCAGTTGTCATATTCTCATAGACTCACTGTAAATTAAGGCATTTTTCATCCCAAAGTTTTGCTTTTGATCCATCTTTTTTTTTTAATAACAAGAAGAGGGCGTCGCCCTAAAGTTCAAACACCGCCCCTACATTGGGCACATAAGACCGTGGGTAGTCTTCATCCGGTCATTCAGCAACAAATTCATCGTCTCACTCGGTGCCTCGTCAAACACCACTAGCCCAGGCTGCATGTTCACACCCAAATTTGCCATAAAATCTACAAGTTGATTACTTTTCCTAAACACATGAGCAATCTTCACGTTCCACGCTGTTTGCCATAAAATTTTGCTTTTGATCCATCTTTATACAAACATTTTCTTAAAATTAGATTCAATCTCAATCTAAGGTCTAAATTCTAATGGGCTGGCCCAAGCTTTAACGGGCTCCGTAAGGCCTGTCGTATTTAAAGTCATATGCTTCAAGTACTATATTCTCCATGAAAACAAAGTATAAAGAGAGGGAGATTAATCAGTAGAGAGTACAGAAAATAATATAATTACGTATTTCATTCATTGGACTAATTATTACTCCCTCCATCCCGGAGTATTAGACTCACTTCTTTTGGGCACGTGATTTAAGGAATTGATATTTAAATAGTTAAAGTGGAGAGAGTAAAGTATGAGAGATGGAAAAAGTATGGGAGAGAAGAGAGAAAAAAGTAGGTGGAGAATAAAATAAGATAGATGCTTTTTGCTAAAAAAGGAAATGAGTCTAATATGTTGGGACATCCCAAAAGGGAAAGTTGGTCTAATACCTTGGGACGGAGGGAGTACATACTCTTCCGTCAAATTTATATGTCTACAAATATATACTATCACTCCATCCCCTTTATATATATAGTTGAATCGTATTCTTTTCGGATTGTCCCATGTTATAGCTAAGTCATTTCTTTCTTACCAAAAATACTACACATCTTTATACTCTCTTTTTCTCTCTACTATATTTCTTTTATTACTTTATTCTCTTTTCTTAGTCCACTTTACACAATTTTTTAAAATATGTGGCCAAAAGAAATATCTCTGCTATAAAGGAACATGAGGATTATTATTTATTATTCTACATGTTCCATTAGCGTTGAAGCATTTCTTTTAAGCATAGAAATTTAATAATACATATTTAATAAGTTAAGTGAAGTGAGAATAAAATATAAAAGTGAAAAAGTAGAAAACAGTAAAGCAAGAGAGATAAGTATGTATATTTTTTCAAAAAAGGAATGACCAAATTCTAATAAAACAACCCAAAAAGAACTATATGATCGATCCAACACTAATAGAGAATTTCTATAAGGGTAGTAAGAATAACAAGCTCGGCATACTGTGACTATGAGAGGATTAAAGATGCGGGAACGAAAAAGGATAACATGGCACACTTGATCATAACTTGGAATAACTTTAAAGAATTAAAGTATCATCTCAACAATGCATACAAAGCAATAGTATATTAGTGGAAGCGTTCAAGAGAAGAAATAATGTCATGTGTGAAGACATGACACATTCTGAACATTAAAGTTTATCATAAATCTTCACTGGTTCTGCTCAACACCTACCATATCCATCACTGCTCAACCTGCATATTTTTAAAACTATGTGTATGGCTGAGTACTTGATATACTCAATGAACACATGCCATAATATATTTTCATAAAACATGGTTTGTCAAGCCACCAATGATTGACCTCGGAGTTTTAACTTTAAAAAGACTCGAGTACCCTAAAACATTTCATCGTAAAACATGGTTGTGCAGCCCATCATCCATCCTCCTCTTATCATATCTGAACATATATAATAAGGAATGCGACCACATTCCAAGTCACTAGACCGGACAAATCGAAAGATGATGCACGATCTAGCATAGGCATATACTAATTTGAGTAGGGTTTGCAGAGGATCCAGATTCATTTTAACATACTCCAAATCAACTTTCACTTAAAGCCACTTCATATAGGTTTCACAAAACAAAAATATGATATGATAAACATACTCCAAATCATGTTTTACGTCAAATCATACTTGGAGCATAGTCTTTATTTAAAAAGAAAATTCACCTTGTTTGCTTAGTTCCTCAACTCCACTTTCAATCCCAACCTTAAATAATTTGTAAAAATCACTATTTTCAAAAGAACATAACATGCTATATTAGCCTTTTAAGATAAAATATTTAATTAGTTAAAAAACAATACATGCACATGTTAAAAAATATGGCATTACAATCCCGACCTTAAATAGTGTGTAAAAATCACCATTTTAAGAAAAACAATGCATGCATATGTTAAAAAAGACATGTCTTTTTTTTTTTTTTAAGGTAACGAATTTAAACTTAAATGTCACACCATGGAGGACTCGAACTTAAGATCTTTGTTCTGAGGCATTAATCTCTATCGTTTGACCAATTTACAACCACTCGTATATGTCTTTTCAACATATGATAGTAGATGTGTTTTGCCTAATGTTATTTGGTTAGGTTCAATCTGTCGGATTTGTTGCCCGCATCTCTTCATAGGAATGGGTATTTGGCATTTTTTATTTTTTAAATAAAAGTTTATTTGCTGATTAAGTGGAGTACTAGAACTTCAATTAGTTATAAAACTTGAAAGCTTAGTTTTTAGATTTTAGACAAGCAGGGTTATATTAAAATCACAATCTAAATTCAAATGATAATCTACACCAATGATGACGCCTAGACTTAGGAGCAAATTCAACCTTAGCTTGCCACGTGGCAGGTTTGCTTGCCTATGTATCGCAGATCACTTGGAACCATATGCCGAGTTGTTTACCTATGTATCATAGATTGTTTGCCTATATATCGCAAATTGCTTGCTTAGGTTGTCATTTTAATTATGGTCTCATCATAGTGCTATGATTTTGTATCTCTGTTGCAGCTTGGAACCTTATGCTGAGTTGTTTGCCTATATATGTATCGCAGATTGCATGCTAAGTTATTTTTACATTGTCACTTTAACAGTGATGTCAAAGCACCCCTCAGACAACAATACAGATATAAGATCTAACTGGCTTATAATTTTAAAGAAATCTCCCCATCTTGAATATTTATTTTCGCTTAAGCATGACTTATAAGCTTCAGTCAAGATAATTTAATAGTTTTTTGTTAACAACTATCTATAATATGACCATATGGTGCAGGTAAAATGATCGACATTACAGTCCGATTCAAACAAGCAAAGAAGTGTCACTATTAGGTACAGACAAAAAGAAATAGATGTAATAAGTAAACATATATTCTATCTAAAGTTTGAAAGTATTTCTTAATATTTTCCAGAAAAGACTAAAATTTGTACTGTAAATCTTTATCTAATTAAAGGGTTTTTATTGGTAATGTTCTTATCTTGTTTTTCTTTGTTGAATAACTACAATACCAAATGTTTAGATCAGAAGTGTTGTTTGTAATTGCTTTGATCACTAAATTTGAAAATATACGCCATTTGTTTTTTTCAGAGATGCAAAAAGAACTCTTATTTTCTTTATTCTTTTTCTTTTCTTTTGAAATGTATGCAACGCTGATGTTCATGATTGCTGTATATTTGGTTTTTAGCGGTTAGCTTTTGATTGGTTCATCTCTAGTTCAGATTTTTATCTTCTTTTCATATTTGATCAGTTTTGATGTTGATATATCATCATTTTTAAAAAAAATTCTTATTGTACTTTTCTTTTTACTCTACCTCACTATATAACACGGAGTTATAAAAGAAAGGAATAATAATCTTTTAAATTATGAAATTCGGTCAAAATCATATATGTCCCATGACTATTAATATTGGAATATTAAATTATGAAGTTCAATTTTTTTCTAAATTTTTTAATTAATCCATAAATTGACGTCTTTTGGTAATTATAAAAAATGATAATATTTCAATAAAAATAAAGAAATAAAAAAAATACTTATTTTATTAAAATATATTTTAAAATCATTGAAAGACAATATTTTGTGAATGAATAAAATAATTAAGAAAAAATAAAATTCATTAACTTAATAGTATTATAATTTCAAAAGACATAATACAAACTAGAATTTGATTAAATTTCTGATTATTATCCTTAAGAGAAAAATGGTGTAGTTTTAGCATTTTGTCAACTTCTTGAAATTTCCATAGAATTTCAGATATTTATTCGGTTTAGTGTGTGTCGCATTCAACTCGCCCACACGCACTCTACTCGTCCATGATTTATATACATATTCTTTCCTATTATTTTAACACGGAATTGGAAGAGTGAACAATCCCTTCAATGTTAAAAATAATTCTAATCCTTCAACATGATATATACATATCAAAAGGTCATAAAAGTCAGGCCGACCTAAAAAATATCAGAACATATCATGACCAGCTTTCTAAGTCACTTAAAAGAAACATAGTAATAATAGATTTAAGAAATCTAATGAAAAGTGAGTTAGAATAATTTGGTGGGATGTAGGTCCTATTTTTAAAGTATTAGTTTTATAATAAAATGTGAGTAAGAATGAGTTAGTGGAATATATGATCCATTGTCAAAAATAGTAAAAGTAAAATGAGACAAATTATGTGAGACAGACCGAAATGAAATACTGGGTCAAATTATCTGGGACGGAGAGAGTAATAATTCCTTCTAACGTCACTAAAGATAATAAGATATGTACAGCTAATTTCCAACAACACACTTATCTGTTTAGTTTTAAATATTTTGCAAGTTTCAATTATACATTGATTTTTCATTAGTCTTGGCTTAAATAGACTACTCCTTAAATCATTTAATTGTTGCATGCATGTGTGACGTTTGGCAGCATACCTCATTATATCAAATTTTCCAAAGTTGGCCAATTCTTTGTAGCAATTTTTCTTTGCAGTGCTAATCCTAAAGAAAAAAATGGCCACTCTGCATCCAGCTAGGTTATCTCTCTCATGGTATTATATGCATATATACATAATACACTAAAATAAATTGACATTTTATCGGTAGAAATCACGGTGGACGTCCAATAATACCGATACGTTAATAATCCATCCGTATACTAAAAAAATGAAATGATATCTATTTTCGTCCGTTTCTTAATAATAGAATTTTATAATTTTAAAAAACATTTTTTTCTCTCTAATAAGGTAACTCTATTCTCCATTGATATTACTTCAATTTAGACTTTTCATTTTATGAAATTTCATTTTCCATTAATAGTACTTCAACTACTACTTTTTCTGTATCTCTCTCATTTTATCATTTGTACATTAAAACTCGTGTCATTTAAAAATATTCTATTTTCAAGGTGGTAGTACGCCATATATCATTTTCCTTTGACAATACACATTTAGAGGTTCTTCATTTTACAATTTTTTGGTTCATGAAGTCCTTATACCAATTGTCTTTTGTTACATCAAATCATTTTTTAAAAGAATTGTATCATTAAATCCTTATAATAATGCATTTTGATTTAAGAGGTTTTATACGGTTATTTTTTATTTGATTGAATCATTATTTAATGGACTTCAACATCTAAGTAACTTTTTATACGTTAGTTAAATTTATATATTTTTCTGTTTTCTCATATTTATTTTGCAATTAATTCAATTGCAATATCGACTCAAAAATCATTAGGAAAATGAAATCTTTTTTTATATTAATTTTATATTTTTACAATAATTCTTGAGTCGATATTGAAACTAAACTAATTTCAAAACATGAGAGAAAAAGTAGATAAATTAATAAACTAAAAAAAATTAAATAAAAAATAAAGCCTATTATATAAATATTCAACCGAAAAATCTTTTTAATCAAAATCTATTAGTATAAGGCCAATAAAAAAAAAGTAAAAGGACACAATGAAATAAAATGCATTAGTACAAGGATATAGTGAAATAAAAAAAATTGTATAAGAAAATAATGAAATAAAATATATGTAGTACTTAGTAAATAAAAATTGTACTATAAGAAAATAATGAAATAAAATATATGTAGTACTTAGCATAAGGACTTCATATTTGCTTTGCCTTTTCCTTTCAAGAGATTGATGATCCTATAGTGGCATGTAATTGTTGCTTTCTGAGACGCACTTTCGTTTTCTGGTCAATTAATGATTTTCTACTCAATTGATCCTTTTCCTATTAGGGATATTGGATTTATTGTATTTGAATATTCAGTTTAATATGATTTTATATATGATATAATGTATTACTGAAAGCTTCAATATAACAACAATATTAATTTTTATATACCACAAATCACAATACACTAATTTACGGTATACCTTACATATATAAACATCATTAAATATTATTGTACAAATAATAATATATGAAAATATTTGTGTTCAATGAAAATATTGACAGGGGTCTTTTATAAAATTTCGAACACTACAAATGGAAAAAATAAATAGCTTTGCTAAAATAGCAAAGTACTAGTAGAATTAAACATAAAGAGTGAAAAAAGTAAACAATCAAGATGATGTGGAAAATTAAAGAGAGGAGAAGGCTCTGAGTTACTCATGAATAATTCAATGTCATAGTTTGATTTGTAGTATGTTGTCCGAATTTTGATATTATAAAAGTTCGACGTTTTCTAGACCTTATTTTCAAATTTTCAACTGCCCAATCCAAATAATTCTTTCATACCGCAGTGTGAATTTAAGTGTAAAGAGTAGGCTGTAGGCTATTGTAACATGAATTAAAATTAAATTATTAAATCATATGTTACCAATCTTGATAGAAATTTACAGGTTCCATCCTAAGTATTCTCTTCACACCGATTTGAGACAATTATATATTATTTTTTTAGTTTCAATTGCCAACACCCTTTCTCAAACCCTTCAAGGTGAAGCTTGGAGGGATTGGACTTTTGTCTTTATCGATTGGACGATTGACCCAAATTTTCAGGCTCAGTTATTTTTAACCCACAATTGGTGACTCACTCTGATACCATGATAAAAATCCATAGGTTCCATCCTAAAATCAATTGGTGATAAAAAGAGTGACCCATAAGATTTATATACTAGTTTCAGTATTCTCTTGACACAGTTATATGTTATTTTTTTTAGTTTCAATTGCCAAAAAATCTAATAAACAAACGGCTATAATCTCTTAACTTAGCTAATAAGCGAACGCCACCGTTAAGAACAAATGACCATTGACTTGGCATTTATTTTGGACAACGACCCTTGACTTCATCAGACAACATGAATTTCCTCGACTTTTCACATACGTATAAAACAAGGTTGTCTTGCAAGAAATTAAATAGTTTGCCAAATCGATTTCTCAATAAATTTATACACATTTTTTGTAATAGGCAATTAACTGAAGTTCAATCTAATCTATTCTTCTAACAGAAAAAAAATGTTAGGGTGTATTCTGATAAACATGCTTTGGTATCCGTTAATACTAGTAATTTGAGCCATCAGCCATGCATAATATAAAACTAAAATTAACATTAAATGCTACCACCTAATAACTAATTAAGATACTGATGTTACGCATTCCAATTTCACTTGTTCTTATCAAAGTATTTCACGTAATTAAGGTCTTAACTATTTCAGTTTAATTGGTACCTAAAATCTCAATTGTTGCCGAAATTAGGTATTTTCTAGTCGTATAAATTTAATATTTGGTCACCAAAATCACGTAGTTTAGATTTTATAGTGAGAAAAGATGTGTTTGTTGGAAATTTACTACAAATCCTAAATTAATGACTTTTTTGATAAAATTTTAGTTATAGGGACCAATATCATTAATTAATGATAAGGCACTGCAAAAGTGAACAAATTCTAGAATATGAATTTCAACCACGACTTTCTGGAAAGGCTTCAGGGCTTTCCTAGTCACTTTCCTGTATCAAAATTACGACGACATCTATATGGGTCTTTCACATTATCTCCAATTTCTCACTTTATTTTATTCATATATATCTGTCTTCCACACAACAACTCATTCACATAATTCATTTGCAAATTTCCAATGGAAGAGGACTCAAATCTTACTATTGATCTCAACTCCAATCCCGACCAAAACCCTAATGAAATTAGTGGTGGAGAATTGAAGTCTCTTCCTAAAAACAATCAGGTATCTGTTTATATATATTTCATATAATACTTATAGTTGGTGTTCAGTTTTCTAGATAAAACAGCAGCAGAATATAATTTAGTAGTATTAAGTTGTGAGATTATTTAGTAGGAGAGGATTGGATATAACTGATTATCATGACATTACTATCTATCTACATGAAATTCAATCTCATGAATCAAACATAATACAAATTTAATCATGTGATATAATCTTGCAAACCGAACACCTACATAAGCTATTGCAGATAACACTAGTTACTACTACTAAGCAAGGTTTAAAGGAAAAATCGAAGTGGCAAGAATATAAATAAAACAGAATTAAAAATCGGATTGCAATTTCAAATTGGTGACAAACTAGAAAATCGATTATGTGCAGGATTATGAACTGGTTGAAGAATTATGTCGAGTGAAATCCGAGAACAAGAGACTGACGAATTTGCTGACAATTGTGAGCACAAATTTGTGTGAAATTAATAAGCAGATGCAATACGAGGAGGAAGAGCTGTCAAGAACAAGAAAGAGGAAAGCCGATGACATTATTAATTATCAAAATCCCCAAAATAATTCACCGGATCATATCATGTGTTCTGGTGATGTACCAAATGTGATTAAATCAAATACTTCAATAGTTTATGTAAGAATTGATCCATCTGATTTTAGTCTGGTGAGAGCTCTCCTACTTTATTTAATCTCATCTTTTTTTCCTTTTCTTTTGAGGATGAAATAACAAAATATTGATTTCTTATTGATGTATAAGATGAATATATAGGTAGTG
The DNA here is from genome assembly GCF_023119035.1 of Salvia hispanica. Taxonomy (NCBI): domain Eukaryota; kingdom Viridiplantae; phylum Streptophyta; class Magnoliopsida; order Lamiales; family Lamiaceae; genus Salvia; species Salvia hispanica. Next base: position 45,515,809 of record NC_062968.1, read on the forward strand.
AAGGATGGATACCAATGGAGAAAATATGGACAAAAGGTGACAAGGGATAATCCTTCTCCTAGAGCTTACTACAAGTGCTCCTTCGCCCCGGCTTGCCCAGCCAAGAAGAAGGTACGAAGCCAAACACGAACACGAACACATATCTCGTATGATTTTATATTTGATAGTAAATCTAACTTATTTATTCGAGTAATAAATAAGCCTGTCAAGTTTGTTTAAAATAAGTTAGTACATTTTCCAACTAATTAAGCTATGTGATAATAAATGAGACATTTTCATTTAAGAAAGAGAAATTATTTCTACCCCTAAATTATTTCATAACTTATCACATAAAATTATAAGAAAATTCGCACATAATAATATATATGTATGTACAAGTCCATCTATTCTTTGAATACAGTTTTAGCTAGGACTAGCTTATTTAATGGTCTTAACTCTCATCTGTCAAAATTTCCAATATGTGTATGAGGTGGGGTTGGATATGGATAAGGATATTTGTACATTTTATTGTTACAGATAGACCCATAAAAAAGTTTATTAAATAAACCTTTTACTTTCTTCGCCCATAATTTAAAGAATCATTTTATCATTTTGAAATGTTCATAATTTAGAAAATCCAATTACTTTTTTTTCATGTTCAATACAAAATTAATATTAAAAAATGAAATTTACAATTCACTAACTTTTTTCATTCACTCTTTCTTAAGAAAGTCTAACAATTTTAAGAGTATGTTTCGAATCAAAACAGCTATTTACAGAGGGAGTATAAAGTTGTCTTACATGTGAAGGTCCACAAAATATATGCACTAATATGGAGCTTTGATTTTTATGAATAAAATCAAATAAAAATGTCAGTAAAATATTTTAATATATTAAAGTAGAGTCAAATTAAATGTTAAAATAAAATAAATAATATTAAACATGCATAAAACAAGAGTGTTATTCAAATAAGACGAATTATATAAAATATGTAGCATATGATCAATTCCCAAATATTAATATAGTAAATATTACTCCATAAAACAAAACTAAAATCTCCTCACCTATATATAAATCTGTAGGTGCAAAGGAGTGTGGATGATCCAAGTCTCTTAGTAGCCACATACGAGGGCCAACATCACCACCACCACCATCACTGCCGCCCGGCTCCAGCTGATACTTCGGTGGCATCACCATCGGGCAGAGGAGCTCCATCTCCCGGATGGCCGACACCCGTCCCGTGCAGCGCTAGTGATGAATGTAGCAAATCACAAAGTGGTAGTGAGCAGAGCAATGAAATCCACCAGTTTTTGGTTGAAAAAATGGCTTCTTCTTTGACAAGAAATCACAGTTTCACGACTGCGTTAGCTGCAGCTATAACAGGAAGAATTTTCGATGAGGTTATATCGTCGGAAAGTAGTGACATTAATGTTTCAAATTCTAGAGGTTTTTCAATGTAATTTTCGATTTTTATTAGAAATTTAGCTACTCGTACTAGAGAATAATATTAACTATGATTTGTATTATATATGTTCTTCGTGGATCAATTTTTTTGATGATAAATGCGCTGATTTTGTAGTTCATAGAAATATAGAATGAGCATGAAGTAAAATACTCACAGTTAAAATCAAATAATTATAACCTCAATATAAACTCAATTCGAAAAATAAACATCCTTGAAATTCTAATTCTAAATATATCTATTTATTCAAAAAATGTAATCGCATGTAAAACTTTCTACTTGCTCGAATATATTAAACTGTTTTCTATTTATCATCCTCATATGTGGCTAGTGCATCTTTTAAAATATATGTCTCACATGTATTGTCCCTCTTTCATTTTTTACTACAAATGTGGTACAAGATGTACATTTTTTGCAATTCAAGGTTCATTTTTTTGCAAAGCATACGAGCTTCGTAGGTAAGGGGCCTCGAGAGCATACTGAGTTGTACCCCTCGACAACTTTCTCCCACAAGAGGATGAAAACTTTTTTAACATTGACATACAAATGGAAACATGGACATTGCAACTGCGAGTTGGATCATACTCATAAGTGTTTGAATTGATTCCTAAAGCTACACAATATAGAAGATATTGTTGGAGGGATATAATGTTCATTGGAAGTTAAGAGAGTTTTATGCTATAATGTTTATTGGAAGTTGAGAGTTTAATATGCTCTCTCTAACCCAAGTTAATTGATGCATTTTTTTTTGGATGAAATTTAAGAAATTAATATTTAAGTTTAAGTGAATAGAGAATAATGTAGAATATTTCTTTAGATATGAAATTTAAGAAATTGATATTTAAGGTCATGTGAATAGTGAATAAAGTAGGTAAAATAAAAGAGTAAGACCACCATTATCGGCGACCAGGTCCATTGCCATGTGGATAGTTACAAATTAAAAAAAGAAAAAGAACAATTCAATTGTGGTCTCTCTCCCTAAAACCAGCGGTCGACTGGTTGGCCATATGAGACCATAGGTCTCCTTACATATTTCTTTTGTCAACCAATGAGATTATGCCATTTGGCATAAGAGCATCCGCAGCAGTAAAGTTTTTGCCATCCGTCTGTCCGTGCCGCTGAGCAGGCCTTGTCCGTCCGCCGCTGCAGCTCGTCCGTCCGTGCCAGTGGCACAGCGCTGCTCTTAGCTAAGAGCACGTCCGTGCCGCTGAGCAGCCCTATGTGGCACGATTTGATTGGCCAACGGCTTAGCCGTTGACAAATTCGATTTTTCTTTTTTTTTTAAAAAAAAATCATAAATAATTTGAAATAATACCAAAAATAAAAAAAAAATATATTTTTGGATTCCCAAAAAATAGAGCCGTTTATGGACGTTTTTTTTGGATTTTTGTGATTTTTTTTATATCCCAAAATCATCTATAAATACACACATTCATCATCCACTTTTCACATCAAATTATCTCTCATTCATACTACTTTTTCATACTAAATCATCTACATCTTTCTCTCTCACCCAAACCCTCTCTAAAAAAATTCAAAAATGGATTTCACCGATCTCATTGCGAAAGCGGAGCGCGAAGAACAAGAATATTATGAACAATATCGTGCCGCCTATGAAGCCTATGTCGCCGCCAATACCCCCGCCCCTCCTCCTCAACCAACTAGATCAAAACGTCGCTACATCCCTCGTGATCGGGAGGGAGCCCACGAAAGGCTCGTTGCCGACTATTTTCCCGACCAGCCGCGGTATCCAGAAGATTACTTTCAGCGCCGTTTTCGCATGTCAAAACGGTTTTTTATGCGTATTGTCAACACAATGTCCACCCGTGTTGAATACTTTCAATCAGGTGTAGACGCAACCGGTCGGCAAAGTCTGTCGACGTTGCAAAAGTGTACTTGTGCCATTGACATACTTGGATTTTAATGGTTTTAGAGGGTGGTTATGTATGAATTTGATCATATTTTGTCTATTATTGGACATGTTTATATCTACTTCTCTATTATGTTGGTATGTTGACCATTTTGTTAAGAATGTGTAGAAAAAGGTACAAAATATGTGGATGTGCAGCAGCCTTGCTTTTAGATAATATTTACTGGAGAGTTTGAAATCCAATCATCCCATAATGCATATCAATCTCTTCGTCTTTGAAAGAACTTCGCGTGGGTATCTTGCACGCCTCAATCGAAGTTCGGTAGAAGAAGTTATGGCTGTTACAAGAACACTGCGCTATCCAGAAACTTACACGCGGCCGGGTGAATTTTTACACTGTAAATTCACCCGGCCGGGTCCTGTAATTCTGCGCGAAAATGGCCAGAAAGGGGTCGAAAATGACCACCCGGCCGGGTGAGTTTTGCTCTTTATAATTCCGCTATTTTGGCGTATTCTTTTGCCAAAAACGCGATTTTTTATGGGAGATTAAAGGGAAAAACGCCTAGGGTTCACATTGATTCAACACCTACCGCCTCCAACACTCACACACACCCCCAAGAACATCTTTGAGAGAGAGAATTGAAGATTGAAGACTTCCAACCGGAAGATTGAAGTTGCAATTCCATAGATTCATTCTCACATGAGTATCTTAATCTTTTCTCCATGTATTTCATTGAATCTTGTGTTTCAAACATGGTTTTTGTGAAGAACATGAGTAGCTAAAAACCTTTTTGTAGAATTCTTGGTGAAGATGCACTAATTTCATAGTTTTTATCCAATTAATTTTGTTCTTGCCTTGCTCTTGTAGTTATTTGATTATTCTTGGGTTTATTCCTTTCAATTGCTTGATCACCATTTGATTGTGTAGGATTAATTAGATTAATCGGGAGATGAAATAATTAATCTGGAAATAAGAATAATTCACACCTTAATGCAATAAAACTCGGGAGAGTTGAGGTTTTGAGTGAGGTCTTTGACCTAATCGAGCTTTTGGGAGTTAGGGGTTTTAGGATTAGAAGGGGACTTCAATCCTAGCACCTAATCTACAGGTTTCTCACCTCGGGAGGGGGTTTAATCTATAATTGTGGTCGACTTAGTAATTCTAGAGACACCAAAAGGTAAGACAATTTGATTGGATAAGAGCTTGGAGTTGTGCATCGGATCCTTGAGTTCTACAATTTTCTCCATATATCTTTTCACTCCGTGTTTACTTGCTTTTATTTATCTATTCGTTCATTATATGCTTTCCGTAGTGTTAGAACAAAACCAAACCTTTCCCGATTCTCTAGATAGTAGTCAATATTTGTTCGTGGTAGGGGTTTTAACGACGTCGAAAGAGCTTTTGGGGTCCTTCAAGGCCATTCAACATTGGGTCCCCCCTTTCCGCCTTGGTACGAAGAAACGACATCACGTAAGGGATTATCTTGCACAACATGATTATGGACGAAGGACCGATGGCGGCAAATTTTTGACGAGGATAAGCCGGGAAAATCAACCGCAGGCCCCCCACGCCCAGGTGTATACGAGGTGAACAAGAGGTGGTTTTGACACAAAAGCGCTAAAAAAGGGCCCCCCCCCGAGCTACAAAAGATCTAATCAATCACATTTGAGCGAAATTTAAAAAGAGGGGGTCTTTTTTTAAATTTTTTGGATTTTAATTATGTAATTTTTTAATTTTTAGGGTTTTAATTATGTAATTTTTTAAATTTTTTTATAATTTGTTTAAAATTCCGGGTATTTTTAATGTTTTAATATAGGAAATGTTTTTATTTAAATTGAATAATGAACCGGGTTTTATTCCCCAAATAAGCAAAAAATCTATTCGTTCATTATATGCTTTCCGTAGTGTTAGAACAAAACCAAACCTTTCCCGATTCTCTAGATAGTAGTCAATATTTGTTCGTGGTAGTTAAGTTGATACAAATTAGTCTATGTGGGATACGATACTCTTGCTTGCTGATTGCTACACTAGCCCCGTACACTTACGGGTATCACTTGTGTTAAAATAAGTCGAGTCAGCCCATCCGACAACTTGCTACTGGGCAAACGGCTGACCTCTTCGACGAGTATTTGCATGTCGGTGAGTCAACTCGAATCCTATGCCTCAAGAGTTTTTGCGACGGCGTTCGTTCTGCTTTCGTCGAGGAATTCCTTCGGGCACCCACCACCGACGATTGTCAACGGTTGCTTCATCTTCACGAAACAGTCCACGATTTTCCCGATATGCTAGGCAGCATTAACTGCATGCATTGGAAGTGGAAGAATTGCCCGACTGCTTGGAGGGGGCAATACTTAAGCGGCCACAAAGGCGGCGGCCCAACGCTTATCCTTGAAGCGGTCGCCGACTACCGCCTATGGATTTGGCATGCATATTTTGGTGTTGCCGGATCCAACAACGACTTGAACGTGCTATATTCTTCACTACTCTTCGATGATGTTTTGAATGGTGTAGCACCGGCGATCGACTTCACCGTCAACTATCCACATGGGTTACTATCTCGTCGATGGTATCTACCCAAGGTGGTCGACCGTGAAGTCGTTCAGCAATCCACAAGAGCCGAGACGGATTCTTTTTGCACAACGTCAAGAGTCTGCTCGGAAAGACGTCGAAAGAGCTTTTGGGGTCCTTCAAGGCCGATTCAACATTGTGAAGTCCCCTTCTCGGCTTTGGTACGTTAAGAATATCGCCGACATCACGTACACGTGTATTATCTTGCACAACATGATTATAGCTGACGAAGGACCGATGGCGGCTAACTTTTATGACGAGGATGAAGCCGGAAGATCAACCGCGAGGTCTCCCCCACGCCGAGGTGTGCATACGATGGTGAACAAGAGGATCGTAAGAAGACACACAATGCGCGATAAAAGAGCCCACACTGAGCTACAAAATGATCTAATCAATCACATTTGAGCGAAATTCGGCAACGAGTAGTGGGTCTTTTTAATTTTATGGATTTTAATTATGTAATTTTTAATTTTTAGGATTTTAATTATGTAATTTTTAATTATTTTATAATTTGTAATAATATTCCGGGTATTTTTAATGCATTTTAATATTGTGGAAATGTTTTTATTTAAATTGAATAATAGAATGGTGGGACCCCTTGAGCTTGTCCTTAGCTAAGGGCACGAATGTGGGTGTTGTGCTCTTAGCTAAGGACAAGGAGTAAAAGTGGGTCCGGGCCCACTTTCGTGCTCTTAGCTGAGAGCACGGATGGGGATGCTCTAATTTCATTGGTTGATAAATATATTATTTAAAATTTAATTATCTTATACTCCCTCTGTCCCATTTGAAATGAAACGTTTTCTTTTTTAGTTTGTCCCATTAAAAATGAAACGTTTCTAAAAATGAAAACAATACTATCTTTACTTTTTCTTCTCTCTTCATTAACTCATAAAACAACACTACCTAAAATCCTGTGCCGAAAAGTAAATGTTGCATATTTAATAGGACGGGGGGAGTATATGTTATATGCATAAATTATAAAAATTATATCAAAATTCATAATTTTTTATTCTCTAATTTTCTAAATTTATAGCCAACCCAAATTATTAATTTCATTTTTTCTTTATTTTTAGAGTAAAGGCCAAAAAATGGTCCACAACATATGACGATTTTACGATTTTGGTCCAAAACATTATCTTTTGAATTATTTGGTCCAACACAATTGAAAACGGGCCACATTTGGTCCTTTTTGGATGGCGTCGTTTAAAACTAACAGTTAACGTTGATTTTGACCTTTTCGATTAGAATTTTAAATTTTTTAAAAATAATATAGTACTCCTATTATTACAAAGAAGATGATGTCATTTAAAAAAGCTGAAAATAAACTTAACCCTAACAAAAAATTTTGTAAAGGAGAGGGGGGCACCTCCTTCTTCTTCCCCACTCCCGTCGCTGATTCTCTCACTCTGCCGTGCGTGCGGCCGTCGTAGCTGCCGTGCGACGGCACGTAGAGGCCATCTCCTCCTCCTGCTTTTTTTCTCCACGGCGAACTCACACCTCTCGGTTTGTTTTCCTCCTTCTCTTTCTAAAATCTCACCGCCGTCAAGCTTCTACAATCCCACCACAGCGGCATTGTGAATCTGTGCTGATCTATTTTTGTTTTCGTGGAATTTGGTTTCAGTTTGTGTAAATTGGTTGTAGGTTGCGTAGTAGAGATAGGGATGCAATTTAAATTTATTTATGATTAAGTCAAAATTTCTAAATACTACTCCTAAATTGTAGTACTACTAGTTTGATTTACTCATCGTAACTCTATATTGAGAAAAGAGAATTTTTTTTGTTTTGTAGTTTTTGCATTTTTTGTAGTTAAAAGTATTTTACATTTAAAATTTTCAGAAAAAAATATTAGATTATAATTTAGGCTCTAATAAAACATAATTATTAACTTAATTTGGTCAAAATTGACTTAAACAGCCACTGACCGTTAGTTTTAAACGGCACCGTCCAAAAAGGACTAAATTTGGTCCGTTTTCATTTGTGTTGGACTAAATAATTCAAAAGATAATGTTATGGACTAAAATCATAAAATCGTCATATGTCGAGGACCATTTTGGGCCTTTACTCTTATTTTTATATTTTTAGTTTATCATTTATTGTGTGATTTTATAAATTTTGCAATAATGCAATATTTTAATTAATAATATTATTATTTAAAATATATAAAATAAATAGTATATAATGGATGTGGTTGGGTGGTCATTGATAAACCATTAAAAACATTAATGGTTGGGTTGGATGAATATTGATGGTGTGGAAGAGATATAAACTAATTAAATATTGAAAAAGTGGATGGTTGGGTTGGGTTGGATGGTTACTGATAAACATAGTCTAAGAGAAATGGAGCAAATAGCTTTTGAGACGGAGGATATTAGAATTTGGAAATTAGGATCCAAAATTTGAATTGGAATTAGAATTAGAATTTTATGTAATTGAATTTAAAGGAATTATGAAATTCAATTCCGAATCAATTTTTCTGTAAAAATATACTCCCTTCGTTCCACAATAATTGTCACTCTTTTCCATTTCGGTCTGTTACATAATTATTATCACACTCCATTTTTACCATTTAGTAAGTAGGTCTCACGTTCCCCTAACTTTTCCAACCAACTTTTCCTTACATTTTTAAAACTCGGTCATAAGGGCATCCACAGTGCCAGCTAGCCGAACCATTGCAATCGGCCAGCGGCGAGTTGGCGTAAAAATCGGCGTGGGCCGCCATTGTGGCGTGCCGATGCGCTGGCCGCCATTGTGGCGTGCCGATCGGTCAGCGCCAATTTTCGTTTTTTTTTTTTTATTTTTTGAAAACCTATATATACGCGATTTTAGTTTCATTTTCATTTGCACCACTTGTTTTAACGAGTTTTCTCTCTCTCTAAATTTCTCGTACAAGAGCAACATCGAGGGATGAGTAACGCGGGTGGTAGCGGTGGTGGTAGTGGTGGGGATGCTTTGAGGAGTACGAACGGCAGATGAACGAGGCTATGGAGGCCTACATGAACCGCAAGATGGAGCGGTACATGCGAAGGGTGGAACAGCAGGCGGTACCTCGCCCTCCACCGGTTGTCCACCGCCGAGCGGTGATTGATCGGGATCACGTAGGCTGCACATCAGCGCCTATATGACGACTACTTCACTCCGGACCCGCGGTTTCCAAGCAACCATGTTCGAGGCGGCGTTTTAGAATGCGCAGGGAGTTGTTTATGCGTATCGTTTACGCTTTGGAGCGTCGATATCTTTATTTCCGCTTCAGGCACGATGCGGCCGCGCAGACCCGGCCACACCCCTATCCAAAAGTGCACGGCGGCAATCAGGCGGTTGGCCTACGGAGGCGCGGCGGCAAACATGTGGGATGAGTACCTCCACATCGGTGAGACGACTTCTCTGCAATGTCTGAAGTTTTTCTGTCGGGCGTGATTCAAATTTTCGGTGAGGAGCACCTTCGGAAGCCCTACCCCCAAGATTGTCGAGAATCTGATGCAGATGCACGGGGAGCAGCATGGGTTTCCCGGGATGTTAGGCGGCATAGATTGTATGCATTCGGAGTGGAAGAACCGTCCGATTGCCTGGAAGGGGGCCTACACGACCGACTACAAGTCAAAGAATCCCACGATGATCCTCGAGGCCGTAGCTGATTACCGGCTGTGGATCTGGCATGCGTATTTTGGGGTAGCCGGGTCGAACAACGACCTCAACGTCCTCAACTCGTCGCCCCCTCTTCAACGAGAAGTGTCAGGGCATCGGTCCAGTTCGTTACTCATTTGTGGCCAACGGCAACCGACATGATATGGGCTACTACTTGGCGGATGGGATATACCCTAGGTGGCCCGTCTTTGTGAAGACTACCAGGCACGCGACGGATGACAAGAAGGCCTACTTTGCGGAACGACAGGAGTCGGCGCGCAAGGACGTGGAGCGCGCATTTGGTGTGCTACAGTCTCGATGGGCGGCAATTAAGGGTCCAAAATATAGAGTGAAGTCAATATCTGCCACCAAGAGTCAATTTTAAATGAATGTAATTTTTTTTAATGCAATTAATGAATTTTCCTGTATATGTCTCGTAAATTTAATTCCGCAATTTAATCGTAAATTTAATTCTGTAAATGTAGTTGTTTTTTAATTATTTTTATTGTGGCTGGCAATCTGATGTGGCAGGTGGATTTTTAGTGTTGTTGACGTGGCAGAGAGAGAGAGTGGCTGGCCTATTTCTATTGTGGACGCTCTAATAACAGTAAAAATTATTGTGGGAAGGGGGGAGTTAGTGAGAGTGACGAGTAAGGGTATATATAGGAGAAATTTGAAAGCAGCTTAAGTCGTGAAGATTCGTCGGTCTCAAGACGCCCAAAACTTCTGTCGTTGCATTTGCATACGCTCTTATGCGAATTTGATGAGTCATTTCTGAAATGAATTGAAAAATTCGGCTCCAAATCACCAAATTGGAATCCCAAGCCCTAATCGTCGCCTCTGCCTCACCGGCCCGCTTGCGTCGCCGTAAACTCTGCCGGAACTGGTTTGCTTGATTGGCGGCCTCCTGACTCCTCTTCACTCTGGCTTTCGAGGTTTGATGCTATCCATTTTTCCAAGTTGCGAACGATTTGTTGCTTGCGCATTAACTACTGCAAAATTAATATGATTGATCCATTGATTCCGTAGATACGTATTGCTCCTTGTGATCCTATCGTAATACTCTCAGTTACTTAGTTAAAATTACCGAATAGTAATGATTAACCGAACTGTTCACTTTGATCAGGTTGCCGTCTAATTGGATTTTCTCCGAAACCAAAAATGGCGGGCCGTGTTACTACTAGTGAAGAGGAACGTACTACTACTGACTTCCGATGTGTGCAGTGTGGATTTCCTGTCAAAACACTCTACATTCAGTATTCTCCAGGAAATATTCGCCTCGTGAAATGCGTAATTCTTCATTTTCGTTGGCTCATTCAAATTTTGTTATTGCTTTTTGACCTCATCAGTTAATCAATAATCCGTCGGGATTAATTTTAGGGAAATTGCAAGGCTGTTGCTGATGGGTACATCGAGTGTGAAGTAATGGTAATTGAATCAAAGAAGAGTATAATGCATAATTTTGAGTATATGATGTATATTGTTTTCATTTTCTAGTCTTTTTAATATTCAGATTCTCATCCTTGATTTGATTCTGCACAAGCCCAAAGCGTATCGGCATGTATTCTACAATATGTTCAGTAAAGAGACTGTAAAATTTGAGGTACTCTGTATAATATAATCCCTTGACATAGTTGTATTTTGAGTAAGTTTTTATACACTCTTATACTATTGGATTTTACTTACTATTTTTAAATGCATTTTTCTTTCCGGCAGAGTTTGTTGTGGAAATTGGTGCTGGTGTATTGGATGTTGGATATCTGTATCCTGTGATTAAGTGTTGTAAATTTTCATGAGTTTCGGAATGATGACTTTGTGCGTTTGAATGCCATAAGAGTATATGTGTTGCCTTAGCTGCTCTAGACAGAATGTGGGTTTTGAGCACAAATGAGAAGGAATATACCATGCCTACAAGTTTTACGTCATTTCTGCTAGAATTTGGAAAGGTTTGAATTAAAAAGTTACTTTGCTCTATAAAATTGACTCTTGGTGGCAGATATTGACTTCACTCTATATTTTGTTGGTGGGTGCTTCCAGATGCTAACTGGTGTAATGTTTGGGAACCTCATATTTATTTGTGTGTTGTTCTGTGGCACAAGAAAGCTTCTCAGCCCAGCAACTATTTTTCACGGGTAAATATTTACTCGTAATATTTGTAAATATCTTCCTGATGTTTGTCTAGTTATTTGCATCGTGTTTGCTATTCTTTGTCAAGTAGAACTATTCGTCATACTATCAGCAAAGATTACATTATAAATCCTTATTGATGCACACAGCAGTTATACAAGTATATGATACTCTGATGTATAAATATGATGGAAACCTTCTCAACAAGTGGGATAACTGTGCTAGTTATGTAGTCTTTTTTTTAGTCTTTTTATTGCAAGAAAGAAGTTGCAGGAATTAAGTAACATACCTCTTTACTTGGCAGGTGGAAACAAATGCTGTTTGTAGTCGTTGTTTCAAGTTACTTTAAGATCTTTCTTTTGGCCATGATGGTATGTTTCATTCTCTGATGCTTGCTCTTATGAGCATCATGTTGTTGTATTTCCTTAAAGCTTATTATAGCGCAAACATTTGCATGCTTTGACCTTTGTTACTAATGAGGGAAAGTGATCCAGTTCCCTCCGAACTATCAACACCATATTTATACATTTTCTCCCTCACATATATTTGATGTAACAACTCCCGCCACTTAACTATCTGAACTTTGCGAAATTCCCACTATAAATAGCACGCGGACATGGGAGTATTTTGCCAATGTTGCTTCTTTCAGTCAGAATTTGCCACCAAATATACCACTGTTATTCCTGCACCCTGAAATTTTCTACTTATTGAACTTGCAACCGTCACACAGTTGAGTTGGTGGTTTGTGGAAAAAAGTACTTATGCTTAAGTTCAAACTGATCATATTTTGCCAATCTGTAGTCCCCTCTTTCTATAAGTGACTATTATGGGTTATCAATGTATAGATTTGCTTATTTTGTTCAATCCCAATTTGTGTTTTGTAGGTCTGGGAATTCCCTTCCTCTGTGATTGTAATCATTGACGTTTTTGTCTTATCATCCAACACTGTGGCTTTAAAAGGTGGGATACATCGACACTACAGATTATTCGCTAACTCATTAATTTAACTTGAAATCATGCCTGTCTCTGAAATGATCATGCCCTGTGAAGAAAAACCATCACACCACTAGCAATCATGAATTACTTAGTTTAGCTACTACAAATTTAAGGCCATCATGCTGATCATCACTATGTTAAACTAGTGATCACCAACTCAGTGATGAGGAGATCCTTGCTTGTGTGTGCCTTGGCACATGGTTTGAAGTGTTTCACCAGTCAGAGCAAAGCGTTCGGTCTCTAAAGCTAATTGCCAGAAGTGGCATGGCGTCAACAATGAAATCATCAAGCAGTTTGGTGTTCCTATCCATCAACTTCCCCTCCTTGAGGTGAAGTGGATTGACCTTTACCTTTGGCTCTTATATATCCAATTCAATCATTTCTGAGATGTTATTTTTGCTCTTTCAAATTTTTTCAGTGAATGGTGAAAAAGTTTAAGATTGCTGCTGTTCTTGTTGATCCTGGGCTGAAACTGTTGGCCGTGTGTTATAGCCATTTATTGGAGTGTAGAAATCTAACCTGAGAATTTTGTCGACCCATCGTTGAAATGTGGGCAGTCCACAGGATATTGTTGGCTCTTTTCCTTGGTATGTTTCCTTCATCTTCTCTCATGCAACTACGTTTGGATTACCATGTGGTTTACTTACTGTTGGTTTGTTTTTTGAAATTTGTTCAAAATGTGAAAAAAGACTATGAATGTACGAGTGTGTCATACTACTTTTAAAATTCAGAAATTATATTAATTCATTTTTTAAAGATCAGAGATTGTTTATATAGTTCATAATAAAAAAAAAAGTTACACATAACCTCGTTATCTCAGCAATATAAAAAAGTACTAATGAATGTCATATTTTCCCATTCACGAACTATACTATTTTGCTTATAGTATTAAAGTAAGTGCCATGTCTATTTCGAGGACAGAATGAGTACTACTATATATTTGTTCTGAGTGAACTAAAAAAATCTGTGAACAATGAGGTTTATACTTTAGTGATACCTTAACTGAAAAAAGTTGCAAACAAAATATTTCAGACAATGAATGAATCAGATTTGAGATTATTTTGCACTTTTTTTTTTTGTTCTTTTCATTTTTTTCGCTGATCGATTGTACAGTTTGAATTCAAAGTCAAACTTGATGTATAAAAATATTCGCTGTACTACTTGGAATTCCTGGTCATCATGAAATGGACCTTATGATGTGTCCTAGGACAATTGTTTACTTGCCTAGTTGGTCAATTTACAAGTCTACGACATTCTCCCAACACTTCTACCCAATTGATAGAAACTGCAATTAAGTAGGACAAGGTGATAAATAGGAGTAGTAAATTATATAGAAGTATACAACTCTGTCCATTTCAAAAACGTCAATTCGTTGCAAATTACTACTATAATATTGCTTAGTCTCATTTAAGATAGACCATTTTTTGTAATGACACAAGATTTTGGATGGAGTTGTTTAAAGTGATAAAATTAAGTGAAAAAAATATGATTAAATCTTTTAATAAGATAGACCATTTTTTAAAATATAATTAAATATTTTAAATATGACAGAAATTTTTTGAAAAGATTAAAGGAACAAAGAAGATAAAAAAACCCTTAACACACATAATATGATTCATATCATGTGTTTCTAAGATCCATTTATGATATAAAGAAAAGCCCCTTAGCATACATAAAAAAAGAATAGGTAATTATCATATTTAACACACATTTGTAATAGTAAAATTAAAAAATATAAGACGCCACATGTCGATGCCATTTATACTATAGTACGTATCATAAAGACAATCTAATCGTAATAATTAGAGGTTAATTAGATGGAAAACATAAATCAATGACGACTACAAAAGGATTGTATATTTATATGAAATAAAATAATTGTATCGCTCCTTAATCATTCGAGTCTTGGCGAGTACTACATAATAAATCTAGTTGGTGTAAAATATAGTACTCCACATAAAAACTGCAAATGTAAAACCTATCCCAAGTACATCTCATTCTTTTATAGCAGTACTCCCTCCGTCCCGCTTAATATAACACATTTTTCCCAACTAAGATGACATATTTCCTTTTTTTGGTAACTTTCTCTCTCTAATTAATACATTCAACTACTTTTTCTCACTCCTATTAAAATATTCATCTTTCTCCATCTCTCTACTTTAATACCTACACCCACCTTCTTTCTCTCCAATTAAACACTTTAACCAATAACTCCTAAAATTCCATGCCGGCTAAGCAATGTGTCATCTTAGCCGGGACGGAGGGAGTACTTCATACTATAAAAAGTTATAATAATTTCCAGCGCGCAACTTATATTTAAGAGATATTGATGTCTTATATCACGAAATTTTAAAAAAAATTATTTTTTCCTTCAAATTTTAAATTTGACATATACTATCACGAACTTAAATAGTTATTGAATTTTTTCCTTCCAATGACAAAATCCGGCTACAGGTCAATTGTTTTTACATCACATAATATATGTTTACCACTGAAAAATGATAATGATGTTATCCATCTCATTTTAATATAGTTGGATTTTGTCAATGGTGGAAAAATTCAACAATTATTTAAGTTCATGATATTAATATCAATCTCGAAGTTTGTGAATAAAAAATAAATTTTGAAAATTTTCGTGATATTAGACTCTAATACCCCTATATTTAAATGGGAAAGGTCATGAAAATGCTCAATTATCTTATTTTGTACAAGTAATTTAATTTATGAAGAGAATATATTTCACATAATATATTTAGTCATTCTTTTCATCTTAATTTTCAGAAAAATAGGAATTAGTGAAAATGTAATTTTGTACAGTATTTGGTCAGCCACGTGGTCAAAGTGGGCCCAGAGCCAAAACCATTCAAATGTGGAGGCTACAATTGGAATTGGATTGTGTTGACCAAGAAACTGAGCAACCAATAATATTGAGTTCTTATTTTTAATTCCCTTTTATTTATATAAATAAAATACACAATGAACATTTATTGTGAGTTGAATGACACAGAAAATTCATTTCAACTTTTGTCAGTTTATCTTGTGCGAAGTGACCTTTCTAAATTTTAGGAATCTCACATATTTTAATTTGAAAAATTAATAATCCATTTGTTTATGAGTTCAGATTTTCTATTTCTCTGACTCATCCAATGTCAAAAATTTTAATTCATTTTTACTCTAAGTGGTAAGTAGGTTCTACATTCCACTATATAAAGATAGATTCACCTTCTCCTATTTTTTTTCAGCCACTGTCATTTATAATGCTACAGAGTATTGGAATATTTCTTAAAATCCGTAACGGTCTCAATCGAGACTCCTAATCGCAGATAGGAGAATACCATCGATGAAGTGAATTGTAAGAAGCGTATGCAATATCATTTTAACTTCACCTAGAATTCCTTCTCTGATTCTTGATTCTTGATTCTTCATCATAACAGAAAATCTAATCTCGTACGTTAAGATATAATTTGAAGTTCAAATCATTCCCAGTAATAGAAAGCTTAATTTATTTTTTTTGTCTAAGTTTACTTGTTTTGTTTTTCCTTTGAGAAAAGCGATTCCTACAAAGTTTGAATTTTGGAAATATTAATAATTTATAAGTGAACTAAAGTAATCTAGAAGTTTTGACATTATATCGCAATGGATTCAGTAGAATCTAAAACTTTACAACCTGTTTCTTGCAATGCGACCTTGATCTCTTCAAATATTTAATATAGATGCTATTTTAGACTTTGCATTAATTATGCCATGTTACCGTTAATCTCTCTCTCTCTCTCTCTCGAAGCACTACAAGTATATTTCAGTTCTAAATCCAAAGACCACAGTTTTGTTCAATCTACGTTATTCCTATTTTTATGGAGTACAACAAATGACAAAATAAAACACAACACCATGATAAATTCAAAATACAGTTACATAATAAGTTGTGGTGCAAAACAAAAAAGGAAACTTCCAATACATGCCTTCATTCCACTCCACTTCTAATAATAATCATTAAAGAAGAAGGTATTCTATCATCAACAATGAAACAAATGCAACTCTACACTTTCCAAGAAACAATAACTATAAAATATTTCCATTTTATTTAAGAATTTCCAAAACTCCACAATTTTTGATTATTCAAACCTCTCTTGACTGCAGGCTCAAAACTTGATATCTTGACAAACTATATATAGCACAATCTTTTTTTCCCTCTTCAATCAAATCATCCCCATTTTTACCTAAAAAATTCCAAAATCACTCCCTTTTTCTACTATAGGGAGACTAAGACCATTTAAGAGAAGAGAGAGAGGAGTTAGGTGCAAGAATGGATGCGGGCGATCTGTACAGAGCAAGCAGTAGCTTGCGATCAAGTAGCAAACGAGACGAAAGCTTCAGAGCGAACAGCTCGAGCATATGGAGGAACACCGGGCTGGAAGTGTTCACACGATCATCGCGTGAAGAAGACGACGAGGAGGCCTTGAAGTGGGCCGCACTAGAGAAACTGCCCACGTTCGACCGCCTGAGGAGAGGCTTGCTGCTTGGATCAAGAGGCGCCAACGAGGTCGAGGTGCATGACCTTGGAATCCAAGACAAGAAGCAGCTCATCGAGAGGCTCGTCCAAACCGTGGAAGAAGATAATGAGAAGTTCTTGTTAAAGCTCAGAAACAGGATTGATAGGTGTGTTTGTATTTGTTGTGTCAATGATTTTGATTGAGTTTTCCGATTGCTTATATCCAAGAATTCCTTGTATCGACCTGCAGGGTTGGGATCGATATTCCGTCTATAGAAGTGAGGTACGAGCATCTTAATATCGATGCAGAAGCCTTCAGTGCAAGCAGGGCTCTGCCTACTTTTGTCAACTTCCACAAAAATCTGTTTGAGGTGAGTAAAGATAAGAAACATAACATACATACATATTTAGTTCAAGAAAAAAAATCAACATTTTTATATCATATTTATGTAATTTTGCAGGGATTCTTAAACACACTACACATACTTCCAAGTAGAAAGAAGCCTTTTACAATTCTTAAGGATGTTAGTGGAATCATCAAACCATGCAGAATGACTTTGCTGTTAGGTCCTCCAAGTTCCGGGAAAACTACACTTTTGCTTGCGTTGGCCGGAAAGCTTGATCCAACTCTAAAAGTACGTGCTTCTTTTTTTCTCGTGTCAATATGCTTGATCGGAAGAGATCATTTGAACGTGTTTCTTGAACTCTAAGAATGAAAATTTTGGGCAGGCTTCGGGGAGAATTACTTACAATGGGCATGAAATGCATGAATTTGTACCGCAAAGAACTGCAGCATACATAAGCCAGCATGATCTGCACATTGGAGAAATGACTGTGAGGGAAACCTTGTCATTTTCAGCCAGGTGCCAGGGTGTTGGATCGAGATACGGTTCGTGAATTACTGTTCCTAATTATTATCAGAAAAATTTGAAGTATTTTTAATTCTAAGTTAAGTGCTGTCTTGTTTGATTCTGTTGAACAGATATGTTGGCAGAACTGTCAAGAAGAGAGAAAGCAGCAAATATCAAACCAGATCCTGATGTAGATATCTATATGAAGGTAAATACACACTCACACGGTAGATATTATCAAGTGCAGACTCTATATATTGTGCGAACTCCAAACTATGATATGGACCATTAATTTTTAGATTTGATGTCAACCGAGAAAATGTCAACATTGTCAGCCGATTGACGTTGTGTTGACATTTTCTGACGTTATTTGTCATCTGTTGGCATCAAATCTTAAAAGGGAAGTGACGTGACGGTTGCCTTTTTTGATTGGCAAGACAGTTTTTAACAGTAGTTGGTTGGAGATAATCCTATTTTAAGAACTGATGACAGGGAAAGAAAGTTTGTTAACAAGAAAGTGACAATTTGTTAGTTTATTTAATGCCAATTATTTGCATTCTGTCCTGACGCTAGGTATCTGCACTTATTTATATAGAGTAAAACAAAACTGTTTTTTGTGTCCACTTACCTACTCTAGCTTTAAAGATTCGTATATCTTTCAATTATTAACAAAACAGGGTTAGTAGATTGACCCCTACAAAATTGCAAAGTAATGAGATTTAATTTAATTTTTACTATATGATTTCCTGTACTGATATTTGAAACTCATAACTCAATATGAAACTGACATAATAAATGAGCATTGAAATCAATAATGTAGCCAACCCATCTGAATTCAGAACTATCAATATTTTTAGAATCTTTTTATGAAAACAATTATGTTTCCTATTATGTAGGCAGCAGCCACAGAAGGAGATGAAGCAAATGTTGTCACAGATTATATTCTTAAGGTACCTAAAGCAGAGATTAAACTCCAAATTTAATGACCATTCCAACAATTCCAGCAACTCTTTTTCTAGGTTCTGGGGCTTGAAGTCTGTGCAGACACTTTAGTCGGAGATGAGATGATAAGGGGTATTTCGGGAGGGCAGAAAAAGCGTGTCACGACTGGTAAACAAACTGAGTACTTGAAATGAACTAAAGAAGTAAAAATTAAGATTTAAAAGACTTAGACTGATACTAATATCTGGTGTGGAAAATCACAGGAGAAATGCTGGTCGGACCAGCGAAGGCGCTATTCATGGACGAGATATCCACTGGTCTTGATAGTTCGACAACTTTCCAAATCGTGAATATGCTTCGGCAATATGTCCACATCATGAAAGGAACTGCATTCATCTCCTTGCTGCAGCCAGCACCGGAAACCTATAATCTGTTTGATGATATTGTTCTCTTGTCCGATGGTCAGATCGTCTATCAGGGTCCTCGAGAGAATGTGTTAGACTTCTTTGAGTCCATGGGTTTCATATGCCCAGCCCGAAAAGGAGTGGCTGATTTCTTACAAGAAGTAAGCAAAATAAATTATCAAAGTTAGTTTATAGCCTTTCAATGGGTCTAATGAAAAGAGTGAAACTAATGCAGGTAACTTCAAAGAAGGATCAACAGCAATACTGGGGAAACAAGAATGAGCCATACCGGTACATCACAGTTAGCGAATTTGCAGAGGCCTTCCAATCATACATTGTTGGACGGAGGCTTGGGGATGAGCTCTCAGTTCCATTCGACAAGACCAAAAGCCACCCTGCAGCTTTGACAACGGAGAAGTTTGGTATTGGGAAAAAAGAACTACTAAAAGCCTGCGCCGACAGAGAATACTTGCTGATGAAGAGAAACTCATTTGTGTTCTACTTCAAGATCTTCCAGGCAAGCTATATAAACTTAAAATCGCGTTGCTTGTCTATTATGTTACGTTGACAAAATATAGCAAGTAGTAATATTTTCTATATCTGGTTTCAGCTTATTGTGATGGCATTGATTTCAATTTCACTATTCCCGAGGACAAGAATGGGTAAAGATGATATAGCGGACGGGGGTATATACACCGGTGCTCTGTTTTTCACTGTCATTATGGTCATGTTCAATGGTATGTCTGAGCTTGCCATGACGATTTACAAGCTACCTGTGTTCTACAAACAAAGGGATATGTACTTCTTCCCGCCGTGGGCATATGCTATACCCTCATGGGTCCTGAAAATCCCAGTCACCTTCCTTGAAGTTGCTTTATGGGTATTTGTCACCTACTACGTGATTGGATTCGATCCAAACATATCTAGGTAAGAGTTACAAACTGCACCTATGATAATATTCTCGTTCCCTTTTTCAATTGTAGAAACTTTAAAAGAGTCCCGGCTGCAGGTTCTTGAAGCAGTACCTTCTCCTTTTATTTGTGCATCAGTCAGCATCAGCATTGTTCCGATTTATTGGTTCAGCCGGTAGGAACATGATTGTTGCAAACACATTTGGTCTATTCGCATTG
This sequence comes from Salvia hispanica, assembly GCF_023119035.1. Taxonomy (NCBI): domain Eukaryota; kingdom Viridiplantae; phylum Streptophyta; class Magnoliopsida; order Lamiales; family Lamiaceae; genus Salvia; species Salvia hispanica. The sequence goes on from NC_062968.1 coordinate 45,536,249, forward strand.
CTCCTGCTCTTCGCCTTGGGTGGTTTTGTCCTAGCACGGGGTATAAGAAACGAGACCAAACACTTCAATCTTTCTCATGATAAAATAGTTGGTTATGTTTCCTCACATTTTATTGGTGATGTAGGGGATGTGAAGAGTTGGTGGCTATGGGGCTACTGGTCCTCTCCACTCATGTATGCTCAGAATGCAATTCTGGTTAATGAATTCACAGGGCACAGTTGGAGCAAAGTAAGCATACATATCCATCTATATGAGTAATATTTTCATAGTGTACATGATATCCAAACTAATCAAGATACCATTGTATTTTTCTAGTTGGTAAATGGGACCAAACTGGGAGTTCTTGCTTTGGAGTCTCGAGGGTTCTTTCCTCAGGCATATTGGTATTGGATTGGGGTAGTGGCATTGTTCGGATTTGTATGGCTATTTAACATCCTTTACCTAATATGTTTAACATATCTTGATGGTGAGATTCACAATTATTAAACTCGTACATGTGTTGTAGATCACATTCAGAAACTAACCTTTTTTAACTGAATTAAACAATGCAGCTTATGAAAAACCACAAGCTGTCTTACCCGAAATAGTTGAAGATGATTCCCATGCGCATGGCTCTATCAGCAGAAATCCAGCTCAAGGCAGTGAGGGCATGCGGAGAAGCATTTCGTCTGGATCTTCATCTGTGAGGTCAGATGCCATTGAACTCACTGAGAACCGGAAAAGGGGAATGATTCTTCCATTTGAACCGCATTCTCTCACATTTGACAACGTCAGATACTCAGTGGACATGCCAGCGGTAGGTTCAGGATTTAAAAAGAAAAGGCAGTAGAATTATTTGTCACCATGAGGGTAGAGATGAATAACATACGCCTATTCAATTTGCAGGAAATGAGAGCTCAAGGAGCCACAGAAGAGAAACTGGAGCTGTTAAAGGGCATCAGTGGCGCTTTCAGGCCAGGTGTTCTTACAGCCTTGATGGGTGTTAGTGGGGCTGGTAAAACAACGTTGATGGATGTGCTAGCTGGAAGGAAAACTGGGGGTTATATTGATGGGGATATCACAATATCTGGATACCCAAAGAATCAAGAGACATTTGCTAGGATATCGGGATATTGTGAGCAGAATGACATCCATTCTCCAAATGTCACAGTTTACGAGTCCCTTGTTTACTCAGCTTGGTTGAGATTGCCCCAAGAAGTTGATGAAAAAACTAAAAAGGTTAATAAGATGGCATTCAATAATAAGCCTTGTTTTGATGTTTTCTATTATGACTTGTTTTGATATTTTACCTCCTCCTCTGCTCACAGGTATTTGTTGATGAGGTAATGGACCTTGTAGAACTCACCCCCTTGAGAGAAGGACTAGTCGGGTTGCCGGGAGTCAGTGGCCTCTCAACCGAGCAGCGGAAAAGGCTTACGATTGCGGTTGAACTCGTCGCAAACCCTTCAATCATATTTATGGACGAGCCGACTTCAGGGCTTGATGCAAGAGCTGCTGCAATTGTGATGAGAACAGTCAGAAACACCGTAAATACAGGAAGAACAGTGGTGTGCACCATTCATCAGCCTAGCATAGACATATTTGAAGCATTCGATGAGGTAAGCTATATCATTACATAAACCTACAGTCTCGATAGTTATGTTGCTTGTTCAACATATCATACTGAAATAACATTTTGATGTGATTCGGCAGCTATTTTTGATGAAACGAGGAGGGGAAGAGATATATGTTGGACCTTTGGGTCGCCACTCTACACACTTAATCAAGTACTTTGAAGCAATTGAAGGAGTACCGAAAATCAAAGATGGTATAAATCCTGCTACCTGGATGTTGGAAGTAACTACTTCAGCACAAGAACTAGCCCTGGGGATTGAGTTTGCCGACTACTACAAAAAGTCGGAGTTATACACGTGAGTCAAATTTTATCATGCTAGTAGTTTAAGAAGAACTAGCTCTAGGGTGCAACACTGCTAACAAATTTATGCATAAAATTTACAGGAGGAACAAGGCCCTCATCAAGGAATTAAGTGTCGCTCGTCCGGGCACAAAGGACCTCTACTTCCCGACTAAATACTCCCAATCTTTCCTCACCCAGTGCATCGCCTGCCTATGGAAACAACACTGGTCATATTGGAGGAATCCACCGTACACAGCTGTAAGGTTCTCATTCACAACCTTCATTGCCCTTATATTTGGGACAATGTTCTGGGACCTCGGCTCCAAGAGGTTAGTAAGCACACATATATTAAACTAGACAGAAACCTATCCATAGTTCAATGCTAATATTATTGGGAACGCAATGTATTGCAGCGATACTCAACAAGATCTATTCAATGCCATGGGTTCTATGTATGCTGCTATCAACTTTCTCGGCTTCCAATACGGTTCAACAGTTCAACCCGTAGTTGCCATCGAGCGAACTGTCTTCTACAGAGAGAGAGCAGCCGGAATGTATTCAGCATTACCATATGCATTCTCACAAGTGGGTGTCCTAAGCCTAAGTCCAATTTAAGTGCAAAGTGCAGAAATTCAAAATTACTTACCAATCTTTTCCTCTCTGTGCAGTTCCTCATCGAAATTCCTTATGTCTTTGTGCAATCACTCATATACGGTCTCATAGTCTTCTCGATGATGGGATTCCCCTGGAGCGCTGAGAAATTCGCATGGTTCATATATTTCCTGTTCTTCTCATTACTCTACTTTGTCCTCTACGGTATGATGACCGTGGCCGTCACACCAAACCACAACATCGCTGCCATCATTTCTTCCTTCTTCTACGGCATCTGGAATCTCTTCTCAGGTTTCATCATACCCCGACCGGTAAGTTCAAATCTACTATAAAACACCCCTCATCAACTACATATCACGAAATCTACAACTAACACGTCCATTTTCGATAACAGAGGATGCCTATATGGTGGAGATGGTACTACTGGGGTACCCCCGTGTCCTACACGTTATACGGCTTCATAGTATCTCAATTCGGAGAAATAGAAACCGAGATGGAAAACGGTGTCACAGTGAAACAGTTCCTGGAAGATTACTTTGGATTCGAGTACGGTATGCTCGGGTTTGTGGCAGCTATACTATGTGGATTCGTCGTTCTTTTCACATTCATCTTCGCATACTCTATCAAGACATTCAACTTCCAGAGGAGATAAACAACTGCATTTGCTCACCTACAATCATTATTTCCTCAAGTAATGAAGAGTTCAGAGATTTTGTATAGGTAAGTCCTAGGATTGTATATCATAAAATCAAGTTTATCCAATTTGTATATTACGAGTTCTTATATATTCAAAGTGTGTATGTGATCTAAATAGTCCTTTTGGTTTCTATCTGAAGCCTTCATTTATGAGAAAATCATTTGGTTTCAATCAAGGATCTATGCAGATAAGATCCTTCACTACATCTCATCATCAATCGCCATATGCAGAAACAGAATCATCACAAACCCATATACATCAAAGCGTGAATAATCCAAAACAAAGTACGAATTTGCTCAAAATCGTACTAAAGCAGAAAAGAATTGCAAACACAATTGTAATATTTTTCATGTAATCAATAGATTCATGATAAGAATCTGATCATCATGCCGATGATTCTAACAGAGCCCAAAAAGTGTTGATACGATCGTCGGTTCGTTATTTTGAATTTCCAACGACAATTTGGGGATTTAGGATGACTCAAACGACGTCGTCGAGTGGGTAAATAGTTAAAATCAAATTTACCTCAAATTTAATCCACATTAATCGATTAATACACAAATTGTAGAAAACTACGCTAATTTAACTCAGAATTTCCAAGAATTCCAGTTCGCTTAGGTATCGGAAATTTTTTCGATGCTAAATTTGGGCTATAATTTCCTTTAATTTGGTACGAATCGATAAAAAAGCACACCCGCAACAATTATTTTGAAGGATTACATGTAATGTGCAGCAAAAGTCCATACGAAATAGTGTGGTAAGAAAAGACATTTCATTGTACTTACATGTTTGTATATGAGTTGTTCGATTAAATTCCAATGAATATTTGTTGCATTAGGAAGCCCGCTTTGGAATCCTATGATGTTTTTTCTTTTTTATTTTGATATTCATAAAACTATTGAAGTTGAAGAATCTCAGATTCTCTGTGATGACTGATGACTGATGACTGACGAGATGTATTAGCAAAAAAATCTTGTGTTTGAGATTCATTTATAGAGTGGATACTGACGAAAAACGGGGTAAATCCAATTCTCATACTCCCTCTATTCCAAGGAAGATGTGTCAAGGGAGTACAAAATGTTTTACACTTGTTTCAATTTGATACAAAAAGTTTAAGTTTACATAAATAGTACAAAAAGTTATCTCGACGTTTAATTTTAATACTAACCGTTACTACAGCACTAACTCCGTTAATTAAGTGCTTATGTGGCACGTGACTCATCAAAATACACCAAAATGAATATAAAAAGAAGGAACAGAAACATAACAGAGAGGCTGTTGTTTTCCAACTCGCATTGCCTTTGAAGTTCCCATTCATTCATCTTACATTTTGCTAGAGATGAACTCAAAGCGGAGAATTGTGAGAGTGGAATAGCAAACGTAATATACTTAATAATTGACAAATGCATTTTACCATAGAAATGTCAAAGTACAGCTAATAGAGTCGAACCAGACATTTTATAAATCCAGATGTAAGTTAGCCTTTGAACTCAAAAACACAATTTTTTACAAGAAATAACAACAAATAACAAAAAGATTGACAAAAAAATGAAATAAAGAGAGAGAGAAGTTTTACCGTGAGAAGTGGATGCAATGCTGCTCTTGGTTCACTGGTGTGTGGTCTTGAAGAATGTCAAGAGTTGCTTATGGGCGTTGAGAAGTTTATATCTAGAATTTTGATTTTTTTTATTTAGTTCATGAGTCACATGCCACATAAGCACTTAATTAACGGAGTTAGTGGTGTAGTAACGGTTTGTATCTATACATATATAAAAGGCGAGTTTTGGCCTTATTTTGAATATTTATGAATTTTGGGTATAAATTTGAATATTCACAAATTGAGGGTGTGAATTTGAATACTTTCTAATCTATAGTTATATTCAAACATAGTCACCATTACAACTCTATTTATAAATATAATTCATGATTAAATAAAATATACTTTTATATCAAGTACTTAATGGGTTTGAATGGATTTTTACGGTTATACAGTTAGTGTAGTATTAATATATTATACATTAAAAATAAAATGAAACCGTTGAATAGAATTAAATGAGAAAGAAACCGACGGAATACTTTAATGTTGAATTATACGTGCCAATTATTTATATGATGTAACTGCCAATTATTTATTCCACACCATAAACCTAACCATTTTAAAGCCATTTTTCAGTATATATATGCCCTACACAATTTCACACTCCAAATACTCATAGTGTCAGACAATATTCTCACAATCCCACATTATTATTACTTCCTCCGACGGTAAAATCTTTTTTTAAGTAACTTATAACTCGCTTCCTTATTATCTTCTCATGTTGCATTACTAATTTTTATAAAAAAGCATAGTTTTTACTCCTTGCTAATAGTACTACGTAGTATATTTATATTCATTTATTTTACACACTTTTTTCGAGCCATTATTATGTTATTAATATTCTAATCATAATTCTTACAAGAGGAAGATATTGAAATCATGTGGAGTAGTTCATATTCCATGATGAACCTAGAGACAAATCTATTATTGTTAGCTTGGAATGTGTTTTCTATGACCGAATGATATGTGTTTTGTCGTTTATTATTTCATTGGGTTTTCAGTTATTTATCTAAACCCATTAATTAGTACCGTATGATATTGTTTTATAGTTTCTCATCTTATTAGGTTTGTTTAGTTTTTTTTTTTATTATTATCTAAAATCATTAAATAATTCTTTTTCCATGCAAGTTTCTGTTTTGTATTCAATATATGTAACATTTAGTATATTTTTAGATTATGTTTCATTTAAATAAATATTTATCGTCTTGATGTAGAAATATATGTATATGTATGCTTTTGTGACTTCTTTCATCCAAAGGCAAAATCGCTTTTTGAAATTTATTTTGCCATGTTGTTAGTCATCATTGTTTTACTTATATTTGTAGTATAAATTAAATGGTTGTTTAATCTTATCATTAGTGGGACAAGTGAAAGGTTTAAGATAAGATCCTAATTCATTTTCTTCAACTACAAATATCTCACATATGGTAGTTATAGAATCCTTGCATTTATCACTAAATTTTCGAAACAATATATTATTTGGTTTTATCTTTTGTTAAAACTTTATTCTGCCCATCTTTTATAAGAGAGATGGGCAGATTTGATCAACTTTCATCGTTTATACAATGTAAGAATTATATACACTATGTGCATTATGGTGTTGGAGGCAATGATGTTGGAGGCAATTGTTTACGCATAAAATTAAAACAATTTTATGTGAGTATAAGATTTTGTAGTTTATTTCGATAATTGATATTGAGTTGTCAACATTTCATTCATTTAAGTTATTGATCTAAAAATTAAAATAATATGCCTTATGAGATAACGAAATTTGATGTTGAATCATCAGTTGACCGAGAATGAGGAGGAAATGTAATGATGTAACAAAAGTAGATTGCAAAAGAAGTGAACAGATGATATATTGTATGAGAAATTTTATGAAATCGTTTATTCAAACACGTGAGAGATTGTTTGATTTTTTTGAAAACTTTAATTTGTATTTACAAGATTGATCGAGAAGAGGGAGGAAATGAGATGATACATAAGATGCAGCAAAAAGTAGATTGCAAAAGAAGTGAGCCGATGATATATTGTGTGAGAAAATCTATGGAATGCCTATTCAAACGTGCGAGAGATTGTGTGATTTTCTTTTGTATCTACGAGGTTGATGGTATTTGTAATTCCATTTTTCATATTTCTTACAAATTTTTTTTCAAAACTCATGAATTAATAAGTTATTTATTGTCATCATATAAACCTTTTTATGTCCTACATACATAACTACTCAGCCTTTATAATTTAATGGCTATTTAGCATGGATAATTATTTTTGGGTATTAATTATTTGATGTGAATGGTGTTTAAGTGTGGTGTTTAAGTGTTTAAGTTGTCTATTGATACAATATAAAATTATGGTTTTCGTTTTGTGGTAGAGAATAGAAAATGGTCATCGGAAGCTTTATATTCTTTGTTTTGTACTCCCTCCGTCCCAACTAAGTTGAGTTGTATTCATTTTTTATAGAGTGAACTACAAAAATGGTCCCTGGACTATGGGTTTATCTCGCCCATAGTCCCTGGACTTTAAAAATATCGCCAGTAGTCCCTGGACTAAAGGTTTATCTCGAAATTGGCCCTTTTGGCTTTTTTTTGTACGAAAATACCCTTTGATATTATTTTGGGGGGTTTGGGCAATTTGGTCTTTTTACACTTTTGACATTTTAAATCTGATATTATTTTAGTTATGTACTAACTTTGATATTATTTCAAATTTATCATCCTTTTTCCCTTTTGTCATCCTTCACTTTGTTTCTTTATTTCAATATTAGATTTAATTTTATAAAATTTTAAATTTTAATTTTTAAATATCAATAAATTTTTTTAATTATAAAAATTATTAAATAGCAAAAATTAATAGTTATAATCAATATTTGATAGTGTATAGTATACTATGTAATCAATAAGGTATGACAACGCCTTAGTTTTAATCAATATTTAATAATAGCTTTAATCATAAATAGATTATATAACAAAATTTATTCTGAAATAAATATGCATCTAATGTAAGACTAATATAATTTTTGTTTATTAATTTGAAAACAATCAAAATTTACTAGAAAATTTCAACAAAAATACTCCTATATAAAATTTTAAGTAGGATCAAATTTTTAGTCAACTTCATAATATTTAATCACAAGCAATTATAACTATTTTCCTCTCCTATTTATTTTACTTTCATTTAATTTATTCAACGCAATTTCTTAATCTCAATGCTCAAAAGTTATGTATCAACTTAGTTAGGACGAAGAGAGTAGTTTTATTTTTAACCGTTAGATAAGTATACTTGTGTATGTAATTTTAAGTAATTAATTCAAAATGAATTTACTATGATGAAACTAAAACAATTCGTGCATCGCACGGGTATGATACTAGTTAAAATTAAACGTCGAGATAACTTTTTGTACTATTTATGTAAACTTGAAACTTTTTGTATCAAATCGAAACAAGTGTAAAACATTTTGTATGAGAATTGTATTTATCCCACGAAAAACATAACAAAGGTAAATTGGATCGAAATTCAAACAGGAAAAACATAACAAAGGTAAATTGGATCGAAATTCAAACAGGTGATCTAATTTGAGATCAATATAGCAAATAAGTGGAAGTATACACTTTATAATCATAATTGATTGTCAAATTACTCCAATTATCCTTTATCCCATTACATTCATGAATTTTATTATTTATATAATAAAAATATAAATTGTTATAGTATAATTTATTGCAAATAATAGTCATTGCTAATTCTTAAAGATCATTAACATTTAAATCATAACATTGCATTCACTTATAATCAATCTCATAACTTTTGAAACTCAAATATAAAATGATTTTTAGCCTATAAATACATGAACTTTAAGTATTTTTTTGTTTTTTCCCAAAACTTTAAAATTTGAATATAAATGCATGAACTTTTGATATTTTTTATTTTTCCCCAAAATCTAAAATCAAAACTCATATGGCAAGTTAAAGCTTATGTGGCAATCAACATATTTATATTAATTAAAAATTAATAAATTTTAAGTCCACGTGAGCAAATCTCTTATGGACCACACCCTTCCTACTCTTTCTTGTCGAGCTCTTCAGGAAGACTCCACCCCGCTGCCATCGGGATAGCGCCAGAGATGCTTGCATCTCCATCAGCCGTCTCCTTACTCAGATTGAAGCGCGCACGCTCCTCCGCAAGCTCCATCTGCATTTGCCCCTTCACCTTCCACAATTGCAATGCGCCATGAACGCGATACCACTTGCCTCAGTGCTCATTCTGCAGCGGGATGACGATGCGAAGAGGATCGTGAAGAATTCTCCGTGGAAGAGGAAGAATTGAGTGCAGAGGTGGAAGATCTATCGCATGATCGAGTCCATTTGCGATTCACATTAACAAACAGATCCTCCTCCCTCTGCCACAGCTTTAGCACTTAGAAGGAGGAAGTGCGCCGGCGGATGGCTCCTCATCTATACAAGCTGATCTGTGGCGCTGCTCCTCGTTCATCACTGGAATTTCCACGACGTAAGCGTCTTTACCTTCCGCCATTGATGTAATCTTCTACAGAGATGAGAGAGGCAGCAGGTTGGAACTTGAGACTCCGGCTTTATTCCGATGGTGGCTGGCAGAGCATTCACAAAGAGCTCGACAAGAGCAGAGAGGGTTATGAAAGATGGCTGATGTGGACTTAAAATTTATTATTTTTTAATTAATATAGATATGCTGGTATAGTTTTGATTGCGCTTTAACTTGCCACATGTGTTTTGATTTTAGATTTTGGGGAAAAATCAAAAACATCAAAAGTTCATGCATTTATATTCAAATTTTAAAGTTTAGGGAAAAACAAGAAAATACTCAAAGTTCATGTATTTATAGGCTAAAAACCCAATATAAAATCATAACTTTTCAAATTTTCACAATTGTTCTATAAAATTAAAATTAATGTGAAAAAATCAAATATAATGTAGTTTTACATTGTTTCTGATAACTTAATGTTGTTTTAAATGACACTTAAAATTCAAAATATAATGACACCATTTTATATGATCTGTTATTACGATCATGTGAAATTTGGAGAATCAATAATGCTGAAAAATCTATGAAAGAAGATGAAAAAACTGTTATGGATGGGAGAGGAAAGAAAAGAGGAAATGGAGTATCATTATTGGCTACTACAATTTAGAAGAGTTTACTACTACAAATTGTAAGAGGCTAGGAAAAATTGTTAAACTAATCATATTTGAAACTGTTATAGAAGTATTAGTTTTGGTTTTGATAAGATAATTGAAAAGAAATGAAAATATTCCCTCCGTTCTAAAAAAAATAAAGATATTTGGAACGGTACAAAAATTAATGCATAATTAGTAAAATAAGAAAAATGAGGAACAATGTAGTTAAAAACTAAAATAATATTAATAGATATGAGACTCACATTATTATTAGTATTTAATGATGAACTCCAATAGTATATATTGTAAATAAATTGATTTATATGGACAATGAGTTTGGAACAACTTTCATAGATAAAAATAAAATATTTTTATAGAAAAAAAAAGGAAGATATTTTTATTTTTATGGATAGATTTATGGATTTACTAAGCTACAATCCTATATTCGGTGCTTCGGCAGCTCTTGAGTAAGAAGGTAATAACTATTTATAGTAAGAATTAGGCGAAGTCGATATGGGCTGCCATGCTCAATCGCGGCGGGAAATTATTATTCCCTTCATTCCAGATAATTTGGGACACTTTGATTTAACACGGATTTTAAAAAATCTAATAAAAAGTGAGTTGAAAGTTAGTGAGATGTGGGTCCTACTTTTAAAGTATTAGTTTTATAATAAAATGTGAGTAGGAATGAGTTAGTGGAATATGATGTCCACTGTCAAAAATAGTAAAAATGAAGTGGGACAATTTATGTAGGACGGCCCGAAATGAAATAGTGGGTCAAATTATCTAAGACGGAGGGAGTATTTTGGTAGGGCTATAGCCCTACAGTATAATAATGGCGCATCACTTAAACATGCATACACACACAGCACTGAACACGTGGCACCTCTAATATCATATCGACCGTTACGTTAATTTCACCGCATTCCCCTTATCCATTTAGATCAATAAATCCATAAACAACAATCCTGCAAAATCATTCCTCACTCAGAAAAAAAAAAAGCGCAAACAAAAATGCTAGCTCTGTGCAGCTTATCAACTACGGCGTCGGCAGCGCTAATTTTGCCAGCGATAATAATCTTCTTCTTCATCACGAAATCCAGAACGAGCAAAATTCCAATCAAACTGCCACCTGGCCCCAAAAAACTTCCTATAATCGGAAACCTCCACCTCATAAGCTCCCCTCCCTTCCGCTGCTTCACAGACTTATCCAAACACTACGGCCCTATAATGCACCTCAAGCTCGGCGAGGCCGACGCCGTCGTCGTCTCTTCGCCGGAGATCGCCAAGCAAATCCTCAAAGATCAGGACCCCTGCGTCGCCAACAGACCGCAGGGCGTGGCCCTGGAGATCATGTGGTACAACTACATCGACATCGCCTTCAGCCCCTACGGCGACTACTGGCGCCAGATGCGGAAGATCTGCATCAACGAGCTCCTCAGCCCTAGAATGGTGCGATCGTTCCAATCGATTAGATCTGATGAGGCCACGCGTGTGGTCGATTCGCTGCGTGAATCTTCCGGAAACGCCGTGAATTTAACCGAGAAGATCTTCTCCTTCACGAGCTCCATCACTTGCCGCGCTGCGTTCGGCGGCCTGTGCAAGGATAAAGGAGCTCTGATTAAGGTGATGACGGAGACTTTGAAGATGGCGGGAGGGTTTGAAATTGCGGATTTTTTCCCCAATTCGAGGATCGTGAGCGCGCTGAGCTGGACGAAGATGAGGCTGAAGACGATGCGGCGCAAGCTGGATTTTATTTTAGATGACCTTATTGATGAGCATAAGTCGAATCTAGCGAAGATGGTGGGAGATATTAATTCCGGCCGGAGATTGGGGAATGGTGAGTTCGGAGGTGAAGATTTAATTGATGTTCTGCTGAGGATGAAGGAAGGAGAGGAGCTCAAGTTTCCTATTGGCAATGACAATATCAAAGCTGTGTTATATGTAAGTTTTTAATTAACTTGTTTAATTCATGTTGGATTACAAACTCATTCATGCATATAATCAAACGATAGTGCAGTCGACGATCCTAACATTTTTATTAATATATTAAGAAAATGTTGAATGTGTAGGATATTTTCTCGGCTGGAACTGAGACATCATCAACGGCTATTGATTGGACGATGGTAGAGCTAATGAGAAACCCAAAAGTGATGGCTAAGGCTCAAGCTGAAGTAAGACGAGTCTTGAAAGAAGGCATCGCTACTAATAATATAGAACAATATGATGAGTTGAGATATCTAAAACTAGTGATAAAAGAGAGTTTGAGGCTACACCCTCCGGTTCCGTTGTTGCCTAGAGCTTCGAGGGAGACATGCCAAGTCAATGGATACACGATCCCTGATAAAGTAAGGGTGATGGTGAACGTATGGGCGATGCATAGGGATCCAAGGTTTTGGAAAGATCCAGAAGAGTTCGAGCCCGAGAGATTCGAGAATGGGGATGTGGATTTCATAGGTGCTGATTTCCATTACTTGCCGTTTGGTTTAGGAAGAAGAATGTGCCCTGGAGTCATGTTTGGTTTGGCTAGTGTGGAGCAGGCTATAGCTCAGCTGCTCTACCACTTTGATTGGAGATTACCAGCAGATGTTAGGGCTCAAGATTTGGATATGATTGAAAAGGATGGGCTTACAAGTGTAAGAAAAGCCAATTTGTTTGTAAATGCCACTCCATATCACCCATAAGAATTGTTATAATAAGTAGGTGGACCACTACCACCTGCAGGTGCACCTGAAGCAGAAGGCCAACTAATAGGATTAATATTTCTTTTTTTCTCATGCAAACATCAAAAAGTAAGTGGAGTATATATATGTTTATTTTCCTATTTTGGATGTCCGAAATATGTAGATATTTATTTTCAGAATATTCATACTTTTACTGTCTCGTTTATTAATGTATTTCTTTTTAATTCTTTGATTATATATTATCACCAGCCATATAGACATATTCGAAAGTTTATTGTATAATTTATTTTTTAATGATTTTGATTAAAAAAAATCCAATCTGCGTTTAAAGAGGGAATATTATGGTTATGGACTTTGAATTTAATGTGTTATTTAATCTATGTTGCTATAAATGGACTAAATGAGTCTTATTATTCCATGACATTAACTTTGATATTCTGTGTGTAATACTTTTAAAATCTAAATCATGCAGCTTTATTGTTTTTAAGCAAGTGATAGTGCAACTAACAAACCTGAGCAACCGACATTAATTCTTCACATAAATAACATCTCCTCTCTCAGGAGATTTAGATTCTGGATTGCTCGATCTCACAATGGAAAGAGCTCTCAATTCAATTCGGGCACTTCTAATCACCACACTCATCTGCATTCTTCTCTTCTCTGATGATGCCCGGTGTTTCTATCTTCCCGGTGTTGCTCCTGAAGACTTCGAAAAGGTCTTTTATTTTAATTTTTCCGAGCTGCTAATCAGGAATTCGATTATTGGACCATCTATTTGCTGATTGTTGAGGAATTATTCATGGCTGATCATCAATTTTTATTTCATTCCGTTAAAATGATCTGAGATTTCAATCATTGTATCCGGTTTTTATCTTGTTTTTGCGATAGGTAATTTGAAATGAGTGAATCCTGAGTTCAGTTTTTGATGAGTGACTTATTGAATTTTCATTGCGTGGAAGTTTGATCTGATACTGATTGATACCAATTTTGTATTGTGTAGAATGTGCATTACGCATTCTGTTTTCGTGGTATGGATAAGCAATGAATCGATTTTACAGTGCTTTGCTCTTGATAAGCTTAAGAATCTGAGAGTTTGTTGCTATAAAAGGCAATGTGGAGGTGTGTGTGCTATTGACAAAGTGTTGGTTTACATATGTTTACGCGCGACTTACTCAAACTGTATTCAAGTCATGCATCGTTCGAACGTGTATGTAGGTAGCTAGGCTATACGGTCCTGTAATTAGGGGCTTTGAATGATTATGAGTTTATGGAGAGATTATATTAGAAAATTCATTTAGTGAGAAAATTCTTACTTTTTCTGCTTTTTATGTTTTCTGAATCCAACTGATATCAAGGAAGGTGAGAGTTAATTGGCACCACGAAGAAAGAGTAATTCATGTAGAAAAAAACATATTGCTTCTTGAGTGTGATCGTTGCTGTTGTTGGATATTGAATGCCTGGGGATATCATATTTGTGGTCGTAAACATAATACGCGATATGCCACTCTGCTGTCAAGAGTAGAAAAGCTAGCTAAGATCCACACTAGAAACATTTTGTATGCTAAACTTAGGCATTGGAGTTCATTCATCTATGGATATAGCTCAAAAAAAAAAATTATTTATCATGTATATGTAGGCTGATGAATGTCCTTGCTTAATAGAGATATAATCAACTTTTACATTAGTTATTAGGTTTTCAGCTTGTACTGTTATGAATAAGCATATCTCTTTCTTGAATCATATTTTTCTCTGGTTTGAATGTGTTACATTTATTTCGCTCTCTTGCTTAATTGCTTGCAGGGAGATCCATTGAACGTGAAAGTGAACAAATTGACGTCTATAAAGACTCAGCTTCCTTATTTGTACTATTCTATCCCTTACTGCCGGCCAAATACTATAATCGACAGTAGAGAGAATCTTGGAGAAGTCCTTCGTGGAGATCGCATCGAGAATTCCCCTTATGTGGTTTGTGTAATTATTTTTATCGCGTATTGCCTATCTGGCATTCTCTCATTCCTTAACCTTCTGTTGTTGCATGGTCACGTTACAGTTCCGGATGAGGGAGCCACAGTTGTGCAATGTTCTTTGTCAAGTGGTGTTGGATGCCAAGACTGCAAAAGCATTCAAAGAAAAAATCGAAGATGAATACCGGGTCAACATGTATGTAGAAGATATATTGATTGCAATCGACAGACATGAGTTTCTCTAATTATGTTAAAAAGTAGAGTTTCGTTTAAATTTGTATCTTTCGTGATAGTTCTAACGCTATGTGCTGTAGGATCTTAGATAATCTTCCTTTGGTTGTACCAATTCCAAGATTGGAGCAAGAAGGTCCTCCGATCTACCAGCTGGGTTTCCACGTCGGGCTGAAAGGGCAATATGCAGGCGTAAGTTGACTCGTCATTTTGGAAACTGCATCCGGTTATTTTTGCACAAGATATCTTCTTAAAACTCATGTTATTCTCTGCAGAGCAAGGAAGAAAAGTTTTTTCTCCATAACCACTTGAACTTCGTCGTCAAGTATCACAAGGATCCTCAAACCTACACATCAAGGATCGTCGGCTTTGAAGTCGCACCATTTAGGTAGGTTCTTAGAGTATAGTCCATGTTCCCTTCATTTGTGTGTCCAGTTGTTTGAAACCTTGTACCTCATTCTTCAGTGTCAAGCATGAATATGAAGGAAAATGGACGGGAAACACACGGCTAACGACATGTGATCCACATGCCCAACATATAGTAACCTCTTCAAGCTCGCCACAAGAGGTCGAAGATAAGCAAGAAGTGATATTCACTTATGATGTCACATTTCAGGTAACGAGCTTAGTATATGATTTTCGATAAACATGTATAATGCTCTTTATTTAGCTGATCAATCTTTAATCATAAACTATGCATAATAATCATATGGCTGCAACACAGGAAAGCAACGTGAAATGGGCGTCGAGATGGGACACTTACCTCCTAATGGCCGACGATCAAATCCATTGGTTCTCCATAGTGAATTCTCTTATGATTGTCCTCTTCCTCTCGGGTATGGTCGCGATGATAATGCTGAGAACACTCTATCGAGACATCTCCCGGTATAATGAGCTCGAGACCCATGAGGAGGCCCAGGAAGAAACCGGATGGAAACTGGTCCACGCGGACGTGTTCAGGCCCCCAAGCAACTCTGATCTCCTCTGTGTGTACGTTGGAACAGGGGTGCAGTTTCTCGGAATGGTCGTCGTCACCATGATCTTCGCTGTCCTCGGATTCCTCTCCCCTTCAAACCGAGGCGGCCTCATGACAGCCATGCTACTACTCTGGGCCTTCATGGGGATTTTTGCCGGCTACGCTGCAGCCCGTCTCTATAAGCTGTTCAAAGGGACCGAGTGGAAGAGGATAGCCATGAACACAGCGGTCCTCTTCCCGGCCACGGCGTTTGCCCTCTTCTTCGTCCTCAACGCCCTCATCTGGGGCGAGAAGTCGTCCGGGGCCGTCCCATTTGGGACAATGTTCGCCCTTGTCTTCCTCTGGTTCGGCATCTCTGTCCCGCTTGTCTTCCTAGGGAGCCACATTGGGTTCAAGAAGGCAGCGATGGAGGACCCTGTGAAGACGAACAAGATCCCGAGGCAAATCCCAGAGCAGGCATGGTACATGAACCCGATCTTCTCGATCCTGATAGGGGGAATCCTGCCGTTCGGGGCCGTGTTCATTGAGCTGTTCTTCATTTTGACCTCCATCTGGCTGAACCAGTTCTACTACATCTTCGGGTTCCTCCTGATCGTGCTGGTGATCCTGGTGGTGACGTGCGCAGAGATCACGGTGGTGCTCTGCTACTTTCAGCTGTGCAGCGAGGACTATCTGTGGTGGTGGCGGTCGTACCTGACGTCGGGATCATCGGCATTGTACCTCTTCTTGTATGCTGTTTTCTACTTCTTCACGAAGCTGGATATCACGAAGCCGGTGTCGGGGGCGCTCTACTTCGGGTACATGCTGATCGCGTCGTACGCGTTCTTCGTTGTAACAGGGGCGATAGGATTCTACGCTTGCTTCTGGTTTACGAGGCTCATTTATTCATCTGTCAAGATTGATTAAATGATTGATTGGTTGTGAAAGCAGAGTTTACGATAGAGAGTGCTTGCTTGGGTGTGAATGATTTCATAAGGGAAGATCGTCACCAAATTTTGGAAGTGGATGATAATATATAAACTTGTTCTCATACTAGCAGTAGACCTTCGATTTTTACTTTTTTAGCGTATTTTAAGAGAATATTTGAACATTTTTCCAACTTATATACGTATTCTCGAAATGAGTACATACATTTTAACAATGATAAATAGATTAATGACCGAAACGAGTACATACATTTAATATTTTAACAATTATAAATAGATTAATGACTTGCAGGGTCGTCTTCCACTGCTTTTATCACCATTGTCCCAAATTAAGACTAATTGTGGATCCTTTCATTCAAAAATCAAAAGCTGAGATTGAATTAAAAAAATATCAAACAGAATTGACAATGTCAATTAAAGTGTAAAATAGGCAATCTACTTAAAATTAAGAGCGCAGGGTTTTCATTTCATTTCTCAAAGCATTCGCTCCACCTTCAACAACCACACTACTCACGCCATTTTCACTCTCAATTTCACTACTCCAACTACATTTCTCTCACTCAAAAACCAAAGAACAGCTCTAAAACTCTCATTCTTCTCCGAAGAAAAGCTCGACCTAAATATCAAATTTAAACTTCGAAATTTATTTTGAACTTGCTAAAATTTCAACAAAAACGAAACTAATACATTTATTTTGCAATGAACGACTTCAAAAAAGTGCAATGGTTTCAATCGAAAATGCTCCTGCGGAATTGAAAGGTGTTTTTCAATTTCATTTACCGATTTCTGTTTTTTTTGGGTTGCAGTTTGAGATTTTTGATTTCAACAAAGAATAAGGGTTCAGATTTTAGTGAAATATGTTTATAAGCTTCTTTGGTTAGATTGATTTGATAACATATGAGAATATGAATCTTCATTTCCTGAAAGCTTGAAGTTCTGATGAATTTTACAAATGTAAATGAAATAATTAGAAGTTCTGTTTACATTAGTTGGTCAGATTATAAATTAGTTACCAATTACACACGCGACAACTTTTGTCTCCTATATCTAGTTCAAATATGAATATTGAATTAGCTAAATGTTGATTAGCTATATGTTGATATTAAGTTAACTATGTGTTGATACTTTGTTAGCTATATGTTGATATTAATTTAGATATGTTGATGATGTCTTAGCTAAATATATTATGTTGATATTTGTGAATCCAACATCCAGTTAAAATGATTGTAGTACTTGACATAAGTTTGTTTCTAAATTAATTATCATGATTTATGTTTAACAAAAATAGAGCTACAAGGAAAAGATCTAGACCTGAGGAAGATGAAGATAACTTTGACAACAATGACAACTTAAGGTCTTTTGCTGAAAAGGTTAAAAAGACAAAAGCAGCAAAACAGAAACAGGAAGATAAAAAGGGAGTTGATTACGATTCTTCAGAAGAAACGGAAAATCTTGCGTGCCAGATATTGTACAACTCTAGTGATATCTACATTCAATTGCAACTGCTAGTTGGTGAAGGAGAAGGCAAAATACCATCAGATTGAATACAACAAATATGCTAAGTTTGATGTGGAAGAAGTTATTGCAAATTGAGAAAAACAGTAGGAGATTCGAAGGATTATAGATAAACTTCTTTTGTGATTGTTGCCATTGAATATTTTTGTATGTAGAAATACTAATTGCATTACATATATCATTTTGGACATGTTACATGCTTTATATATTTTTTAAAACTCATAAATGGGGGCGTTGAACTTCATTTCATTCCCCCTTGGTTGAAAAGTTTCTCTCTCTAAATCACAAATTTCATTTCTACTAAATTCAAGGGAATTCCCCCCAGGGCGGGGGGAAACACCCGTTTCCCCAGGGAACAAGGGAAACCGGGGATAACCCCCAAATGGGGGGGATGGGGGGATGACTCCCCAAATGTTCTACAATATGTTCCAGGGATGAGTGGGAGGGGTGGGATGATGCCGGGGGAATGGGCTAGCCGTCAAATATGGTGGGGGTGGGTGGGATGACGGGGCCGGGGATGGGCGGATCCCGTCAAAATGGGGGGGGTGGGTGGATGATGCCGGGGGTGGGATGGGAGCCGCCAAATATGGGGGGGGTGGGTCGATCGACGGGACCCCGGGGGCCCCCGGGAATCTCATCCCCCATATAGTTTTTTGGGCCAATTTCCCCTGTCTTTGGAGACTCGACGCCGGTTCAAAAGGTTGTGCAAGGATGTGGTCGATCAATGTCGGCGCGATTTAGGAATGCCACCCATTGATGATTATGGCGTCGAGATTGGGGGCGGGCACGTCGGAGGCAGCAGCGGCACGGGCGACGGGGACGAGGAGGAGGAGGAGGAGTGAGAGCCGAGGGTATTATGTAATTTTATTTTTAAATAATGTATTTATTTTTTTAAATTATGTAATTTTCTTTAAATTATGTAATTGTTTTTTAATTATGTAATTTTTTTAATGAAGTTTTCGAATTTTTCCGTATTCCATGTCAACATTTTAATTCCGTAAATTTTAAGTCCGTAAATTGAATAATTGCGAAAAGTCCTAGTGGGAAGTCCTAGTGCAGTAGGAAGTCCTAGTGATGTGACAGTGGAATGGGAAGGGCTAGTGATGACGTGGCAGACAATTTTGTGGAAAGTACTAGTGGGAGGGGCGCCACCGTTGACGCTCTTAAGTCATTCATTGCAAAATAAATATCGTTTTTGTTGAACTTTTAGCAAGTTCAAAACAAATTTTAAATTTTAAATTTGATATCTACCTGTCGTTTTTCTTCATTTTTCTACAAATTTGTAAATCTGGCCTAGGTCGAGCTTTTCTTGGAGCTGTCTTTGGTTTTTGAGTGAGAGAAAGTAGTAAAATGGGCGATGTAATTGACAGTGAAAATGGCGTGAGTGGTTGACCGAAAAATGAAATGAAAACCCTCCGCTCTTAGTTTTATATAGATTGTCTATTTTGCCATTTCTTTTATATAGATTGTCTATTTTGCCATTTCCTTGACATTGTTAATTCTATTTATTGATATATATTTTTTTTGAATCCACATTCAGTCTCTATTTGGGATTATGGTATGGTGATATTCAGTCTTAATTTGGGATTATGGTGATAAAAGCAGTGGAAGACGACGACTTGTATTTATTAATTTCAAAGGGTGAGAAGTTGCGATTGTAAAAGCAAGATTGAAAATAAATTTGGGAGTGGTCTGCTCTCGATTGCTGAAAGGACGAGAATATATAATTTGACGAATGAACAAGTTTACAAACTGGTGAATATCACAACCCATCAATAATGAGAAGAAGAATGGAAAATTCCTTTAATTCTTCGATTTTTTAAATTCTTTCCCAATAGACCTTCAATTACATTATTATATTAATGATTTTATATTATTACTAATAATTTATCTGACGAATCGAATGCCATAATATTTTCAATTAAAACAAGATAAAAGTGCTCAAATAGAATTCTGTTAATTTAATTTAAGATAAAATCTCTTGTAACCAATAGAATAGAGATTGATTGATTATTTAGATGATTAAAAAGTAGAAAATACTCGGGTCTATCTGTATGACACAAAAAGTAATCAGTTGATCATGATGTTGGAGTATATACACAATACAACATAGCATATGAAAAAGAAAAAGGAAGTAGTTTAGTGTAGTAAGTACATAGAAAATAGTACTAGTATTGTATAGGATGAACTCAAGCACCCCGGCCGCGCGTAACGTCGGACTTGTTCCGGTACACATACCATATTCCACCAACCACCGCAACTCCCACCGCCGCCATAGCGTACGGATTGTACGGCAAATTCCGTCGCGGTGGATTCACTCCTGCCCTCTCGTTTAAACCCGCCATTAATTCTTTTCTTTTCTTTTCTATGTATCCACACTAGTTTTTATTAACGCATTAATCAAATATATATAATTAACACTGGTTGCTTATCTCTTCTGCACCGACTCATACGTGTCGTTTTGCTTACACGTGTTTATTTAGCTGTTGATCCCTCCTTCCTACGTTGAAAATGTAATTCAATTAAAATTTACTACTATTATGTTTTATGTATTTTGGGTGTGTTTGATTATTAGGTTCAATTAAATTCACTACAATATTTTTTGCATTGTTGGTTCGTTTGATTATTTAATACTGTAATAAAACAGTTTTATAAATAAAATATGAGAATAATATGAAATCTATATTAGTATATTCTATCTATAATAAGTTAATAAAAGGGACCTCCTAAATGAGAAAACAGGCGCTTTCAAACCGACTGAAAATTCAATTTACCGATTTCCAAAAAATAATAAATATACTCATTTTGCCCTCAGATACAATAATAGGACAATCATTGATACTGCGATAATTAACACGCAAGTAGTACTTATCAATTTGTTACACAAAAGATTGACGTTTTCTTCTCCAGGAAATACCTCATTGTTTCTGAATAAATACGTGGATTACTTGGAGTTAAAGCGTGATATTTGCCCTAAATGCTGACAAGAAGCAATAAACAGACAAAAAATCCTCATATTGAGGTACAAGTAAAACTTTAAACTCCGTGGAAACCAAATATTATTATGTTTACAAAATTGAAAGCTCTGTTGAATCCATCCTCCCCAAATTTTACTTGAGACTGTCTCCTAAACCCTGTGGCATTCCTCCTGGCATTCCTAAGCTCTGAGCAAGATTGCTCATTCTTTCTTTCATGGCCTGCGCAATAAGGGCAAGCAAACGAATAACGAACTACACAACACAGAAGAATGACACTTGATTGTACTTGTTTCGTGCTTTTCTTACCTCAACGCTCTTCTGGTGTGCATCCTTGTATGCCTCCGTCACAAGAAGAGAGAGTTTCTGCACAATGAGGGTTGAGTGGTTAGGGAAGATGTTGATGAAGGTATTTGAAACTTATTCCAGCAATGAATGATCATTGACACAGTTAAAACTGGAGGAAGTGATATCAGATATGAGTGGTTTAAGACAACGAGATGACACAGAGATATGAAATAAGGATCGTATGAACTAAAATAACCTCAGCTCCCAACTCCATTGCAGCATCCGTGATCTCAATACGGACAGGTTGTTGATTTCCAGAGAGTGTTGCCTAGAAAAAGACTCAGCCAAACTATATGAGGTATACAATCTTTGGGGGTCCATAAGGAGATGAAATACTTCGTTCGTTTTATCAGGAAATTATGAGACTAGTACATTACTACAACTAACATAAAAGTTTTTTCAGCAAGTATTTTAAATGGTTTGGATAGAAATATAGGAGCATACAAGATTTAATGTGCTACTTTATCGAGACTGTACAACTACTAATTGACAGTTGTATCATAGAACTGAATTTGAGGATATACCTTTATTAGCTCATCTTGACAATAGCCATCGAATTCAGCTCTGCAAGTTTGAAAGAATCCCCCGGTGATTATACAATGGAACTGAAATATTATTAATGGACAGAGAAAATAACAACAAATATAAGTTCAAGTATTAAAATATACGCAGCAAGTTCTTTTTGCACTCGTACTGCCTCAACTTGGACAACCATCTGCGCCTTCTTTACTGTTTCGTATAAATTTTGCATATTTCCCATAAATCCTGGCTACATAAATCATTGTAAAAGCACTGTTAAAATGAGATTATGAGTACGTACTAGGAAAAATGAAATATAAATAAGCTTCACAAATATCTAGACAGGAAACACAAGCAAAGGGATTGTCCTTTTTTTTAATAATGATAGGAGATGAATTTGCAAATTGCAATAAGAATAGCTACCCAATGTGGCAATGTGCACTGAACTAAGCACAGAACTAACATACCTTGTTACCTTCATCACCCTTGTCATTGTTATCCTTCTTCCCACCAAATAAACCACGCACACTAAGGGATCTTCTAACCTTCCCAGTTTGACTTAACAAATTTGGAAAATTAACTATATTGGAGTTCGGATGTCTCTTACCTGCACTTGGGGAAAGCATAATATATAAGAAGTTTATCACACAAAAGATCACAGATAGAACTATTAACTGTTTCCACATTTTGCAAATTCAACAATGACTAGCTTTTTGCCATATTTATTATATGTCAAGGCATGGGGCACCAAATTCATTTTCGGGAAAGCCTCTTCCAAGTAGTTGTGATCTTCCCAAATACTGCCTTTGAAGGATAAGAAATGTATATCAAGCCATATCATGCACATGACAACATCTGTAAGTAATCAAAACCGAACATGTCTTACATATTCATCGAGGGGATTGGCATGTCCACTTGGGAGTTACTGATAAAGCACTAAGAAGTAAGAACCACAAAATCCCAGACGCTAATGAATTATGACAGGGAAAGAACGTCGAGGATTATAAAACAAAATCAACTAGAATAAGACATAAGTATTACGTGCAGCGATGGAAACTACAATAATTACAACAATCATTATTAGTGTCTTCAATCTTCATTGAGCACTTATACAAATCTGCGATAGACTACTCCGTAATTAGAATATTAAAGTTATGGCAGTAGTATTACAGAGTCAAACACAAGTAATTTATTTAGCATACGCCTTTCAATGGCGTCTCAGCCTGCATCCATGTCTATAATGCAATATCCCACTAGCTTCATAACGCTTGAGTTCACCTCGGATCATTCATTAGCCATACGACTATAGCTCCATCAAATATCATTTTAACACAATATAACCAAAACAACCAGGAACAAACTATATGAATACATTGACCACCAAAGTTTCATTCTTGAACAAAACTTTATCAACAAATCGTTCAGCTGCTCAGCCACAAACAAAAAAGAGACCAAATTTATCGGGCCTCCACCAAGTGACTAGAACTATGAACCCTAACTGAAGTAAATGCTTCAAAAACGTCATTTACAAAATCCTACAAATGGAAAAAAGGGGGAAATATATACTCTTTCTCTGTCAGTCTCGGACTCAAAAAAATCAGATAAACAAAGACAAATGCAAACGCAATACACTACTACTACTACTACTACCACAAGTCATCGTTGCCCAATCTAGTAGATACAAGAAATTGTCATGCTCTCAACAAAATAGATTACGCGCGTTCACGCACAAATCACTAACACGAGGAAAATGAAGACGAAGAGGGAAATTGAGCAGCAAGGGCTGCAGTAGGAGACATAGCCATATCTATGAGTTATCTAGAAATCCAATTGAACTCAAGGATTCTGCAAGAAATTGGAAGGTTGGGAGATTTTTCGAATGAAGAAATTCGTTAAGGAATTTAGATAGAATGGCCATTGTGTATGATTTCTTTTAGGAATATTCTAAATTGACCCACTCATCTTATTTTGTTTCCCTTTTCGACCACAATTTCCTTTTTGGACATTTAAACCGCACAAAACTATAGTATAATTGCTCTTATGTCACAAGTTAGTACTATAAACATATCTTGCTTATAAAAAATCTGTTTTTACGGTAAACTCGAACCCGATACCTTTGGCCACGAGTATCAATCGCTTTATTACTAGACCAAATGACATAGACATGTGATATCTTTATCTTTTTAGAGGAGTATTAGTCTATTAGACATAATTGTCATTTATAAATGGATCTCTATTTTGAAAAGAATTCAATATAGGAAGGGGTCTATTTTGAGAAAAATGCCTCAACACCAAATTGTGTTTGGTATGATTCATAAATTATAAAAATAGCTACAAAATCTTTGCATAAGGTTGAAATGTAAAAGGTCTATTAGCTACGAGTGAAGGTATCAATGTGGCCTAAATCAATTGTACCAAATAGTGTTAAAAAATATACTCCCTCCGTCCAAAAAAAATAGATCACTTTTTTGCCATTTTGGGACGTCCACAAAAAATAGATCACTTTCTAAAAATAGAAAGTTTATCTCTCATACTTTTTTCACTTTTTCTTCTTTCTCTCATACTTTACTCACTTTTTCTCCCTATCTCTCTTACTTTACCTACTTTTTCTCCCCATCTCTCTTACTTTACCAATTCTACACTAAAACCCGTGCCGAACAACAATAGATCTATTGTTTGTAGACGGAGGGAGTATATAAATCCTTTTGAGTAGAACCATATGGAACCCAAAATAGCCTCTTTCGTCATGACATAATTGTGAAAATGTAATTTACTAATTTGTATTATTGTAAAACGGTCAGCATATGCAAATATGACATTCCACACAAGATTAATAAAATAGGAATCATTTTTCTATTAAATTGGGTCCATTAAACTCAAGGCACAACTATGTAAGCAAAAGTATTTAAGTAGTGTCGTCATTTCACAAAGGAAATTTATCAGAGAACCAAATTACAAAATATCATGTTGGAGCAAAGCTAGAGCTATTCATACATGAACTGATATAATTAACCTATACAAATTTTTCACTTAACGCATCTATAAGTATGCAAGAAGCGTTGAAGACATGTACTTTTCAGTTTTTACCGGTTCCACCCATCTTCGCTGCAGCTCCAAGCCTCCGAAGAGATCATCCAAACCCTCACACGGTGTCGTTGGTTCAGGTAGGGCTGCGAACGAGTCTGCATTATGTCAAGATTCAATCTGAGGTGGCTTCGGATGATGACTCAGGTTGCTTTTCTTCAGAAGCCGGAGATTTCTTGTCTGAAGGCTCCCCAGACTGATTGGGTTTCTTGAATTGGATCAGTATCATGGTCATGTTGTCGCAGCCCTCGCCTCCGGCTATAGGTGCCAAGCACCGGTCTAGTACTTTTTCGCACACCAACGAGAGCTTACTCTCCTGCACAATGTAGAGTGAGAAGATGGATATATACAAGAGGATCATAGTAATAACAGATGGGATAATTATCAAATTTCACACTACTACTTCAATGCCATTTAGCGATTTTCACATGAATTTTCAATTTTATTGCAATTAAAACATCGTTTTATAAGTTTTTGTGATTTTTCGCTCCATTTAAGTTTTCAGGATAATGAAAAGGTTCGTTCCAAAGAATGTTGCCCACGGAATTCAGCAACACATTTTTACTTGTACATATACTAAAGTAAAAGCCTTCAAAACACATCGACTGGAAATTTAACACCACTACTAGGGCGGGAAGCTATACTTTGAGATAGGAAAGAACTTCTTACATGTCGCAGCTGTTCATGTATAAACTCGACAAGTTGTTGGCTTGACATGCAATCCCTGAGAGGCAGATAGCAGTGGAAACCAAATAATCAGAAAATTATTACATGACGTCCTTTTGTAACTAGAAATCCAAAAGAATCAAACATATAGCAATAACAAATGCATCATTACTGACGAAACACAATTAAGAAAACTTATTTCAACCCAAGGATGCAATCTCAAGAGAAGTTATGCAGGTTAAATAGAAAAAAAAGTTCAGGCGACATACCAAATGCCATCACAGGCAACTACAATGAACTCATCCTCGTCTGTAAGTTCAACCTGGTTTAATACATGAACGATCAGATGCTTTGTGATGTATAATAGTAAGTATAGTTCATATGTTTTCTCGTGATTATGCAGCAAATAGAAGATCAACCTAAAGTTCCCTAATAAATGTCAACACCATATCTCGTAGATATATTTTGCTGCTGGACATGGAATATTACATTAACTAAGTTTGATATTCCCTTAATATAGATAGCACTGATTACTATTGGATAGTCATATGGTGGTGTATCCTTTTTAGCCTTAATATAAACTGTCCACAGGTTGTAAGTCTCATCTTACTGAAGTTCGACTTGTGCAACTTGCTTCGTTCTTATCAAAGCAGAAGATGTCAGGAAAGCCTAAGAAACAAAATACTCCCTCCGTCCAACAATAGGAGTCCCATTTCTTATCGGTGCGGGTTTTAAGAAATGTTAAGAAAAGTGAGTGGAAGAAAGTTAGTGGAATAGGGGTCCCACTTGTATATATTAGTTTTAAATGATATGTGAGTGGAATGGGTTGGTGGAATGTGGGGCCTCTTTACCATTTATGGTAATTATGAACCGGGACTCCTATTCGTGGACGGACCAAAATGGAAAAACGGGACTCCTATTCGCGGACGGAGGGAGTAAGTTATAATTATGCTCTAAATCCAATGCAACACAAGATGAAGATACACACAGTATTAACATCTGGGTCGGCAGTAACTATTTGCTTTTCTACTGGTAAAAACTTGTTCTGCTTGAATTCCATATCACCTGCAACAAAACATGCTCTTCCGTAAGAAACCTCAAAAACTACCGTCTCCAGCTGACTAATTATGTATACATCACAGCAAAAACAGCTCACAAGTAAACAGATCTAGCTAATTCGATCATCGCAATATACAAAGCTATCATGAGATTTTCCAGGATCAGTTGTAAAGATGACCAGACTCTTCTCCTAGCCATTAAATTGAAAAAAATAAATGACGAGAAATTCACGCAGCACCTATAGCTCTTGAAAGATTCAAACTGCCATTAACACGCCCCGCGTGGATAAATCCTCCTGCTTTTAAAATTCTTTCCCTCTCAGCCTCCAGTTCGGGTTTATGGTCTCTTGACAAGTTGTATGCCTGACAAAATTCCATAACATCATAATTTAAAACGAAAATATGTTCTGTGTGCTACATTCTAAATACCAAGCGTGAAAACATTGTACTCCCTGAGTCCCACCATAAGTCCATAAGTGACTCGTATTCCTTTTTGGGGCGTCCCACCTAAACTAGCCATTTCCTTTTTATGCAAAATATAACATAGATACTCTCTCTTACTTTATTCTCCCTCCAACTCTATTCTCTCTTCTCTTCTCTACTTTATTCTCTCTCCATTTAACTCTCTAAACATCATTTTCTTAAATCTCATGCCCAAAAGAAACCTTGCTTATGGTGGGAAGGAGGGAGTATTAGTTATATAAGATTAATTAGTAGACCAAGATCATGAAAAAACACACATGGTACCTGACCATTCCTGGAAATCACGCAGCGTGAATCACCTGCATTGGCAACAGCAAGTTGTTTCTCCCCTATGACTGCAACACAAGCAGTACATCCAGAAGTTGGTCCTGAAAAATCAGAGTGCGGTCCCTGTACAAAGCAAATATTAAGCAAAAACTCCAAGTTACAGTGGAAATGGTTACTAAGTCACCAAGATCAATTTAAGAACCTCCTCAAATGCCCATTCGTCAACTTGGACATTTTTTTCACCACTTCTCGGAGACCATATCAGACCCTCTATCATACCACTAAACTTGTTCATTTTATCTCCCAGGACAGCCAACTCCCTCCAGCCTCTCTGTCCACGCATCATTTCATCCATCCTGCATTTATAAAAGATATAGTTAGATATATAGCAGCTTTTAGTGTAAACGATGCATCTTGCTTTCATGTAATTAGACATAACTCTTCTTGTTAATCTTTTGAAAAGAGAGTCAAATTTGGGTAACTGTAAACTACGATATCTTTCATCATGATTTTTCTGATTATCAGTCTTTATCCAAATTAAATATATAATTATGTGTGTGTATGAATTCTGATGAGGATGGTCTGGTAAGACTTTGCCTAATCTAGAAAGAAAATAGACACATGTGCGAGAGGCAAGCCATGCCATTCTACATGCTCCCACTTCTATAAAGACAGGCCTATACCAAAATTTGGAAGAGCTGGCGAAGAAGTGAAGTAAATGAACAGTTTTAAATAACCTGAGGAAAGCTTTCTGAAGAGCTGTTCCGATATCGCCAGCTGAATATGCTTCATGCTTCAGCACTTGATGATGTAAGAACTTAGCACAGAATTTAGCAACCACCTTGCCTGAAAAATCAAGGGATGATAAAGTCAAAAATTCATTTCAAGTTATTATGCGAAAGAGATTATATATGTGCTGGATAATCTTAAACATACCCCCATGGCCGTCGTAAACACCAAAGAATGATGTGGAGTCATCCAAATTCAGAAGTGCAGCATGCTAAAAGACAGAGTAACAACATCATATTTCATCACAACTAGCTTGGTTTTAGTAAATGTTACATCCACAAGAACAAGACATGATAGAAAGCATTAAAATAAAGTTCATCTGCATTAGCTATGAATAACAAACACGAGTTCAAAACACTATAATAGGACATTCGCCATATAAAAATATTAAGTACTCTAATTTACATCATGGCACTGTTTAACAATAAAGAAAATTCAGCATGATCACCTCCAATTAATAACCAAAACTTACTTATCTTTGAAAAATATTTCTGAACAACTTTAAGGTAAAAGTTATCCACTGTATTCCTTCATAGCCCCAACTCTCCCTTTTTACCTTTTCAACCTCCTATATGTCCTCAGGAGTTGATTCATCTTTTCTTCTCCCTTTACGATTCCATTAGGAGCAGGAAGCATGATTAGATTTGTAAATGAAAGATCGCCAGATGGTTCATTTGGAAATATCACAGTGTTCCTTTAAAAAACATGACTTACGAACCAACTTTAAGTGCATTGTACATGTGTTAGACAAAGCCCTATTAGCTCTTAAGGCATTGTTGAGGCAAATTGTTCCTTAGACAGACTAAAGCAATACTCCCTCCTTCCCATAAAATAGTACACACTTTTTCATTCTGAGGTGTTCCACAAAATACAGAGCACACTTCTTAACTTACCCTTTTTGGACACATTTCCCAGTTATTTTGTTTTGCCCTAATTTTTGCACACCTATTTACAGAAATTACAAACATAGCACACCATTATCTGCATTAACTAACATGAGAATCAACTAAGTAGGGCCTTTTCTCCATTTACAAAACACACTACCTAATTTTTGCCACACCAACGTATGCACGACTTTCTTGGACAGAGGGAGTACTGTAGTAACAATTTAGGAAGTCTATCTCTTTGTGGCATATGTACGAAGCTGAACCAGGAAATTGATTTCAGAGCTCAGTTCCAGTCAGCGCAATCATACTTATTAAATAAAAGAAAACAGAAAACATGAATATAGTCAATTAAATCTGCAAACAGCCCCTAACTAGCAAGATTCTGCATTGTTAAACTGAAAATTCATATTTTTACAGAGCCGTTGGTGCCTGCATGCATGCTATCAAAAACACTCTTGCTTAAAAGAAACAATATTTGTACAATTCATTACTAATTGGTACAGAGATTAGAGTTGACCAACAACTTACAGCATCCTCCATATTAGCACGCCATCCTTGCATGGAGGACAGACCAAACCTAAGTCTATCATTTTCACCATCTTCAGATAATTTCTCTGTTTTAGGAGTGCTGAGGTATATTCCCATCTCTAACTGTCATGAACATGCAGTCAATTCAAGCAAACACCATTTAAACGCAGCCAATATTTCACAACACGGTATGTATATGTATGCACGAATACAGAGAGTGGGAAATCAAAGAGGTAACATAATCAGTTTCAAAAATTTCTGAAACTAAAAATCACATACAGTAGTTCAACTTTTGGTACTACTTATATCTTCTTAATTTTCAATAGTCACCGGAGCAGAGTAGGCTGTAATCCATAATAGCCAGTTGTAGACACGCACACATAATGTGTGTATATATAGAACAGTTAATTTTACACAAATAGTAGTGTTTTCATTTATAGAAATGGGTCATATTTGTTGAAACAGATCAAAATAGAGAGTGAGTGGGACAGTGGGAAAAAAATTTCATCTATCTAAACAATAAGTAATCAAAATCACTTCCACCCCCATATCACAAATTTCCCGAGAAAACTGAACAGAATCCAATATACACCGACATAAAAACACATCACAGCTGGGATAATCCATATAATTTAGAATAAAAAGCTCTCTGACCTAATAAATCAAGAGATACACGAATCAGACTAAATAAAAATCAAGAAGAAGCAAATAGTAAAATTCCTCGTGAGCTGAGCAAGATGAAAGGTGGGAACTTTGAAAGGATGCTTACTTAGAAGCCCAGCTGAGGAATTGAACGAATTTATGGAATCGTGATAAGGAAATAAAGCGCGATTGGCCTGAAATCTCGACGGTGTCGAAATCAAGTGAAAAAGAAAAGAAAGAAAGCAAATAACAAATGCAGCTAGATTGAATTGAGGAGAGAGAGAAACGAGATCGAGAAAGAGAAAGAGAATGCTCCAGTTTTGTTGTTGTGACCAAAAAGATTTGGACTTTGTGTTGACTGTAAAAGGTAATTCTATTTCTATGTGCCATACCACTTCTTTATTTCCCCTGTTTCTTTATTTTCTACGACGCCATTGATGCGAATTTTTGTCTCAAATCTCTCCTTTTTTTAATCATTTTGTAAAAGCTGTAAAAATGTTTTCCTCAATAAAAACATAAATTAGTACGTAAAAGTTGTGGACTAATTCTAAAAAATAATATTCTCATTTCCAAAGTCGGTCTTAGGTTAATTTGGTAGGGCAGGCATATGAAGCATAATTAAGAATAGCGATGTTTTCGGTCAACAAGGTGTATTTTAAAAATCTTTACTTCTGGAAATAAGATTGTATAGCTGCTTCAAGTTGTCAAATTAAAATATTACTCGTGACTCATGAGAATACACCGTTCACATTATAATAAACGTAATATCCTTTTTATTTTTATTTATCCATAGAAATAATCTATTCAATTTCAATTAGGGTCTCATTATTATAGTAGTACTATAATTCTTTACTAATATTAGTCTACCGTCCACTTATTTTATCTTTTTTATTTTTATAATGTTTTCGTTGTAATTTATTTTAAAAGATCTGAAATTATTTGAGTTAAATCTCTAGCGAATAATAAAATAATAAATCATACTCCTTTATTTTCTTTGAAACATAACTCTGTGAAGAAAGTGGAGTATGTTTTATTAATTTTATATTAGAATTAAAAATACGGGATACCTATTAAGGAGATAATTCGTTTAGGTATAATTATTGTATCCAGTAATTTAGTTGAGATAATATGAAAAAGGTGATTAATGGAAAACGTGGCGTTTGCATCCAAATATAAATCCGCCACACAAATTTAAGCTTCCAATTTTCAGCATCACAAACTGACACACCACACCTCCTTCGCCAATGGCTTCCATGTCATTCTCTTCAATTTTCTCGCCACCGCTGCAGAGTGTAGCTCTCACTAAACTGCACCTCATCACCAATTCCGCGCTTCCGTTTATCGATTCGTCCAATCGCTCGACTCTCACCTCTTCCAAATCAACGTTTTTCCGAGATGGCTTCCCCGTTTTATCCCAATTTCTATCTAGGTTTTCAATTAAGTCTCGATCCTTTGCCTCTATTTCCGCCAGAGCTGCTACGGAGAAGACAATTCATGATTTCACCGTTAAGGTACCCCTCTCTCTCACACACACACAGTTAGAAAATGCAATTCAAGTTCATTGCGGTAGTGTTTCTTGCTAATAAGTTGCTTAGAAATAGTTTTGATTAGCTAACTCCTGTGTTTATTTGGCATGATTTAGTTTTTATTTAGCGCAATGCTTTGTACACTTGTAAAATTTATGCTACTATTGATCTTCATGGTGTAACGATTTATAGCTTGTTTTTGCTTTCTATTTCTTTGTCTAGTGAATTAGGTATTTAGCACAAGGAGTTGTTTGTACTTTTTTCGCTAGGAGGATTAACCTTACAATAACAGAAATGAGAACCTCGTACAACTTGGAAATCGAATCTAATCCGTGGTGTCTGGATTCATTTTATTCTCTTTCAATGTGTGGCATTGAATTGTTGCATAGTAGATGTGCAGCATTTGAAAGGTTATTAACTTATGTCTATAATGTTTTCTCATATTAGAGAGTAACTGTGAACTGCTCTCGCTGTAAACAGGATATTGATGGGAAGGACGTTGCGCTCAGCAAATTCAAAGGAAGTATACTCTTAATAGTAAATGTTGCTTCACAATGGTAATATCTTATCCTCTCTCAAAAATTGAATATGCGTTCGAAATCTGACTTCCTATCTCTAAGTTGAAACATTGTATCGAGTGCATGCCAACTGACGTGATTGATTGGTTGTGGATTCAGTGGTTTGACCTCATCAAATTACACCGAGCTTTCTCAAATATACGAAAAGTACAAATCTCAAGGTGAGATCTCAAACGAATATTTCAAATATATCTAAGTTTTTCAATAAGATTACGTGAGGTCGATCTGCAAATATATGATGCAGGACTCGAAATTCTGGCCTTCCCTTGTAATCAATTTGGCGGCCAAGAGCCAGGATCGAATAGAGATATTAAGAATTTCGCTTGTACACGGTACAAAGCAGAATTCCCAATTTTTGATAAGGTAGATTTCCTTCATGGTACTTTTTCAGTAGAACTTGTGAATCAGTTCCTAAAGGTTAGTTTGTGCAGGTTGATGTTAATGGACCGAATACCGCTCCTGTTTATCAATTTCTGAAGTCGAACGCTGGAGGATTTCTAGGTGATTTGGTTAAATGGAATTTCGAGAAGTTCCTGGTGAACAAAGATGGTAAAGTAGTCGAAAGATATCCACCTACAACCTCCCCACTGCAGATAGAGGTAAATTCAGCTCCTAGAGAAACAAATATATCATATATAATGTATTTATGAAGAATATTTTTTGTGGTCTGGTATGTGCATTCTAATTTTCTTTACATCTATATAAAGGTCTAAATCTGTCTTGAAATTTTCTAGTCCAGTTATGTGGCGTTGGCTGAATTGGTAAAACGTTATCCTTTTGTTTCAATGCAAGAACTAAATGGGTGTGGAGTTCGGTGCATTGGAACGTACTATATTTCTACAGTTTGATACTTGAAATTCAATAATATACTTGTAGTTGTAGCACTTTAGAATTCATTCTGTAGTAATTTACTATCAAAGAGTTCCTCACCTTCTCTCTGTTTCTACAGTAAGATAATCAAGAAATGAAATGTGCACTCTTTGATCCATATCAAGCTGTAGTAAATTTGTTAACAAAGCCTCTCTTTAATTTTTTTCTCATAATAATATTCTTTGCCGGCTTTTCTACAGAAGGACATCAAGAAGCTTCTTGCAGCATGAGTTCCACGTATGCATACATCACGTGCTCATGCTCACCTGTTACCGTGTATTTTCTCTAACTCGATGCTCTCTACCTTCTCTTAGTACAGTTCGATGAAATAAATCCTTCGTCTTGTGTATATATATATCTTGTTTATCGGATTATGGAACATGACGCTTTGGCAAAGTTACCGATACTGATCCCATGTAGAGAAAACCTATCATTCCCATGGATACTTAACACTTTGCTATTTCTGGACTTATTGTCTAGTGAAGTCGTTGTTTATTTGTGAGTGCTCGATCGTTTCATTATCTTAATGATTTACATAGTAGTCTTTCAGTTATCACTTATCAGTAAGGAAATACTATAAGAAATCACTGAAGTACGAATACCCGTTTATACAAATGAAAGGTGTTGCTATTGTATCTAAATAAATTTCATTTTTTGATTGCAATGCTTCTCGACAAAGGAAGAACTACATTTGATCTATTTAATTTAATTTAATTTAATTTAATTTCTTATGTTGCACGATTACAACTTCAGTGAATTAATTATATTTAATTAACCATTTTAAGCAATATAATTGATGAAATTTTCTTCAAGTTCACTCATATTTTTTTTCCAATGTCAACAATAGAACAGATAAAAGCAAAGTTAATACTTTTCCATTCGTCCAATATTAATAGTCTCTCATGTCAAAAATAGAAAAAATAAAAGCAAACTTAATATTTTTCATTCTTCCAATATAATAGTCTTGTCTTCGATAATGAATGATATAAGTTTTAATGCAAAATTGATAAAATATAAAAAAAGAAATAAACATAAAAAATAAAAGCAAAGTTAATATTTATGTGTCTTATATTAATAGTTGTGTTCAGCTAACAAATAATAAATGTTTTAATAATAATAATAATAATAATATACCCTCCTTGTTGAAAAAAATAGATTTTGAAAATATCACGTATTTTATCATATAATTAGCACAGAAGATAATAATAATAATAATAATAATAATAATAATAATAATAATAATAATAATAATAATAATAATAATAATAATAATAATAATAATACCCATTGTTGAAAAAAATAGATTTTGAAAATATCACGTATTTTAACATATAATTAGCACAATATAAGAACAAAAGTTGAAATAGGGTAGATAATAAGATCTAATATAGAAAAATATGTACTTCTGTCTCATCTTCATTGGGATAAACTAAAAAGAAAAGTGAGTCATCTTTAGAGCATCTACAATGGGGCGAACTATAGCTCGCCATAAGCCCGGCCCTATGCACCGCCACATCAGCATTTTATTCTTCGCCCCCTTCCACCTGCAATGGGGCGGATTATAGCCCGCCCTAAGCCCCATTCTAAGCATTTTATTTATTTTTTTAATATTTAAACACTACAAAATTGGAGAAAACAACTTCATTCCATTGAAAGTTCAAATTTTACATTACGAAATAAAAAAAAAACTACAATTCCTCAATGGCCGAAATGCTTCCAAACTTCTTCAATCATGTCGTTCATGAGCGTCGCATGGTCTTGTTAGCTGCGCATTGATGTCTGTCTCTCTAGAACCTCACCAAAGCCCAACGGTAATCCTCGAGCGACAGGCGTGGTCGTCATGCTGGAGCTAGATCCGGAAACCCAATCGGTGACATGTCCAATTTCTTGTTCGACTATCATGTTATGCATGATGATGCACGCATACATGACATCGGCGATGACTTCCTTGAACCAGAAACGCGCCGGACCTTTCACAATTGCCCACCGCGATTGGAGCACACTGAAAAGCCCGCTCCACATCCTTCCGCGCAGACTCCTGCTTTGCCGCAAACAAGACTCTCATGTCTCCAATTGGGCAGCTGATCGTCTTCACAAAAACAAGCCACCTTGGGTATATGCTATCGGCCAAGTAGTACCCCATATGATATCCGCGGCCGTTGGCAGTGAACTCGATGGGCAGGCCGCGATCCCTGCATTGATCGGCGAAGAGGGTGGACGAGTTGAGGACGTTGAGTCGTTGTTCGACCCGGCTACACCGAAGTATGCATGCCAGATCCAGAGGCAATGGTCAGCGACGGCTTCGAGAATCATCGCCGGGTGGCTGCCCTTGTAGCCACTAGTAAATTGGCCTCTCCATGCCGTCAGGCAATTCTTCCACTGCCAGTGCATACAGTCGATGCTCCCTAGCATTCCAGGGAAGCCATGCACCGTCTCGTGCATCCTCATCGGGCTCTGGCAATCATCAGCAGTCGGGCGTCGCAAATGTGTCGCCAAAAGCTTCCACAACTCCCCTACAAAAATTCTTCAGACAATCGCGGCCAATTGTCTCCCCGACGTGAAGGTACTCGTCGAACATATCCGATGTGGTGCCGTAGGCCAACTGCCGGATCGCAACCGTGCACTTCTGTAACGCCGTAAGTCCGGGTCTGCCGATGCCGTCTTCCCGATACTGGAAGTATTTATCACGTCCCTCTAACGTCCGGACAATGCGGAGAAAAAGATCTCGCCACATTCTAAAACGGTGGTGAAAAAGATCTCGCATTGTCCGGACGAGATCCCTTCTCCGCATTGCTAATGCCCTTAGTGAGACGAAGGGAGTAATACTTTCTCTATTACAATTAAATTGAGGTAAAATTTTTGGTTACGTATTAAGAAATTGTATTGAACAAATTAGAGAAAAAAAAATAAAATAAATTAGATGAAAACAAAATAAAATAAATTACAATAAGAGAAAGGAACGAAGTAAGAGGACTTAATTAATTGGGAAGAAAGGAGTATATGTTGCAGTGAGACATATTTTAATGCATAACAGGAATAGGTAAAAAGAAAAATATGATCTGAGAATTTGGTTAAAAAGAAGATGATTGAAGTATTTTACAAAGTTATGTATTTTTATTTAGATAGGATAAATAAAAATGACAGAAGTAATCTATTTATATAAAATGGAGAAAATAAAAAAGAAAAAGAAATTTTTATAGAAATACAATCACATGAGAAATTGGCGGAAAACAGAATTTAGAGTAAAAGCATCCGCAATGGTCGGCTAGCGACCGGCTAGCCGATTCGTCGCGCCTGGCCGATCGGCTAGCCAAACCATTGCAATCGGGCGAGAGCGAAATCGGCTAGCGCTTCGGCGTGGGCTGGCCGATCGCTCGGTGCTGGCCGAAGCGCTGGCCGACGGCAACGCCCCATTTTTGTTTTTTTGTTTTGTTTTTTTTTTTAAAAACCTATATAAACGCGATTTTCGTTTCATTTTCATTTGCACCACTTATTTTAACGAGTTTTCTCTCTCTCTAACTTTCCGTACAAGAGCATCATCGAGCGATGGATCACAACAACGAGTCCAAATCCAGCGACGAGTGGATCTCGACTCTCACGGTACTGTGGGATCTAGATGGGGCGCAGATGGGCCCGGGGTTTAACATCCCTTGGAATCGATGATGGGGATGATGGCCGGTGCGCCGGGGGCGCAGGGGGTATGCCGTTGGGGATGACGGGCGGCGGGCGTTGAGCTGGCGGCAGCCGGGGCCACTGCGGGGTAGGGGTATGTTCTCTGTATGCGGCCAGCCAGATGATGCCGCAGCCAGATGATGGGGATGATGTATGTATGCATGCCGGGGATGTCGGATGTAAGACGCGTATGCATCCCGGACGCAGGGGGGTTCAGGGGGTCACCGGGAGGGGGACACTAAAGTATATTCGGCCCTCGCTTGATTTTTTGACGCGCTTGTCTCACACGTCGACCCCCATGGAGACGCAGTTTCACCGGGCGATGACCTTTCCTCGTCATCGACCCACGAGGTCCAGTCCTCCGCCCTCCCACCCGCCCCACTCGAGTACACTCTCCATTCGCGTAACCATACGCGGGATCAGATGTACAAGGTCTTCCAAGAGTGGAAGGCCGCCACCGACCCCACGGAGAATATGTTTCTTCACGAGATGTTCGAGAGCATGCGTGTTGATTTGGAGATCGCGAGGGCACGGCTAGCGGGTTCCGACGTGGGCTCAGATACCACGGGTGGCGGCGCCGCGGCGACGGCGACGGCGACGGCGATGAGGAGTAGAGAGCGGCGGGGCTCGTGTGTGGAAGCCCTTTTTTTAAAAAAAAAAAAATCATGTACTTTTTTTTTTTTTTTTTTTTTAATCTTTGTACTTTTTTTTAATGGAATGGATTATTTTTCCCGTATATGTGTCGTAAATTTAATTTCGTAATTTAATCGTAATTTTAATTCCGTAAATGTAATATATTTTGAATTATTTTTATTGCAGCTGGCCTATGGCTGACCTAAATCTGATGTGGCAGGTGGATTTTTTAGTGTTGTTAACGTGATAGGGAGAAAATGGCTGGCCTATTGCTGGCCTAAGCACCATTGCGGATGTTATAATTTTCGTTTAACTACCCCAAAATTAATCATCAAAGTCGGTGCATTAGAGAGATTAGACTTCACTTCACTCACATTACCCACTCACAACAGGCATTACATTCTGCCGTATCAATTTGCTCCTCCAAAATGGTAATGTTCTTCCTCTTTAACTCCATTTACACGATTTTATGATTATGCGTTCATGTACTCTTTCTCTGGTTCGTTAGGGTTTCGTCATTATGCCGCTACATAATACTCTAAAATCACTTTACTTTTTTATCTCTATTTTGGATTGGCATTGGACATTGGTAGTGTTTATCGTGATTTCAAACAGCACATGGTGTGTATTTGTCAGTTACCTGCGAATTCCAGTTTTTTCACGTTTCTTTCCTTTTTTTTTCCAGGAGTTTTTATTTTTGTTTTTACTCACCCGTCTGCTTTTTTGCTATCTCTACAGTATTTCTCATTTTTATACTAGTATCATGTTGTATTGCTGCTGTTCAAGTGGTTTCTGAAAGTTTTCTTTTTCCTTTTATAAACCACAAAGAAGGTAATTTCAGTTGCTACTCTTTGAAATTTCCTATTTAGACATATTTTGGTTTAGAAGGCATTTGATTGTGTTGTTCTCGTACAATCATATGTAGCTTCTTTTGTTTAATTTCTAGTGTTATGCTTGCGGATATTTTGTGTCATTCTTGAAGGAATGTAATTGCCACTTGTTATTTATTTCTGATGTCATACACTTTGCAGTCTAATAGGCATACTATTATTCTGATGCAAACATCCCAACACAGAGGATCCCGCACGTTCATGGACTATGAGTCGATCAGCCAAGCAATGGATGGTATGCTTCAAAAATTGTACACCTTATGAATGTTTTTTAATGTTCAGCTTTAAGTGGCTTTGATGTCACATGGCAGCGGAGCTATTGGCATTTGTAGGTGAGTTCAGATTGCAGAATTTGAATCCGTTGATCCATTCCATAAATAATGAGTGTTGGCTTTTTATGTTAGTGATGTTCAATTCTTTGGATTCAACTGTATTTTATGCCGTATGCAATTCAACGTGTGTGTAAAAGTATCCTGAGTAGATGCTAGGTTTGTTCAGCTTCCTTGCAGTAGATGAAGTAGTGGAAACCGTTAAATTTGTATGCCATCCAGAACAGAAAATGGCCGCATCTTTTTGGTGATAAGTGTGTGTGTTTTTTACCATTAGGTATAAACCTTGCTCTTTAATCGTACTTGTTTATTCATTTTGCAACCATCCAGCCACCCGTTTCCTACATCAGAGTAATAAGTACTAAACAATGTTAGAATTGTATCATTTTGTGATTTAAGTTGTGCAACAGATTTCATAGTGTCCAAGGTAGAGGCGAGCTGTGCTTTATAAGTTAGATTTTTGGAGAATACTCTACAAAAGAATAAATGTTGGATAGATAAAAATGAGATGCATTGAGGGAACAAAAGATGCCTATGCAAGCTTTTCTGGTTTTGTTTTATGGCAGTTGTGCTTTTCTTTTTCTTAAGATGAGAGCTATTTGTATCAAGCAAAGAAAATGAGAACTAAATCTCTTTACAGTAGGATCTATTGTATAATTGTTCAGATATAGGTGTGCATTTCAAGATCCCATGCTAAAGGTCTATGTTTTCCACCTCATATCTGCAGGAATATGTGGACTATATGAACGAAAACTGAAGGATCTAAATCCAGCCATAAGAAATATCACATATGATATCTCAGATCTGTACAATTTCATTGACGGACTTGCTGATTTGAGTGCATTAGTGTAAACCTCTCTCTCTCTCTCTCTCTCTCTCTCTTATGAACTTATGCAGTCATAACACTTGTGTATGAGTTAGATTCCCAACTTCATTAACCTGTGAATTGATGATCATCATGCTTTTGCAGCTATGATCACTCAATTCAGGCATATCTTCCATACGATAGACAGTGGATCAAGCAGAGAACGTTGCAGCACTTGAAGAAATTGGCTCAGTAATCATCACAGATGCTGGACTCAAGTGTGACATGTTTTGGTTCAGCTGGACCATGCACCATTCTAGAATCATGAAATTTGAATCTTGTGTGAGTCTTCATCTCATTTTCCTTATTTTGTGGAAATACAGTGATGCTAAATGCTAATAGCCTGTTTCTCTATCTAGTCGTCATCTTGTAAACTGCTATCGAAATTTGCTCTTGTAGGCTCTCCAAATATTGATTGCTGTATACTACTAATGTTTTTCTTTTTTGCTTTTATAATTCCCTTTCTCCACCGTATTATACACTGATAAATTTTGGGGAAAAGTGAAAAAATCCCGCAAATTATTACAGTAACCAATGGGCAAATGGCTCCTTAAATTTTTAAAAAACGACCTTCTTCTTTTAAATTTTAATTTCAATATAATTAAGTTAATCTGGTTAAAATATTATTGGCCTGTTTTGGATCAGAAACTATCACATTTAATAATATAAGACTAAAAAGTTTTTTTTAGTCAAGCAATTTTAAACTTTAGTGCATTATTTTTCCTAGGATAAACACTATATTCTCCTTATCCTACCAAATTAGTTATTTATTCTTATCTAAAATATTCCACTCTCTTAATTTGAAATGCACAATAGGTGTTCCATGGCTTATGAAGTTGTAGAAGACCTGATCAAAAGACCAGCTAATAGATTGTTTTGCTTTTTATTCACTGCAAATCATAAATTTTTTTATGTGCACAATATGTATATTACTTGAAACATAAAATTCATTATACATCTTGATTTGGAATAGGAACTTGGAAGTATCTCAATATTCTGATCGATCAGCTCCATGGCCTTTTAGGCG
Source organism: Salvia hispanica (assembly GCF_023119035.1). NCBI lineage: Eukaryota > Viridiplantae > Streptophyta > Magnoliopsida > Lamiales > Lamiaceae > Salvia > Salvia hispanica. Next base: position 45,577,134 of record NC_062968.1, read on the forward strand.
ATATATCCACGTGGCAAAGTGCTTGCACAGTATGAGACAATCATCAATGACAGACAAGTCTTGCTTCTTATAGAAAAAAGAAATCCACTATTGATTTCTCTTTTTCATCTTCGTTGCTGCAGGAAAATTCAAGAAACTGTATGATGGTGACTGCAAAGAGATAGAGTATACCACAATTTTAAGTCACATTTGTCATTTTATTGACGATCATCATAGCTTCTTGTCTTGATATTGATCTTTTTCTCAATACACTATTGTGATTTTTTTCAAATGTGAGGTGACAAGTACATAAATCCAAAACCCTTCCCCTGTCAAATGTTAAACAGTTAATATCTGTACATAGTTGCATTGCAAGGGTCGTTTACAGTGATGCCGAGGCTGAAAAAAACCCAACAAGAAACACACTCAGCCGTCTCCGGCTAGCAACAGCCAGCTATAGGGACGAACGCGTCTGCCAGTGGTGACATGTGCTGGCACCCGAGATCTTCACTCCCTCTGTGGTAAAACACCTTCTGCACATAAAACATCAAGTAGCACTGTGAAGTTCTAACCACTTCTTCATCAACTTCTGTGATCCAAGCATCATCACATTTATACCACTGGTTTCTCAGCCTCAGATACGTCGCATAATGCCCAGATTCCAACATCCCGGTGTGAGTCACCACTGCAAAAACCTCAAACTCAGTCGAAGAAACATCTGCTTCCTCTCCCTCTAAAGAAAACATCCTATTCCCGAATCTCTTCTTCACTATAGAAGAGGACAGATAAGGCCTCATGTCCAAGGAGAATGGGAACTGAAGATGCCGATCAATCTTCCTCGACATTTTCCTGATTGGAGAGTGCTCAAATCGCTTGATGTGGAGGCACAGGACGAGCGGGAGCTTCTTCAGAGACATCTGCTTCAGCGCGTCCTGCTTCTCATGGCAGTTCTCGCAGTAGAGTTTCTGGTCCGGTCCCAACCTCTCTGGCTTCGTGAAGAGGTCGAAGCAGCCTGCTAAGGTCTCATTCAGCTTGGGCCGGCTGCTGAAGTCAGCTGCAGCGGAGGCGCCTGTGTTCAAGTCGAGGGAGATGTCCATGCACGGATCATAGGTCGAAGACGTGAACCCACACGATGTGCACGTGACATCCGATCTCAGAATCCCTGAGAATACCCTGTGAGCAATACACTGGCAGTCCACATTTCCTGTTCAAACATGTTGGATTTTCCCATCAGTGAAACAGAAAAAAAAAAGAATGATCGAATCTTTTCAACATTCTCTAGTGCAGACTCTATGCATAAATATCTATACAAGTTTGATGGAATCTATGCATTCGGCTTAGCATGAGACCTTTTTTTTTCATATCAAGCAAAGAATCTGCAAAAATAGGAAATGCAAAATCTTGGAGCTCAATTTACCTTTATTTGCAAGACTAGATTTCCCCAACTTGTCGTGGATCCTATCTAGCATTGAGATAAAGAACTCATGCGCGTCTTGCTGCTCATAGCTAGCAAGATTCTCTGAGTGTTGCCACCAGCTGAAAATGATGAACACAACCTCAATTAACAACATCATTCTTGATTCAGAATGTCTCAAAAATCATTAGATCCCTTCCAAATATATGAAGTTTTCCTCAAACATACAGATAATACAAGCATATAAATAGCAATTCATTATCTTAACTCTATCAAAACCCAAAAGAACTCATCTTAAATATGATCCTTCCAAATATATGAAGTTAAAGCTACCATTTTCTCAAACTTACTCATCCCAAATATGATCCCACTATTAACATCCATAAACACAGAACACAAACAACAACAAAGAACTGCCAAAAAGTGCAAAAAAAACGATCCATCAGCATCGCCTAACCTGTAGAGAAACTTAGCAGGACTGTAAGGCGTCCGATCACCCGAGAAAACAGCATCAAAGATGACATCCACATCACAAGGCAAACACAGCCTATCAGCAGAGGTCTTCCTACACCTCTCATGGTTATGCCTATCACTGAGAAAGTAATTCCTAAAAGGGGGTGCATGAAGCAATGCCTGCAACACAGAGTTCATGAAGCAAGTATTCCCAAGATTGTTCAACCCCCTCAACCCCAACGGGAGGCACGATTTCGACATCTGCTTACTCACCAACACCAATCTCTTCACACTCTCCGACCCCAAATCAGCCCCAAAATCCAACCTCCTCCTCTTGCTCAGCCTCAGCTGACCACTCTCCACAACCCCATTATCCCCATTTCTAACCAACCCCAACATTTTCTTGCACATCACAACTCTATCAAATTCAAGATCATAGACCTGATCACAGCACACGGAGCAGTAGAGCTCAGCCCTCTCCATATCAACACCAATCTCATGACCACAAACAGATTTACTACGCAAAAGGGCATGATTTGATTCATGATTTTGGCAGCATGTAACTGAGGAGCAGATCAAACACATAAACAATCTGCCGCCAGAAAAGGAACTGCATCTGGTCTGTGATTTATCAATCGTTATTCTACCACAAGGGCTGAACTTCAACAAATCTTGGATCGAATTGTAACCCTTTAATCCGTGCTTCATCTTGTAATCCACTAGATGCTCGCATGGTCTAGGGATTGTGAAGAGAGAGTTTCTTGATGACATAATCAATAAAAATTGAATCTTTATTCAAGAAAAAATCTTTAATAGATAGGAACAGGGGAAAAAAAGAACTTGAAGAAAAATAGCAAATCAAGATTCAGATAAATAGGGGAACAATGAATCAACACCAAAATTAAAAAAACTAGGGTTGATCTGATTAGATGGAAAAACAATAGAAAAAAAAGATGGGTATATTAAAGATTAAATTTTTATACTAGTACTAGTATAATTTATCAAGAGCTGAATCCACCTCAGTGGCAAAAAGGAGCGGAGATGGAGGAGGAGAGAATGGGGTCGCTTTCTTGTTTGCATAGACCGACTCAATATTTCCGCTGTGGGACAGACCATTCTGATCGATAGATCACAGCCGTTGAAAATTTTGATCATGAGATGATAAGCCAGCGATTGACGATTTGGACCACATACCAAAATCGCAGTAAGGTTCTCCTATTTTCCCAATCAATACAACGAAATGAAAATTCCACTTTTTAATTTTAATTTTTCTTCCCCTGTTAAGTTGGTCTGTATTGATATGGATTTAGTATTATAATTGGATGAGCTAGACTTTTGGGTCATTCCAACACGACATATTATGATGGTTAATAAAAAATAAAGAAGTGAGCTCTTGGAGTGTTGGGAGCTAAACTTGTTTTGAGGATGCTAATGCTGCCCAATTGATGTGTACTTATGCGTATTGGGTTCTTAAATCATTAATTATGTTTGTATAGTTGGCACTTCTCTATATTTTGTACATGGCTATATTCGCGTAGTATTGAATGGATAAGGCACACAGTTGCATTTTAATAAGAAGAGTAGATGATGGCGTTCCTCTGATGTGTCATGTGTGTGAGATCCACCACAATTCTTAGAGCATCCGCAGCGGTGGCATCCGTCCGTCCGTTCGTGCCGCTGAGCACGAGCTCGTCCGTTTGCCGCTGCGAGCTGTCCGTCCGTGCCAGCAGCACAACGCTGCTCTTAGCTAAGAGCACGTCCGTGCCGCTGAGCAGCCTTACGTGGCGGCACACGATTGGCCAATGACAATTTCGTTTCTTTTTGTAATTTTTTTTATAATTATAAAAAAAATATTTTTCCACTTCTCAATAAATTATATCCGTTTTCTACACACTTTTAATTTATTTTTCAAATTTTCACCCCAAAAATCACTTTTTAATTATGTACTTTTATTTTTTAGAATTTTAATTATGTATTTTTTATTTTTTAGGATTTAATTATATAATTTTTATATTTTAATATATTTTTATGTTGTAGAAATGTTTTTAGTAATTGAAGTATTTAAATTAAATAATAGAATAGTGGGACCCTTGAGCTTGTCCTTGCGGAAGAGTACGGATGTGGGTTTTGTGCTCTTGCCTAAGGACAAAGAGTAAAAGTGGGTCCGGGCCCACCTCCGTGCTCTTAAATATAAGAGCACGGATGGAGATGCTCTTACTTATTATTGTCATTCAATATTTTAGTAATACTATGTTAGGGTATCTCCACCGGCGCCCCTCCCACTCGCCCGTCGGGGACGGGCGACCTGACGGGCGCCATAGTGGGCGGGAAGGGCGCCCACGCCCGTCCCTCGCCCCTCAGCTCGACGTCCTACCTGACGAGCGCCACTGTGGCGTGGGTAGGACGTCCCACTCGGACGTCCCACCGATTTTATTTTATTTTATTTTTTAAAAAAACTCTATAAATACGGCTCGTGTCAAAATTTTAATTCTGTAAATTTTAATTCCGTAATTTTTAATTTTAATTGTGAATTTATTAATTTTATTGCGGGAAGTCCTAGTGTAGTGGGAAGGGCTAGTGATGTGGCAGTGGAATGGGAAGGGATAGTGCTGACGTGGCATGGGAAGGGCTAGTGGGAGGGGCGCCACCGAAGACACCCTTATAAAAACGCCTCACTTCTAGAGAGACGGAGGGAGTATACTTATTCTAACACCAAAATAAGGGAAAATGACACAATTATTCAAGTCTCTAACCAAATTCTGAAAACCATAAAATTGAAAAATAAAATAAATATAACCTGCTCATGTCATATTCCATAAGGAATATGTAAAATGAAGCAAAAAGACAAAAAACTTGAAAGACTTGGATGAGGGAAAAAAAACATAACATAGAAGAAGCGTAAAGCTTCAAACCAACAAATTGAGAGCTTGACTCACCAATATGTGTGTCATCGTTTTGCATTTCTACGTAAAAAGATGATTTAAATTTTTAACAGTATCAAGTTCACTAAAAAGTGGTAAAATAAAATTAAATAAAACTAAAAATTAAGTTATGTAACATCATCCAAGATTATAAATCAAAAAGGCATGCTAGAGTTCCTCCCAGAATAACTGAAATCTGCTAGTTATTTTTCAGACTGCAAAATCCAAGTTCCAAGTTGACATTCTATAGCTGCATCCATGGATCAGAGACAGCAATACAGCATTTTACCTAGACCTCAGATCATGCCCTTCAATCAAAACGCCTCTCGTCCAGCCCTATTTTTTACCGGAGGAGAAGCTATTAAAGCGGGATACCTCCGCCAGAATACTCAACCTCCTGAACATCAAAACGGAACTCATCAGAGCACATCATAAAGCAATGATACTATTTGTGAAGCTTCTCCATAGATTATGATTTGTAAACATGTTGGTTCTATACAAGGTATTGTAGTTATTTAGAGCCATGAAACAAAGAGTCAAGATTATTAGTATTATTCATTGAGTTTATATTCAGACAAAAATGGTTGTTAGTATGATCAACAAACCTGTGGTGGGGGCAAGGATGAAACCCAATCCGATAAATGAGTTGGAAGAAGACCAAGTGTGTTAAGCTGTCAACAAAAAATTGAATTCAGTGAGATCTCGCAAATTCTTCAAAATGCAATTGGGGGGAGTTCTAATGAGTAACGACTTCTAAAGAAGCTCGAAAACCAACCTTCCAGACACCCAGCCCTAAAGCTGCCACATTAAGGGCGATGAATACTAGCTTAGGTGCTAGAAGGTCGACTTTGTGGTCCTTATATGGCTCAAACACTACAAAAGCAACAGTAGTCGTAAGTCACTAAGGTGTAAGAATTGAAAAGGTTAGAGTGATGTAGAGTATTTCAAGGTAAAAGCCATCATGTTCCAGTTCACTCATAGATTATACTCCCCCATCCACGAAAAATAATCTCATTTTGCCATTTTGGGATGTCCACAAAAAATTGTCCCATTTCTATAAATGAAAAGTCTCTCTCTCATACTTTACCCACTTTTTCTCCATATCTCTCTTACTTAACCTACTTTTTCTCCATATATCTCTTACTTTACCTACTTTTTCTCCTTCTCTTTTACTTTACCAAATTTCTCATTAAAACCTGTGCCGTCACAAATGGGACTACTTTTTGTGGACAGAGAGAGTAGATAAACCAAAGCTGTCAGAATCGATAAGCATCCGATGCAGCTAGATAGCTTGCAAAGCCAAACTATGAGATAAAAACAGCAATATTACTACAGAAACACCTAAATCTATCAGCAATCAAAATTGAAGTAAGGCCAATAAATATGACTTCTGGTGACTGGTGCACAGTGCACTACAAATCACAGAAGGCAACAACTGATGTAGAAAATGGAAAAACTAAGTGCATATGAAATAAAATCAGTGATGCACAGCAATTAAATATTCCCTCAGCTTCCTAAAAATAGAAACTCTTTCCTTTTTTGGTCCGTTTCTTAAAAATAGAAACTTTCCATTTTAGTAAATTTCTTTCTATCTAATGAGGTGACACCCATTTTCTACTAACACACTTTTTTCTTTCTATCTCTCTTCCTTTACCAATTTTGCATTAAAACCCGTGCCTTTCAAAAGTTCCTATTTTTAGGAAATGGCGGGAGTATGTTGTAAGTGAACTCACTTTTCCCAACCCCACGAAGTGCGTTGACTGGCTGTAGAAGAGCCGAAAATGTTATGCCAATGCTGAATAGATGAACCGTGCTTCCGGCCATCCACATCATGAATCCCATCATCATCAAATTCTTAAAGGGTGCTTGTGCGACCTCCCATGCTTTCTGTACATACAAATGAATGTTTCCAGTAGTTTTAGACATAAAACTAACTAAGATGCGGTAATAAAGCCAAATAGCAAAAAAAGCAAAAGCACATAATCTTTAAAAAAATTGCAAATCGATGAGCATAGACGCATAGTAAAGAAGAGCAAAGATGTATAAACTAAACAAATCTCAAGAAAGACCATTCAGTACTCACTACTCAGAGACCAAAAAGCACTGAAATATGGAATCAACACTATACAGAGCAGTAGCTTAAAGCTACAGTCGAAACCCAACATGTAAAGATAAGAAACTTCCTCCTCCTACAAACTGTCGCAATTTTATTACAGACAAGTTCCTTCACATTAGAATAGGAAATTCTTCCCCTTTGAGATTTCTTCACTTCAATCCAAGTTCTCTCTCTTAAGAAATCATAACTCCCATTTGGAATTCTTTACATCACTAAATAACATTTTAAACCTTAATCATCACATAGATTTCGACAGAAGTAGTCATTTACACGATAACATCAGAGATGATCAAAAGCATTTTAGACAAAGTCAAATAGATCAAAAGATTCAAGCAATTCGATCCAAACCCCAACATAAAAAAGAACTCAAACTTTTCACCCCCAATTGGTTCATGATCAGGAACAATCATAAGCAACAGAATCAAATAATAATAAGCACGATCTCAGTTACAAGCAATTCTTATTTCAAAACATCAAATCCACGCTGCATAAAAATTAGCAGTCGAATCCAAATCAAATCCCTAAAAGCGCATAAATTTTACCTGAGCTTTCCAATTTGCCTCAGCGTCCTTCTTCTGCTTGCTCACAGCTGAATCATCCTAACCCCAAATAAAGGTAAATCGCGTCACTCAAATATTAACGTCGATATCTACTAAGTGTGTGCGCTCAAACAGTTGATAATTTCACTTGGTGTAGTTCATGTAGGTGATTGCAAAGGTGCACATACCTGATCTTGGGAAGCCCTAGTGAAGCCCGGTGGATCCGGAATATCACGTGACGACGAGGACGCCGAATTGTCCGTGAATCCGACTGCCCATCGCCGGCCCGAACCCATCACTGATTTCCCCTTGTCCATAACTAATTTTTTTCGCGTTGAGAATTGCTGATTATGCAATGGCAGCTGCGGCAGAAGAGATGCCTTTTAGTTGTGAATCAAAGATCTGCTCCGGTAGGGGCTGTTTGGTTTTAAGACCTTTTCCAATTCTTGCTATAATTTTAACCTTTTTCTAAAAAAAAATTAATTGACGATTTCAATTTATTTTGCAATAAAGACTTAGGTAAGATTTCTACGTTTATATTGTTTAGCACCATATTAAGTTGAGACATAAATAAATTTCGATTTTCGAGATTACTAAATTTACCACATTTATTAACTAGAATTGAGAAAAAAAATTGGCCAAAATCAATTTGAATATAAAATTTTTAGTTTGGTAGCTAGGCCTGTCAAATTGGGTACCCGCGGATACCCGATCCTGAAATTACCAAAATCCAACCGAATTTTATTTCGTGTATCCAGTCCCAATTGTGATTTTGATTTTTTTTTAAAAATTAACTACGAACTTTTAGGATTTATTTAATATTATTTAATTCGAATTTTATACAATGTTGAAGTACTAATATTCAAGTAAAAATAACTACAAACTTTTAGAAATATAAAATTCTTATAGTACCTCGAATTTAAGATAAAATAACTAATTCTTGTAGTAGTTCGAATTTAAAAGAAAATAACTACATACTTTTAAAAAATACAAAATTCATAAGTTATACATATTAACATCTTTCATCCATCCACAATAAGTCAATAACCATCAAAATTCATAAATTCAAATATTCATCCTTTATAAATATCACAATTCAATAATTCATAAGAATCAAGATCTAACAATAATATAATCAAATAATTCAAAATTATAAATATCACGAGTCAATGAAACTAACATAAATTAAAAAAGTAAATTACATATCTTATATGCTAACCATTAAGTATTAATGAAATTATAGTTAAGAAATTATATTACATTTAATTATAATAAAAATATAATTTATTAATTTTAGAAAATAAATAGGATAATTCGGGTATACCCGATCGGATATCGGGTAATCCGATACCCGATAATCCAAAATTCTCACTACCCGATCCCGATCCGATATTCGAAAAATCGGATTTTGGGTATCCAATTATCCGACTTTTTCGGATATCCAATACCCGATATCCATTTTGACAGGCCTATTGGTAGCTATGATAACGGCATATTAGATTATTATTATTGTTTGATAACATAGATTATTTATTTTTAAAGCCTATGATTAAGGACGAGCCCAATATAATAAACTCTCGTATTATCGATAAATTACACAAATATTCTTTGTTTTTATTTCTCTGGATCTGTTCCATCATTCACAAAAAATTGATCACAATTCCACGACAAAGAATGTGCATATTGGCAAAAAAAGTTATATGAATCTGCAACAAAAACCCCTTGAGATCACCTATGCCAATCTCCTACTACATACACACAAACATGATAAGTAATGGTGGGTCCATCACTCATGTTTGTGTGTATGTAGTAGGAGATGACATAGGTGATCTTCATTGAAAAAAAACAAATGCAATTCTCATTTCCGTCATTCTACGCCGGTAATTTTGATGATTTTTTCCTAAATCATATTCCCTGATCAATTTCGTCAAAAATCACACCGCGCCTTGGTTCAGTTATGCTATATGAATTATGTTTTGCTCAATTGCTGGTCGCTGGAGTCGTGGTCAATTGTGCTTGTAATTATGGACTGTAAATTAGGCAAATGATAGGAGACCTGCTTCATGAACTGAACGTGGAGAGAGTGGGATTAAAATGACTGAAATACTTGAGAAGTAGAGTGATAAAATGAATAATGGAGACTTGAGAGTTGAGACAGTGGAGTAATAGAGATGGAGGCTATAACAACGTAGAAAATAAAATGAATATTTCCTATAGTATACCAAACGTGTAAACACAAATAATTAATCACATTAATCAAGATAGTTTATATGGATGATAATTTTATAAATCTACCAACCTATTCCTAATTGTAGGACAAATTTATAAATTGGTGTCTAAATCACAATTCAGTTAGTAATTCTTTATAATAAACAACAGGCCAGGCCCGTGATTTGAGAAATCAAGAAAATAAAGGCCCATACTTGTTAACCGGCCCTTAAGGCCCAATTTGGCGGCAGGTAGAAGTTGTCGAGACGTGAGCCGACTAAAGTTTCAACGTAACAGTTTTGCGCCACAATAAATTCATATTTTAATTACAGAAGACACTCAACATCAATAATTTCTTTTTTCAATCATAGTTTGGTATTATTGGGCGGAAATTCTGAAAAAATGTCGAGTTGTAGCTGTTATTGTTATAGACCGATGAATTTATATTCGGGAAATTCTGCTGTGCCGTCGAAAAAAGCTGTATTTGTTATGTCGAGGAGGGTTGGTGTGAGAGCTTCAATGGTGGAGTCATACGGGAGTTCTAATTTCTCGCAACGCATGGAACGTGCGTGGTTGATTTCTCAGGTAACTTTTCTGTATCAATTTCGATTAATTCAGTCAAGTTTTTTTTTCTAGGTTTCCTGCTTCGTTCAAGGGGGAGAATATTTTAAATATTGACTTGTTTGATGGTATAGTATTCAAATTCGAGCTTATCCGTGATAGGCTAGTGCCAATTCTCGTAGTGAAAGGAAGTTGAAGAGAGACATGATTCGAGTTTAACTTTTTTAATAATTGGATTTCGTGTTGACTGGAAATAGAATTGATTGTGATTTTAGGTTAGGAGCAACCATTAGGATTACGATTTAGTTTGCAAAAGGGGGTGTGGAACGATATATTCTTGATGGTTTTGTATGTTGATAGACTCCCATAGCTGTTTCTGTGATCCTGTGGCGATCCCATGTTTTGTGTTAGTGATGAGACAGCCGAACACCTATAATTTCAACGCCTTGTATGTGATGAATGTGTAAGAGCTGTTGTGAAGCTGTAAATTCTTTATGCTTACAAACATAGCTTATTCAACCGATCTTGGCGGATAAAACTGTTGTTGAAGTTGTAGGTTCTTAAATTGTTAGTCAGATATTCCCTTGTTACAAATCTTGCATCTCTGGTTCTGCTTTGTGAAGTTGCACCGCTTGCTTGATAGAATGAAGATTAAGTAATGACACCTGTTATTGAAGTTGTAGGTTTTCAAATTGCTGGTCAGATATTCGCCAATTAGTTTCCACTCGTCTTGCTTCTTTTTTATGCTACATGAAGTTGCATTGGTTGCTTTGAAGCACCAAGTTGAAGTAACTTTAACACACACATCATAGGTTGTTTCTCTAAGAAATTTATCAGTGAATTAAGCTTGTACCTTTCTGAATAGTGTTTACAAACTGTAAATGGTTTTTTGCAATCGTCTCCTGTGCTTCGAAGTCATATACATAGACTGGCGAAAATAATTGCATCTCATGAAGTTCTTCCTTTAATGATTCTTTACACTATATGATGCTCCCTCCTCTAACAAAAACCATTCAATTAAAAATGTCAGCAACCAACGCCTGTTGCTTGTTCTTCATGCGACTCAAAGGGGCACATTGAGTGCAAATGGTGCAGTGGAACAGGGTTCTTCATCATTGGTGATAACATGTTGTGCCAAGTTCCTTCAAGAAACACCACATGTGTCATCTGCACTGGGAAGGTAAACTTTCTATAGCGTACATGAAATGAAATCCACTCGATCTCTCTAGACAAAACCGGTCATCTTACACACTTGTATGGTTTACAGGGTTCTGCATGCTGTGCTGATTGTAAAGGGACGGGCTTTCGTGCAAAGTGGCTAGAAGAGCCTCCTCTAACAAAGTAGCTAGAACCAGTCTAACAACCATATTTGTTGATGCTGATGATGTTTTCCTTCTCAATTCAGTTTTTTGGCGGTTGAAGTTGCTTCATTTCTACCAGTCTACTGTATTTATAACATCAACATTTCTACCAGTCTACTGTATCTGTATCTATCTATACAGGGATGTATACCGTGATTTTCTTCTTCATTGCAACTATATACCATGATAGATTCATCATATAGTTATGTTGATTTTGTATTCATATTCCACACATTATCTGTAATCCTAATGTTTTCCATTTATTCAATGTCTTTTATAGAAAAAAGCATTGTGAATATGTGATACTTCCTCTGTCCCATTATAAGAGTCACACTTTGCCATTTGGCGTCAAGTTTCACATTAACATTTTACTAACTCATTTCACTTACATTTTATTATAAAATTAATATAAAAAAGTGGGTCTCATATTCAACAATTTTTTTCAACTTACTATTCTTTACATTTTTTAAAATTTGTGCCTACAATAAGAGTGACTCCTAAGAGTATCTTCAAGAGGAGAAATTATATAGAAAAAGTATATTATGTATTTATCTTCTTAAAAAGTGAAATATAGCCTTCATATTCCAAAATTCCAAAAAGAAGAAGGTATATAGAAAGGTAAATAAAAATAAAAATAAAATAAATATATCATTTGTCAATAATTTTAACACCCTATGAAAACCGTTTGTAGTTTAATTAAAAACGTAAAGGAGTAGCAGCATTAAATTAAAAGTCGCAACTACCTCAAATGCGTTGATTTCGTCACTCGTTCTCTCTCTCTGGTTGAGCCGAGCGTTCCAATGGCGGATGAAGACGAAGCGAGGGTTGTGGAAGACCAGCTCCAATTCCAACTCAAGGAACAGAAAGACTCTCTCTCCGCCATCGCCGACGCCCTCTCCGTCGACCCCTCCAACTCCGAACTTCTTTCGGTACGCTCCTTACAGTTATGCGTAGACCTCCTCGTATCGTGTCTATATAATTGCATTTGGCGGGGATTTTTCCTCTGGATTATATTTTGCGTTGAATTCATCTCATTCTTTTCTCATCAAATGTCAATTTAGTTTTTATATTCGATTGAAACCCCAAAATACTGCGTCCGTTTTTCATGTTAAAAAAACAACCTAATTAGTTTTCTTCCCTAGCTTATGTAGTTGGTTTTTCATTGAGGTAGCTGTGGATTAGAGACTTTTCTTACTTCTGTTATTCACATTTCAGCACTTTAGTATGGATTTCCACTGTTGCGTATGAATTTGATACTGCTGTAATACCTAAAACCAGGATCTCTTATGAGTTTTGAGCTACTGGGGTGAGAATCTTGTTAGTTTCCTAAATAGGACGAGCATGTTTCTATATTTATTGAGGAAACTCCATTGGAAAGGGTGAAGATTCTTATCCATTATTACTCCTTCCCCTCTGTGATTATTATTACTCAAAGAGATTACTGCTTATGTAAAGGTGACATAAGCTGTATGCAGCTTTACTCGAAAATAAAAATGATTTGCGTATCAGGATTATAGGTTTCTGCTTTTACTTTTGTATTCTTCAATGTCATAAGTGTTTTGTATTGTGAAGATCCACGATGAGCTTGTTCGGGGCATCAGAGATGCTGAGGAGGGCCTTTTTCAGCTCAAAAGAGCGAGGTTGCTAAGAGAGGCTGATTCTGCTTTGAATGGTTTAGTAAGCGCTGATAATGTCAAAGTGGGGCATCTGGAATCAACAGATGTGGAACCGGAACTGGAACCGTTGGTGGATCAGACCTATTCTATAGGATCAAAATGTAGATTCCGTCATATTGATGGGCGGTGGTACAATGGGCTTATTGTTGGCATGAAAGGTTCAGAATCTGCAAAGATATCATTCCTGACTCCAACTACTGAAAGCATGTTGGTGAGTTGGCTACTATTTTAGTCTTAATGCACTTCTTAAATATGCCTTTTACATTTTTTATGCCATTATCTCCTTAATTATGTCAATTGTTTATCTGCTGCTTCCTTTTACTACCTCCTTCCACTTCATGCTTGGTGGCTTTAACTTTGAAGTTGCATCAGTCTCAATGAGATATTTTGTGGTCAATTTATTGGAACAATATCCCTCCATAATTAGGTTTTTTTGTGGTCCATTATAGCTCCGAGGTATTACTGGAACAATTCACCTCCATAAATAGGTTATTTTTCGATATGCTTGTAAATGTCTATGCAGTAAAGGACCATTCTTCAGTTGTTAGTTTTTTGACTTCCAGTGGAGTTGCATTATGTTTGTTATCTTCATTCTGTCTGACATTTATGCATAAGCAAGTTGGTTTTAGACAGATGATTTCACTAATGCTAAACCACGCAAGTGCAGATGTGCAAGTTCTTTCTACAACAACGATGTCGATTTGGTAGTAATTGCCGCTTATCACATGGTATGTTCTAGCATAACAAATTTGGACAATAGACCTGGGAGATTGTTTACAATTTGACCCTGTGCACAAATCTGTGTCTTGTATTCATGAACCTTGTGTCCGTAAAAGGTGCTTAGAGAACACATCATATGGTTTTTTAGTTTGGATCGAATGTTATTTTGTCATATTATTTGGCTTTTGAAGAGAGACTAAGCAGCCAAACATCTAGTTCACATATATTTCATACACAAAATAAAAATGTTTTATGTTCCTCTGACATTTGCAAGGATAACTGCCAGTATATAACCAGTTAAAATCTTACTGGGGTGATCATTATATATGCAGGCATTGATGTCCCCGTATCTTCTTTGAAGAAATATATTCCTACTATTTGGGAGCAGTCACTGGTGGGTTCCAGCATCTGGGCCCTTTCAGATAGCAAACCTGGCTTTTGGAGAGAAGCTGAACTAGAGTCATGGGATGAGAATCTCAGAACGGGGGAGGTAATTTTTCGAGACGATGGAAGTTCAGAAAAGCTGGGAGCAGAAGCAATCACTTACTCTGAGTATGCACAGAGGAGTGACGAAGAAGAGTCTGATCTAAGTTCTGAGCAATCTGATTCTTGTGACTATGAAGATGACAGCCCAGAAGGGTTGGGGTTTTTGGAAAGTTCAATGTTGCAGAGGGGGGTCCAAACCGACACTGCTATTTTTGCAACATGGGAGAATCATACACGTGGCATTGCTTCCAAGATGATGGCTAATATGGGATACCGTGAAGGAATGGGTCTGGGTGCATCCGGACAGGGCAGGCTCAATCCTATCCCCGTTAAGGTTCTTGCACCTAAGCAATCTCTTGATGACGCTGTAAAAGCTCTTGACAAAGACGAGAACAAGGAGGCGCGAGCAAAGAAGCGCACCAGGGGCGGTAAGAGAATGCGTGACAAGAAATTAGCCGCTGCAACCAAAGCTGCTGACGAGGAGGAGGATTCGAAAGACGTGTTTTCTCTTATCAACACCCAGCTCGCAATGCACGGGCAGATTGTGAACGGTGGCGGCTCTGCAAAGAGGCAGCAGCAGAACAAAGCAAACGGCGAGACAAGGAAAGAGGATAGGCGGGCGCTCCTTGCTTATGAGGATGAGATGCAGAGCTTGAGATCGCAAGTCGACAAGCTTGAGGAAATGGTGAAGCGGAACAAGAAGGAGAAGGCCGTCCATGACGCTGCTATGCGGAAGCTCAACGAAACGCGGAAAGCACTAGCCGATGCAGAGGAGGCTCATGCGTCCACATCAAATGCAGTCTCTAGGAAAGAGAAGGAGAAGAAATGGCTCAAATTTTGAAAGCTCAAATGGGATGGTGAGTAGAAGATTACTATATCTCTATGCTGTATAGAGTTCTTTCAAGAAGATCATCTCCTTGAGTGGTTTCTAATTATTTCCCAGAAATTTTATCAATCTTTGTATTTTCAGGATTGGGGCTTCAGTGGAAATATTACTCAGCCTAGATTGTATTGTCAAATGACTACGTCCAATTATTTACGAACACAACTTCTCATATTTTTACATTGGGTAGATTTTTCAATTTCTAAATGTAATTCTACAAAAGTAATGATTAATTTGTTTCTAAGTGGAAACCCCACCAATCCACCTCTTCTTTTTAGCATTTATTTTTAGATTTGGTGAATGATGTTGGAATAATTGATACTGACTTGCTAGCATAATACAATCTCAAAAGAAAGAAGAGCAAATTGAAATAAAATGAAAACTGAAATTAGAAATCGTAAATAGCCGAGTAGAGGAATGTCTTTTTCCACAAGGCACAGCTACGCTCCACATTGCTCCAATAGTGTACTCAATTCAGGTGAGTTGTCACCAAAGATGAAATGACTCATTTTAAAAGTAGCATCACTATAAACCAAACAAGCTCCGTCGAACTAGATAAGGTGAGGACAAAACTCTAAGAACGTATAATGCCAAGTTTTTATGCTTGAAAACATTTGCTTGTTTTTATTGGAGATAAGAAGTAAAATAGGAGAGGAGAAAAAGTAAAGTAGGAAACAAGATAAATTAAGAGTGATTAGATGTTTTATAGAAATAACTCAACTTAGTTAGGATATTCCGAAAAGAAATAAGACTCAACTTAATTGAGATGAAGTGAGTAATTTACGCAATCAATAATATAAAGTGGACAAACTCATCTTGGCATTTGAAATTAGAAATTTTTTAGAAAATAAAAGTAATTATATACCACTTAATAGTAAAGGTTTGCATAAAATATAAAAAGCATTAAAGTTAAAGTAGGTTAATAATGTAAACAATATAGTCTATCATGAATTCTCAAATCAAGACAGACATTTTCCCAAAAACCACAAGACATGAAATTAATGTAGACGTATCAATTATCATGAATTTGTTAATTTCATACATTAGTTGGGAAGACATTTTATATAAGCCAAACAAGAAAAAGATACAATCATGTATATATAAAAAAATAAAATTTACTTTACAGTATAACATCTCATACAAACATTTTAAAAAAATAAAACATTTAAGAATCATTCACAAAATGGGCAAAGAATATCTTTCCCATAGTGGGGTGACCTGTATATTCTTGTAAGAGAAAAGATAAGCTGAAAAACATTCTATATATATGTGTGATGATCACTTGCACTAAACCCACATAGGCACAAACACATCTCTTATTTTTTTCATGTAAAACAATAAATCTTTGTGAAGAAAATAGTTGAATCTTCAGTTATGGCCACTCTGAATGATCCCTTTTCTGTGAAGATGATAATATTTATCCATTTTTTCACAATGATTTCATGTTTTGTGGAGAGAAGCAGTGGTTTTGAAGGCAGAAATGATGAGACCCATTTTCGTAGTGTTGAAATCAGCTCTTTTCTTCCAGCAGATGTCTGCACTCACTCTACCATCAAAGGTTTGTTGTTTCTTCTTTTTGTTTCTTTGCTTTTTTAAATTACTATGTTTATCGCATTTTAGGAGTTAGTGTGTGTTTAGGGTTCAAGAAAACTACACTATTCTTTGTAGTGGAATTTTTTTGTTTTACAAATGTTTATGAGTCTAGTCTGATTGAAGGAAATTATGATAATTATATCCACCTAACTTTAAATTGGAGTAATATATCTGCTCATAGGAGTACTTTTTAGGGGCTAATATATTTTCACAGTTGCCGAATTAGTCAGAAAAACTAACTTTTTATCTATAATAATTATGATTATTTGTGGGTTGGTTTAGTAATTAAAAAAGCAGATGATAAAATATTAATTTCAGTTCACATGGTCCAAGATTATTATTGAAATTAAGATCTAGTCTGAGATTTGTAATCTTCAACAACTAATACTTGATTAATGAATCATTCATATTTCATCTTTTTTTCTCTTGTCCTCAGTAATGATATCAAAGACTTTAAAAAGCTCATACACTTGCAACTAAGGCATCTCATGATATAGTATATAAAGTTTGTCTATATATTCACATATAATTTCATATATTTGTTCAAATAATTCAAGAATAAATGCTACACTCAGTTCACGTACACTTGTCCAACATATATAACACAAATGTCATTTTCAAGCAAACAAACATTCTGAGGCTTATATACATCAAAACATAAGATATTTATTACATTTATCTCTGTAATTCTTGCTTTTTATCTGCCAATAATGTCACCTATTTCTGGATTATTGGAGTTTCATATTTTCAGTGCAGCACAGCTGTATTCATCATCACACTAAGTTATGAAATTTTCATTTCTTTCATCTCAATAAAATAATTTCATTTGGTGGCAATTTTATGTGGGGTGTGTGTGTTTATTCCGTGTCATTGTCACAAATTTTATAGAGCTCAAGAAAAAACAGTTTATATAGATATCGACTTACTATTTTATTTTTATGTAGAACCTTGCCTACTTTTTAATTACTCATTTCATAATTTAGAGTAGTATGTTAAGCAGACTTGTGCAATTTAATTAAGTTAAATTTCTCTATTAGATTATAGTAAGATTTTAATATTGCCATTAAATTTGATGAAATAATATTACTACATGAAACAGGTTTTAACAAGAGAAAATCAACCATGGAAATTCTCCACAGGCATGGTCCATGCTCTCAAAATAATGCTTCCACTGCCCCATCTCTAAGTGAGATCCTCTCGCAAGACCAAGCTAGGGTCGAGTCGATTCAAGCTCGAATCGACCCTAACTCAAACTCGAAGAAAAACAAACTTGAGAACCTCAACTCAAAGATAAACAATTTCGACGACAAGAAAACCAACCTCCCGGTCCAGTCCGGGCGATCCCTAGGCTCAGGGAACTACATCGTTACCGTCGGCCTAGGGACCCCCAAGAGAACTCTCTCACTCATGTTCGACACGGGTAGCGACCTAACATGGACACAGTGTCAGCCATGCGCCCGATCCTGCTACAAACAACAAGAACCGATCTTCAACCCTTTGACCTCAAGCTCCTACAAGAACGTGTCGTGCAACTCGGCCGAGTGCTCCCAACTCTCCTCGGCCACCGGAAACAGCCCTGGCTGCAGCACTAAGACGTGCGTCTACGGCATCCAGTACGGTGACCAGTCCTTCTCGGTAGGGTTCTTCAGCCGGGACAAGCTCACCATATCGGCTGCCGATGTTTTCCCGAGCATTCTCTTCGGGTGCGGCCAGAACAACCAAGGCCTGTTTGGCAACACTGCAGGGTTACTAGGTCTAGGCAGAAATGCCCTATCCATTGTGTCCCAAACTGCACCAAAATATGGGAAATACTTCTCCTATTGCCTCCCATCAACTTCTAGCAAAACAGGGCACTTGACTCTCGGCAAAAGCAGAGCCCTCACTCGAGTAAACTTCACACCCCTCGACCGTTCGCAAGGCACGTCGTTCTACTTCATCGACATCGTCTCCATAAGCGTGGGAGGCCGACAACTGCCCATCCGGCACTCTGTCTTCCAGACTGCCGGGGGGATTATAGACTCGGGAACCGTCATCACACGCCTCCCCCCTGCAGCCTACAGCGCGATGAGCGCTGCCTTCCGGAAGCTGATGTCCAAGTACCCGATCGCTCGGGCCTACTCCATTCTCGACACGTGTTACGACTTGAGTGGGTACACGAGTGTCTCCATTCCAACCATATCTTTCACCTTCGGTGGCAATGTCAAGCTCGACCTGGACCCCACCGGGATCCTCGTGGCTGTCGCTAAATCGCGACTCTGCCTGGCGTTCGCTGGGAACAGCGACGCCAGCAGCGTCGCGATCTACGGCAACACGCAGCAGAAGACGTTTGAGGTGGTGTACGATGTTGGTGCAGGGAAAGTTGGATTTGCAGCTGCTGGGTGTAAATAATTATGTCGAGAATTGGTGTTGTATGTATGTGGCAATAATCAGATAGACTGAAATGGTAAAAAGCCAGAAACTAGTAAGTGTAACCTTTATTACTAAAATTTGCAAGTAACATTGTTGGTAACACAAAATCTGCTGTGTGTATCTAAACTACAATTCACATAGCAAGAGTGATTTTAACACTAACATTGGCCCAAAGAAAAGCAAACATCTAGTTTAGAGAAAAAAATTAATATTAACATTATGCAATTTCCATTGCAGATTAGAAGCTTAATTAGCACCTCAAGTTGATGGAAAAATGAAATCTATTGTATCTAATGTTTATCACTATTGACGGGGAAGACCTTATTACTGGTTACCGACGACGGCGCGGCGACATCTACAAATTTCGCCGAGCTCATCTCCATCTGGCAGATCCTCACCGCGCCAAATAGCTTCTCCGGCAGCTCCTCCTCCGTCTGCCCCTCCACTAAGAACCCCAAATCCACCGTAACCGCCTTCACGCACCCTAACGCTAGCCGTAAAATCGCGGAGGCGACGGTGGAGCTGCCGATGTCGACATCGATTTCCAGATAATCCGCTCCCCGGTGGTAGCAGCATTTCACAGCCTTGCCGAGCAGACACGCCGAGTATCTCCCCACCGCCGTCTTCAGAATCCTCGGCCCTTTCACGATTTTATTCACGATTTTGAATCGGCTGTTGCGATATTCATCCGATCCGTTGATGAATTTGTGGAGCAGAGGATTCGATCCGATCGGCTCCCCTTCCTTGCTGGAGAAGTAGAACACCACGGAGTGATGCTCGCGGCCGGGGATCTGGAGATTCACCGCGATTATGAACGTCTCCTGCGTCGATTTCTTCGATTCGCGCAGCGCGTTCATCACGCGGTTGTCGCGGCGCGCGAGGAGGTTTTCGAGCTTGCCGTTGGATCGGATCCAATCGACGCCGGCGGGATCGAGGAGCCACTCGCCGGCGGGAGTTTTGCCCTTTTTGGTAGAGTAATTAGGTCCTCGGACGGAGAAGAGATCGCCGGGTGG
The DNA here is from genome assembly GCF_023119035.1 of Salvia hispanica. Classification (NCBI taxonomy): domain Eukaryota; kingdom Viridiplantae; phylum Streptophyta; class Magnoliopsida; order Lamiales; family Lamiaceae; genus Salvia; species Salvia hispanica. The sequence goes on from NC_062968.1 coordinate 45,597,466, forward strand.
AGCCGCCCAGCCGTTAGATCCGGTGTTGAGATCGACGGGTTTTAAGGATCCGCGGCTGATTGCGTCCTCTCTCCAATCTTCCATGGCCGTGGAAGAGCGGTGGTGGTGCATCTTCATTTGTTTCGACGAGCACATAATTAGATATTTTGTGGCGACGACGGAGTAGAAAGCTCCGCCCGCGATTAGCCGATGAAATAACGGTCGAAAAAATGAAATACAAAGGAGAATTTGTTTTGGGCAGTTACTTAAATAAGGAGGGAACTTTAACTACCTTTCATTTCTTGGGGGATGATTCTAATTCATCTCTTTCGTTTATTTTTTTGGAAATTCATTTCTTTCATAAAAATGTACTACTTCATTTCTAATTTTATTGAATCCATTTATTACATTTTTGAATGAGTAAATTGTTAATAGTTTTTTAATAATACTATTACCACTTCCCTATGCATATATACCAATATAAAATAAGAAAATAAGATAAATAACAGAATTGTTAAGTTGGGGCTCTCCATGATTTAAGGTTTGATTTCAAAGTAACCAATCCTTCTCACAGATACTGCTTATCTCTCTCTTTCAAATAGTGTCAACTTTCTTTCATAACAACAAGAATTTGCTGCCATCTTATTCTATTTCTCTTTCTTCTCAATCAATTAGTTGGGAAGAAAAAGATTTCAACATTTTTGCATTATCTAAGGTACTATTCTACTGCATAAATTAATAATCTTCATTTAATTTTTTAGTCACTTCCTTTGCATTCTCTTTTGCATTTAATCGGTAATAAAACAAAAACAAAATGTCAGTGAAAATGGCCAAAAACAGGAAGAGAAATCCCCTCGTTTGAAATGTTCCTTTTAAACCCATCGTCGCATTATATATATATATATATATATATATATATATATATATATATATATATATATATATATATATATCTATATAGGGATGTGATCAGGTCCATAAGTGAAATTCTGTCAAAAATCAAAGCAAATCTCAACCATTGGATCCTGTAATGTAACCGTTAGATTAATGCCACGTGTCACCTAATAATGTAGATCTTGTAGTCTAATAATGTAGCTCGGCTAGTATGACTACACATAATTTGCATTTGGATAGTATGACTACACATAATTTGCTCAGCCTAGTTGGATTTTTCTGCTGCATATTTGGGAATGCAGGCATAAAGAAGGACTAATCATTATATGGCAACAAGAAGAAGAGATGCTTTTCCTGGCAAGGAGAAGGCAACAGCTTCTCCACAAACAGGAACAGCAAAGCTTAGAGGAGCTGTAAATCAAATTTCCCCCAAACCAAAAGTTTCAACTGCACCACTAAAACAGACTAGGCCAACAGCTTTGAGAACCCCTACTACCGGTGTTTCTAAGCCTCAGACGAGGAAACCAGCCTCCCCAGCCACTGCAACCAAGCCTGCACAAACCAGAACAAGACCCCTGGACAACAAGACAGCTATTCCCTCACTGAAAGCGCGCGTCTCAGCTGCTGTCGCTGCTGCTACACCTGTTACTGCTTCTGGTGTTGCCCGCCGTGCCTCCACACTCCCAGTCAAGGCTGTTGCTCCCCCTAAACCGCCTCCTGCTAAGAAATGGAAACCGGTGGAGAAGGAAGAAGGAAAACGCCGCCTCTCCACCTCGTCTGTTGGCAGTGGGAGGAGGAGCAGCATCGGTTTGAGGAAGGAGAGTGTACGTAGTGCTCCAGCAAAAAAGGAACGGCAGATCACCAGCTTTAATCTTGACAAAAATGAAGATCTAAGCATATGCAACGTTCCTGAACCTGAAATGAAGCTTCAGGACATAGAATATTCTTATCTCAATGAAGCCGAGGAGAAGCCGGTGCAGAGTTTGAGCAACTTTGAAAAGGGCATAGATGATATAGTACGAGGTGATCAAGATCCGTTGAAATTGGCCAAGATTGAAAATGCTATCAGTAATGCAGAGCCAACAGTTGTGATTGCCGGATCTTCTACAATCTCAGGACAGCACGAAACACCTGCCGATATCAAGACAAAAGAGAATGTAACAAATAGCTCTGATAAAGTTGAAGACATTGCAGATAATTCCCAAGAGGAGGTCACAGAAAAAGAAGTCAAAGTGGTCGAAGTAGCAGCAGAGGAACAAGCAGCAATTGTAAGTAAAGTTGTCGAGTCTAAGGAAATCAAACCAGCAGTCGAAAAGAAGCAAGAAAATTCAGTTCCTCAGAGACAGCAAGAAAAATCACATGGGAAGTATGACTCACCAGTTTCCAACGATGTAATCGAGGAGACTGCAAACAAGCTTCGCGAGATGAGGAGAAACAAAGTGAGGGCTCTTGCTGGAGCTTTTGAAACCGTCATCTCGTTGCAAGAGAAATGACAAACCACTCAAGAATGATTTACAGGGGGAAACTAGTATATACTCATGCAAGTGGAACATAATGTGTTTTATGCTGACTTTTGCTTTTCATTTGATCTTTTAAAGTTAGTTGAATCAAACACCACTAAAACGGTACAAGGTGATCCTTCACTTGTTGCTTGATAAAATCTATCTTATAGTTCATATACATGGTAGATTAATAGTTCATCATCAAGACAATTAGCATCTGTCAATTCCTGAATATCTCATCAATGGAATGACAGTATAGCTATAAGCTACAGCTAATACGTTAGCATCTGTTGTTCATTCAACAAATAGAATAATATGATAGTTTATCCCATCAACTATTTCTGTATCAACATTAAACATATGATCTTAACCAAATAAACTGAAGGACTCCAATAATTCATCTTCCTGAGGTTGAACGAAATTATGTAGTAAATAAGGAGCAAGTTAGAATATCAGATAATATATAGTATAAAAAAAGGTTAACCTTACTGGTTAATCTGCAAATCTAGCAATAGTATTTCCAGGAAATATAGCCATAGCTGCCATATAAACAATGTAAATGTATATGCTGAAGGCTTGAAGCAGAGTAAAAAAGTTCTTTATGAAGAAAGAAAGCCAAGGATAACTCATCTCAAATATTTATTGCTATATGACAGGGAAAACTGCTCATCAGTAATCTCCAATTAGTTCTGTGTAAGCTTACATAGTTGTTCATACGTAAACACTCCTACAGCCTTGAAACTTGAGCCAGAAGATATTCTATGGGCATCACCATATTTAACAACTATTACCATTTTGTACCTCTTCTCTGACATAAGATCAATTACAGAGCCAAATGATGTTGAGTTTGTAACACAAGGTGGTGGACGTCTCATGAGTGTTGCAAGTGGAGCATCTAGCTGCAGCAAAGAAAATTGGAGAAATGATTATGATACATTATAATAGGATGAAAACTGGCAAGATGATGAAGGGAAGGAGACTCGAAAAATGATACTACAAGATTAAAAGGGTATAATCATGAAGGCATTTTGTAGCAATCTATGTTTGGAGGATTGATTACTGAAAAATCATGCACTTAACTTTTGGTTTAAGCTAGCATTACGCACAATTCTGTAAAATTAACATATACAGAAACTCAGTACAGAATTAGAAAAGCTCGTAGCCTTGACAACATAAATATGATATGAATTCAACTTTTACTTTTTGAGAGACACTGAAATTCATCATTTTGATCAGGAATAGAACGTAGAATGTTAAGAAGTTGGAGTCGGAATAAATTACTGTATCACAGTCTTCACGGTGCAATATCCCCACACAGCCCCCCCAGTCATCTACGATGGGCACAGCAGAATCATTAAAGAAACGCATAACCACTTGATCCAATTTCAAAGTAGCTCGAAGAGGTGAAGCTTCTCCAAACGGTATCATAATGCGCTCAATTGCATCTTTAGGTGATACCTAATTCAGATTTAAGTAAAATTTGAACTGAATTAGACCTAAAACTATGCAAATAACATCTTTGCATATCATACAACTTCTTTTACATACCTGGGGAAGTACACGGGGACTCAGCACAGACCTGTTTACACCCATTAGTGCCTCAAGTCGTAGAGCAACCTGCAATGTAATGTGAACTATTATATGCCAGGTACCTAGATAGTAATAGATAGCCTAAATATTTACATGCAAATCAATAGTTCTGCAGACTGCAGTAAAAGATAGATTTAGAGGAGCAGAAAGCACATCAAGATGTGAAAAAATGTAGACATTGCCAAGCATTCTTTATCATTCAAGATTTCATTATTTGAGACACTTTAATAAATCAGTTCAGTATGGCTCTTGCGTTTATGTTTCTAGTTCCCTATACTTTGACATTTAATATTGCTAAATCCTGACAACAAAGTTTTAATTTTATGACTTTAAAAATTATACTTTTAATATCTTAAAGTTGAAAATGTCAATCCAACAAGCCTAAAGTGATTTAGTTGGGGTTAGTTTAGGTTTTTCCATCTCTAGCAACCATCCTTTTGGATATGCCTTTCCCCCAATCAAACCACATATTCATTTTCAGCCATTCTGATAGCTGCTTAAGTTTTCAGGTATAGTTTCAGTCATGGATTGTTATCTTAAACTCTTATTCGACAATCTCACCAAGTGTAGAAAGGACTGACAGGATGTATAGTTCTAAGGAAAAACCGAGTATCGGCCAGAATCTTCCAACCCCAAAAAAAACATGAACAAATTTTAAGTGCACTTGATTGAAACTTGTACTAAGCTTGTATTTTCTATATCCTAAAAATAGGACAGCCAAAATATACCATGCCACCTCGAGTACTCCAAGATATATCCCTCCATTTCCATACAACTTTCTTCAGCTTTTCTAAAGCCAGATCAACCTGCCAAAAAAATCCATATGGTAGAAATGAGTCAATCATCTAATTGTTGACCAAAATTAACTAGAGGTTGATACAATATGAAGAGCTAGGCTTGTTATAAGAGGTGACATAACAAATTTCATTAATGCTTGAAGAAGTCAAATAAAGAAACAAGCATATTAATTCATCTTCTGTGGTATCTTTAAGATTTCAACCAAAAATTGGAAATGAAAAATGAACAAATGAAAGATCCAATTCCCCTCCAATAAAGTAACACATAGGAGTTCCCGTGAATTCATTAAATCATGGACAGTGATATCATCTCACATAGTCTCATGGACTCGGATAACTACTTATTATAGTCCCTTCAAGAATTTCCTAAAATTTTTAAGTTGTGAATATTATAAATGATGTCACATGATCTTGCAAAATGATTAAAAATTGAGGAAACAAAACTCAACCTAGAACGGAAAATGCTGATGCCACCAATTCTTTACTGACATTAACATATTAAATCAATTTACCTGGCCTTGACATAAAGCTGCCTCCATTAAAAGCTGATCTGATTCTGATTGTATTGAAAAGGAAATTGTTCCTGATGAGTCAAACCACATGCGTTCATATAGTCTCCTGACCATGCTGTAGTCTCCTCTAGCAGCAAACGCACGCATCATCGACAGAAAGAGGTGAGGCTTGGGCCTTAACAAAGGGTTCCAGCCAGCTTGTTTTACAATCTCCCCAAATACACAGAGGGCACCTAGTAATTATTCCGGAGAAAACTGCATAAAATAACTACTTTGCAATGAAAAACTGGAATTCAAAGCAAAAGAGATATTGTACAAACAAGTACCAATGCAAAGCACTATAATCCAAATAATACATACTCCCTCCGTCCCACTTTAGGAGTCCCGGTCACTTTTGCACACCCGTTTTGTAAAAATCATAATAAATAGTTAAAGTGGAAAAATGATAAAGTAAGAGAGAGAATAATGTAGAGAAGAGTCTTGTGTACATTATTCTCTCTCCTACTTTACCATTTGTCTACTTTAACTATTTATTATGATTTTTACAAAACGGATGTGCAAAGGTGACCAGAACTCCTAAAGTGGGACTGGGGGAGTAAATCATAGAATACAAAACAAAGTCAAATAATGCGAAATGCTGGAAAAAACTAACAGACTTAGGAGAAAAATAAGAAGTAGAAGATGCATTGTCGATATAGAATACCTCTTATTGATCCACAGTTTAGCAGTGCATCAACAGCTGTAGTATATGCAACACGGTCGATAAACATTTTGCCACGTGATTTCATTTCTGTGAAGATCTTCTCAACTGAGTTAATATCCTTGACACGACCAAAACCCTACAATTGGTGTTTCGAGTAATTAATCAGACAGTGGCACATCTTCAACAGTTTTTTTCAAATAATAGAATACCATCCAAGAAACACTTAATTAATTGCACGATCAGTAATAAACATAAAAAACTCAGAAATGCTGTGTAGTAAGCTAAAATTTCAATCCTGTGAAGATTGCAGAATTGGTTCATAAACACCAAAGATGTTTGTTGCTACTCCAAGACAACCATATTGATATCGAAAAAGGACTGACCTGTAGTAATGTAGTGTAAGTAACAAGATCAGGGTAAACATCAAAGTGTTGGTGGTTCTGTGCTTTATCCTGCAACAAACAAAATAATTCTTCAAAAAACCAACTTTTTATTACACAATAGCACTCCATTCAGGAAGCTCTAAACTAGCCTTTCAAACACTGCATGCGACCTTCATTTGCTCATAAAGTAGCATTGCTTTCTCTAAGTTTTCATTCTTGATACACGCAAAAATTAAAGTATTGTAGCTCAGCCTATCAGGATTCAGTCCGTGTCTCAGTATTTCATCATGTACACCTAAAGCTGCCTGGGGAGAACCAGCTGTTATGTATCCCTGAAAGAGGAAATACACGTCAATGTACTTATCAGCTAATGAAACTGTAGGTAGGGGAAAACAAAAGAAATTGCATAATTCCAGTCGAATATCACATAAGTGAACTACCTTCATCAACAAATTAAAAGTCAAAATTGATGGAGCTCCACCTTCCTGAAGTACATGACCATACCTTGCAAGAAGTCCATTAGCACGGCGGAGATCCCCTGCACTAGATCAAAAATACAGAGAAGAAAGGTAAGCAGATACAGTTGAAACTGGAGGCAACTAGACAAAGGGACGGACCCCTTATGTGACACTGAAAAATGAACTAGAACTATCAATATCTTCATACCATTAGAAACAAAGTTAGATACTCCTCCAGATTTTATATAATAAACTAGTGAAAGAAAACTTGCAGATCTACAAATAAAATCAATGTTATGAGTCGAAACCCTAACCTGATTCAGTTAAAGCGTTCAACAGACCACAAATCATCTCTGCCGACAACTGTGGACTACCAGCAGCTGTACCTTTCTCCACAGACTCAAGAACTTGAAATGCTTCGTCAATCATTTGAGAACCACCCAAACCCTTAATAAAAGACAAATAACAGTTACTAGGAAAAAATTTATACGCGCTGCTACAATATGGGAAACTGTTCGTCACCAGAATATGAAGAAATATATAAATATCGAAGATGGTGATGTCTAGCTCTTTACAAAAGAAGGTTGCTTTCAGACAATGCTACAGCATTCTGAAATTAACATGGTTCTCTACGCACGATACTCATTTATCCTGATAATTCATTGCTGCTCTAATCTATTGAAAATCAAAATTAGTTGAACCCAATAGTACCAAGGTAAAAGACACTCCTTTACACTCTAAATTAAACTTCGATATCCAAACACTTTAGTTTGTTATCGATGAATCCCAGTCCTCAACTTACAGACAACACTGAAAAGTGCGTAATCTCTTAAACCACTATTTAGTGATCAATGGCTAATGAGACCTTTGCTCATCTTCAAAGGAAATTAACTGATCATTGATCATCGTCAATGATACAAGTAATTTACAGACTAATCTAGCAAGTCACCTAATGAAGACAATAATATTGCCATCAACAAATTCCTTCTTCCGTGAACAACAAGTGATAGTCCTTAACTTAGTAAGATTTATTCAACCACTATTAAAGCACATTTTACAGCAAGTAACTGAGCAGTCAAGTACCTTCAAAAGTGTACCATAAGTAACCTCATCAACCCCGCAACCGTCTGGCTTTGACATTTCATCAAAGAATCTAAGAGCTGAATCAATATCACGGCAATGAACACAGGCCTGCATCACAGCATTCATCACGATTATGTTCAACTTCCCATGCTGCTTCTTAGCAATCTCTATTTCCTCAAATATCTGGAGGTATAAAAACAAGAAAAGTTACAATAAATAAATGAGACTCATGTTATATTACAAAGTTACAATCTCCAAAAAGATATTTTACTAATTGGAGTGAGTGGAAGTGCATTGAGCCATTTTACACTAAAAAAAATGGAAATGATAAAATAACATGTCCTTCAACAGATTCGGAATTTGGAGAGTAGTAAAATCAAATAGGAATTTCACCGACGAACTGGAACCAAAAAACAGCAGCAGCAAATTGAAACGAATGGAATAGGTAGTCGGTAAAATCAGAAACTTACGGTAGCGAGTTGGCGGCGGCGAGTGAGGCGGACGATGCGAGCAGTGAGCGACTTGAGATTAGGGAGGTCGGAAGCGGGTGATCGGCGGGGCGGGCACTTGCTCGCATAGCGTTTGCGTAAATGTCTAGGAGGAGGCGTGGTACGAGAGCGAAGAGAGGAGACAGCCGGCGACGCGAGGAGAGATGGTGGAGGTCGAGGAATCGGCGGCAGAAGCTGCATTTCTATGGGTGATGGAGGTTTAGGAAGCAGTCATCGCTGATGGAAGATGAGAGAAGAGTTATGGATAACGTGTGGGACGCAGAATCACCATCTCTACTGATTTTCAAACAGATTACATTACTCATTTTGTGCTATTATAAGGAGTATTACCACATTTACATCATTTTTCAACACCTTACGCAATACTATTGATTATTGTATCAACTCAAACTATAAAATTAATAATGATTTTTTATTTTCAGAAAATTGTCACTTTAAATATTCATACCTACGGAGAATGATTGTTTAATAGGATAAGGAGTTGATCCATATGTGCCACTGCAAATGATCGTGTAATTGAAAACAATAAAACTTCAAATCTATACTACTCAAACTCTCATTTACTGCGGATGAATAGAAACAAACAATTAAATTGCTTTACGATCAAATCTATATATTCCATTATTAGATTATCTTTTAACAATTCAAATTATATAATTATCTATCAAATTAATTCTTCTTTTTCTAGTTAATGTCATATTTTTATTATTTATATATTTTCTTACATAATGTGGATATAAATTTATTTTGTTCTGTGTAGCTCTATTATAAATAAAATATTTAATATACATATTAAATGAGAAAAATATTTTTTCTTTAGAATATGATTGTTGAAATTTGAAAACATATTATTTGAATAAAAAATTTGAATTTTTAATATTACCTTTTTAATCTTCTATCATGGTTCTTGTTTTTTTTCTTGTTTACTTATGTATGCATTTTTTTAATATCATAAATATTCATATACTACTATTTAATTTTACTATATAAATAATATTAGTAATGTTAAATTTTCAAATTGCTACAAAAGTAACATACTTTGGCACAACCCAAAGTCAACAAATAGCTAGTGGCATGAAAATTGAAGATAGAGAAATGAAAAGAGAGGTGATAGAAAAAAAAAATTAAATGAGAAGAGAGAGAGAAGAGATGAAAAATAGATAATTTTACATTTGTGCCTTTTTAAGGCTTAGGGGTAAAAGAGAAAAAAAAAATGACTTCAAGTGATATTTTGCATTTTCCAGAAACTTGTCGTGATATTATTTCAAATTCAGAAATCTAAAAAGTAGAAAATGTATTTTACAAAGAACAAATTTGAAGTTTACTTGAACTGAGTATTAAAATCAAGTTGAACAAGATACTCTTTTATTGGGACTTGGGAATGATTACTTAGGCCATCTGCAACGCTGTCCCTTATCCGTCTCTTAACCGTCTCATCTCTTAATTATTCATGGGCTCCACTGTACTTTTCAGCTTATTTCTTAACTAAGAGACAGCACCTGCAACCCTCCATCTCTTAACCATCTCTTAACCATTTCTTAACTATTCATTCAATTTCACTTTTTATTTTTAATTCCAAACAAATTCAATTAATAAAAACACACTTCATTAAAATAAAATAAATATTACAACTTAAAAGCCTAAAAAATAGAAAAAAATACATAATTTAAAATCCTAAAAAATAAAAAAAAGTACATAATTTAAAATCCTAAAAAATAAAAAAACTACTCCGCCGGCGAATCATCATCCCCCGAAGTCGGCGGTGCGGCTATACCAAGTTGAGCTCTCATATACTCAATTCCGGCCATATGGGCTGCAACTTGGCCAGGATTCATTTTTGAGAGGTCCGCCATCGTGGCGACTAGGTACATGGACATTAGGGTGTGCGAGCCCGTGCCCGTGCCGGCGCCCGAGCCCTCGCCCGCCTGGCTTGGTCCGCCGCGGCCCATCCTTCTCGCTCTCGCTCTCCCCCTGGCTCTAGCCGCCTTCGCCGCCTTGGTCCCTTGCGGCCGACGTCGTGCACCGGAAGAAGACCCCCTACATCATCGGTTGGCGTGCCCTCACGTGAGGTGTTGCCTTCGCCGCCATCACTAGACGAGTAGTGGCCACGCGCCGTGCGCTTCGTGCGTTTCGAGCCCGACTCGACACCGCCAGCCCACCTGTCAAGGTGGTGGACTTGCGACCAAACATCGACAAGTTTGAAATCTTTGCCGATGTCGTCTTTGAAGACCCGCAACGCCGCTCTCAGAATGTCGGCTCCACTGGCTCCGCTCTGATAATTCGCCTCTTCTCCCCTGTATATCGCGCAAAATTTTTTGACATCTTTGTCGCTTCGCTCCCAATGACTGCAAGGCATCTTCACGTTGCGGGGAACGATATTCGTCGGCCTTCGTGCGTTGTAAACTTCGGTGACTTTTAGCCAAAAACACTTGTGGGTTTGTTGATTCCCGACGAAAGGATCGTACGAGACGCTGATCCAAGCGTCGTACAGAGCCAACGTCTCGGCTTGCCTGTATGCATGACGGCCGCCGTCTCCACCAAACCTCGCATGCCTCCTCGGCATTGACGCCGAGATCGAGGTTGATCCCGCCGGGCCGGAGCCGGAGCCTCCACCAATTGGCCAGATCGGGCAAACCGCGTTCAGCGCCAGAAAAATTCTCCGAATTTGGGATAATCCCTAATGATGGAGTATGGAGTATATTTATAGAAGAATTAAAAAAAAAAAAAAATTTGAAAATTCGACTGTTTGGTCCCCAACGGTCATTTGACCGTTTGAATTTTTTTTTTTATTAAATTCAAATTTTTCGAATTTAAAAAAAAAAAAAATAAAATTATTATGTCATAATTACGACGCCCACTCGCGGGCCGGCGAGTGGGCGTCACGCAACGCCTCCAGCGCGCGCCACGTGGGCGCGCGCGTCGTCTCGCCAGCTCGAGGCCGGCCTCGCCGGGTCGCGTCGCGCGACGAGATGTCTCGTCTCGTCTCGACGAGACGAGCCTCGCAACGCTGACTCGATGCTGGCTCGTCTCGTCGAGACGAGACCGAGCCAAAATCGAGCCCACGTTGCGGATGCTCTTAATTCCATCGGATGCTTGTGGTATTATTCCATATTCTTCCTCATTCTCTTTCTTTTTTCCTTTTATCTTTGTTCCTGGTTATTTGTCCTCGAGGAGTGCCCCATAACCTCCCTTCAATTCCCTTTTGTGTCTCAAAATTGTAACATGGCCAAACGGGTCGCTTGTGAAGTTAGTCTTGGCACGAGTCGTGCGGAGACTACGACATATGGACGTTGGCTAAATGGCACAATAGCATGGGTCGTGTATGAAGCCAGCCTCTAGCATGAGTTGTGCGCAAGCTGGACGTAGGGCTAGAAAATCCTGCGACTTTGGTTGTTATCGGGTCAACCAATATCGAGCCAAGCCTAACTTAACTTGAAATCATCGGGTTCTTATTGAGTCCCAACCCATTAACTTTGCGCATGTATATGTCGGGTTTTCGTATCATGTCGAAAATTGCTGGTTGAAATAGCACGAGTCGTGTCTATAGATGGAACAGCGCACGGGCCACACTTGACTTGTGCAATGGCGCGATCGCTGGACAACGATGCTGGCATGGGTAGCGTCTTAACCGGAGGTTTACGCACGAAAACCTAATTAATATTAAGAGTTAAGATTGCAATTCGTCTGATAGAACCGATCTGAGAATCAACTAAGAAAAATCTAGGTATCGATACTGCACCAAAACCACCCATATTGATTTTCAATTCTGAAATAGTGAAACTTAGGAGATATGGTTATCGATTAACCTATAACGCATAATTGTTTAAACGGCCTTATCTAGAAAGGCAAACCTTACCAGAACCCATTAGAGCATCCACTATAATCGGCGAGCGACCGGCTAGCCGATTCCCGACGCTAGCCGGTCCGCTCACCGAGCCATTGCAACCGGCGAGCGCTGGCCGATCCGCTCGCCGCCATTGTAGGCTGGCGATCGGCTAGCGCAATTTTTTTTAATTAAATTTTTGAAACACTATATATACGCGATTTTCACATCATTTTCATTCGCACCACTTGTTTTGACGTGTTTTCTCTCTTTCTTAATTTATGTACAAGAGCAATAACGCAAAATGAGTAACGCGGGTCGTAGTAGTGGTAGTAGTGATGAGGAGTACGAACGGCAAATGGACGAAGCATTGGAGGCCTATACGGAGGGTGAGATAGATCGGCTGCTACAAAGGGCTATGCAGCCAGCGGTACCTCGACCTCCACCCGTTGTCCACCGCCGAGCAGTGATTACTCGGGATCACGTAGCTGCACATCGCGGCTATATGACGACTACTTCGCAGAGCAGCCGCGGTTTAACGCCAACATGTTCAGGCGGCGTTTTAGGATGCGCATGGAGCTGTTTATGCGTATCGTCGACGCTTTGGAGCGTCGATATAAGTGCTTCCGCTTCAGGCACGATGCGGCTGGCAGACCCAACCACACCCCTATTCAAAAGTGCACTTTGCGGCAATCAGGCGCTTGGCATACGGAGGCGCGGCAGGACATGTGGGACGAGTACCTCCACATCGGTGAGACGTCTCGCCCGCCTGAAGTGTCTGAAGCATTTCTGTGAGGGTGTCATTGAAATATTCAAGGACCAGTATCTTCGAAGCCCTACCACGACAGACTGTCAGGATCTGATGCAGATGCACGGGGAGAAGCATGGGTTCCCGGGGATGTTAGGCAGCATAGATTGTATGCATTGGGAGTGGAAGAACTGTCCCGCTGCCCGGAAGGGGTTCTACACCACCGGCTAAAAGGGAAAGAATCCCACGATGATCCTCGAGGCCGTAGCTGATTATCGGCTGTGGATTTGGCACGCGTATTTTGGGGTAGCCGGGTTGAACAACGACCTCAACGTCCTCAACTCGTCGCCCCTTTTCAACGAGCAGTGCCAGGGCGTCGGTCCGGCCATCGGCTTTTGTCGCCAACGGCAACCGACATGATATGGGCTACTACTTGGCGGATGGGATATACCCTAGGTGGGCCGTCTTTGTGAAGACAATCAGATGCGCAAATGAGGACAGGAAGACCTACTTTGCGGAAAGGCAGGAGTCGGCGCGCAAGGACGTGGAGCGCGTATTTGGTGGGCTCCAGGCTCTATGTGCGGCAATTAGGGGTCCAACGCGTTTGTGGCATGTCGACTACATTGCTTCTATAATGTACGCCTGTATTATCATGCACAACATGATAGTCGAAGATGAAGGTGTACAACTGACTAATTGGGCCAATGACGATGAAGTCGGTCCAAGCCACGACATGGCCACCCCCAACATACGAAGAGGGGTACCTCACGATGAAGTCGACCGCCTCCAGGCACATGCCGACATGCGCCAAGTGGATGCGCATATACAACTCCAAAAGGATTTAATTGAAGAGTTGTGGGCGCGGAGGACTGCACGGCGATAGTTTTTTTGGTTTTATGTATTTTTTTTAATTAATGTAATTTTTTTATTTTAATGAAATTAATGAATTTTTCTGTATATGTGTCGTATGTTTAATTCCACATTTTGTGTTTAATTCTGTAAATTTATTAGTTGTTTATTAATAGTGTTGATGCTGTGGCTAGCCTATTGCTTGTCCAGTTGCTTGTCCTGATGATGTGGCAGGAGGAATTTTAGTGCTGAATGATGTGGCAGGAGAAATAGGCTAGCCTATAGTTGCCTTATTTACCATTGTGGATGCTCTTACGAACGTATTTCCTTAGCTACTCAAATAATAGAATATTAAACTATTTAGAAATCATTTTTAGTGTTCGTTAACGCCAAAAGTCAATTGGATTAGTTGTATTAGTCAACAATTGACTTTTGCCAATAATCTAGTGGTTTGAATTGTATTATTACGTCTGACTTTATATAAAATTTAGTCAGCTTTTGAGTTTTGAGGATAAGTAATTATAAACTTTGTTCTAGATTATATTTCAGAATTTTCTAAAATCGTGGCTATATATTGTAACAAATGACTATTTGTTTTAACTTTTAAGTAAACTTCTGTCTCTGGCAACTTTCCAGCTATATACTATATTTTTATTATATGTTCTGTTTCACACACAAAAAGAAGCAATTTTAAGTAAATAATGATAAAGATTTAAGAAACCACGCAAATACACTCTACATTTTAAAATTATAAAATGAAAAAATAAAAGGAAAATGATAGGGTATGAAATCGGGAAAAGTCAAAGGTCTACTTTTCAATATTTGAGCAAGTCAATATTTGTTCGTTGTGAATCTTGTGATTAATAATTATCATTGAAATTCATCTAATGGTATATTTAATAGTGAGATTATGCATTTAATTTATACTTACAAGTTAAAACTGACTTAAACTTCACTTTCTTGAATTTCCTCATAAAAATAAAGGAGAAAAATGCCCACATCCGACACGGATATTTACGATATTTTTGGATAATTTTTCCTTTCCCAATCGATTAGTAGGCTAACTGATTTGAATTTCGGACTTTGTTCCAATTTCCATTTTTATAAGTAATTTATAGCTGGTTAACTAACAAATCAACTTGGTTATTAAATTATTCGACCGATTAATTAGTTTTAGCAGTAACGTTTATCATCAGATGCAAAGAAGAAAATATACTTGTGTTTTTCAAAACTTCAAACTCGAAAAAATTTGAAACTCTTGTCAAAGTTTTTATCTACGTTCACAACTTTTTCACCCAATATATACAGTAGTACATGATTAGTCAACTAAAATCCGGGTCGGTTTGGATCGAGCTGGACCGGGCCGCGGCCACGAAGGTTCTCTCGACGAAGTCATAAGTCGTCCACTCACATATTCTATTATTGCAAATGCGATTTCCATTGAGCCGCCTTTTCCCTTTCAAACTGTCCCATTGCTATAAATACCCAACTCTTCTGTAGTTGTATACTACAGGATTAAAAAAAAGCTCAAAAATGGGTCGTCTCCTAATCCAAGGAAGATCTCTCCTCTCAGCAATAGTACTCCTGGGCCTGGCTGCGGTGAAGCAAGCCTCGGCCCAAAACTGCGGGTGCGCGGCTGACTTATGCTGCAGCCAGTGGGGGTACTGCGGAACCGGGGACGACTACTGCGGCCGCGGCTGTCAGTCAGGGCCGTGCAACGCCCCGCCCAGCAGCAACGGCGTCTCGGTGGCGGACATCGTGACCGACGCCTTCTTCAGCGGCATCGCTGATCAGGCAGCCAGCTCCTGCGCCGGCAAGGGCTTCTACACCCGCAGCGCCTTCCTCGACGCGCTCGCCTCATACCCGGGGTTCGGCACCGTGGGGTCCACCGACGACTCCAGGAGGGAGATCGCGGCCTTCTTCGCCCATGTCACGCATGAAACCGGACGTAAGTTATTTAATTAACTAATCTTTACATAAAATATTAGTACTAATTTATAATCAAAATATACCAAACACTAAAACAAAGTCATACTATTATAAATTTAGTATTTATGAGTGGTCCTAAATTCCTAATTTAGTGGCTTTCAATTTGTTCATGTGTTTGATCTACGACCATCGATTTCCTTTTACTTTAATATTTTCGAATTCTTATTTTGATACACTAGTACCATTAATTCCATGTCGTGCCCATCAGAAATATCACCTTTCTTATGTGCAAGAATCCCAAATAGTGAAATAATGGATTAAGATTCGATAATTTTGGTCCATTTAAACTTTATTTCACAGTAGTTCATTTGGGTTGATTTTCAAATTTATTTACTTATAGTGATAGTTGATTATTTTCAATTAAGTATAGACATTAGTACTCTTGTCTCAATAAAATGAAACATAAGACTTAATCAGACCCAATTCTAGACATCGCTATTTAGAAATTGAAGTTAGCGTTCCTTTAAAAAATATTTTTCATTTGTACAGTTTTATAAATTAAAATAACGTATCGTACGGAGTATCTCATATATTATTATCATTTTTACAGACATGTGTTACATCGAAGAGATCGACGGTCCTTCTAAAGACTACTGCGACGAGACGAACACGCAATACCCGTGTAACCCTAGCAAGGGCTACTACGGGCGAGGTCCGATCCAATTGTCCTGGAATTTCAACTACGGCCCGGCCGGCAATAGCATTGGGTTTGATGGTATCAACAATCCCGAGGCGGTGGCGACGGACCGAGTCATTTCCTTTCGGACCGCTCTATGGTATTGGATGAACAATTGTCATGACCTGATTAACAGCCAAGGTTTTGGAGCCACAATTAGAGCCATTAACGGCCAACTTGAATGTGATGGAGGGAATGCTGCCACCGTCACTGCCCGTGTAGGGTATTATACTGATTATTGCAACCAACTTCAGGTCGATCCAGGCACCAATCTCAGATGTTAATTTTATGGATTGTTTTTTAAAATATATAATCATTTTCTCTAAATAATGTTTAATTCTGTATCATGTTGCATAACTCTATCAAGTTTATGTGCTAAATAATTTAGATATACTATGTTGATGGGGAGATGATCCACTTTTGTTTATCTAAATATATTTTTATTGAGTGATATTTTGCTACTCACTTAATTATTTGTGATGAAAGATTATATTATAGGGGTTTTCTTCGGTCTCTTAATTACATACACTTTTCAATTCCACTAAACACATGCACGTATAAATATTTTTGACTTAATACATTTCTTATCTGAAATAGAATCATGCACGACAGACTCGAACCTAATGTTTTTTATAGGATATTGGCCCCTAATATCACGGAACTTTTAAAAAGTTGGTGTTTTTCCACGAATTTTTA
This sequence comes from Salvia hispanica, assembly GCF_023119035.1. Lineage (NCBI taxonomy): Eukaryota > Viridiplantae > Streptophyta > Magnoliopsida > Lamiales > Lamiaceae > Salvia > Salvia hispanica. The sequence goes on from NC_062968.1 coordinate 45,614,657, forward strand.
ATTTGACAAATAATATTACAAACTTTTATCCGAATTTGTTATTTTACACAAAATGAAAAAATTCTGACAAATAATTCGTAGGAAAAAACTTATTCACAATTAAATGCTGTAATTGAACACAATCTTTGTTGTATGGACTCGAAAAACCCCGAGCATAATGTATGTAACCCAATTCTTAATCTATATAATCCACTCATAATCTTCCGTCTCTCAAAAACACCCAAATAGTGAAAAATAGAGGCGAAAACTCAAGAAAAAGCTTCTACAGGGTTAAACGTAATTAAAACTAGATTAGCCAAAGAAACTTGTCATTTTTCATTTTTGTGGACAGAAGTAAACTAATAGCACCCATTGTAAAAAAGTGAAGTAATCGAAAATAAAATTTGGTAATAAGGTAATCATATGTAAATTAATATGTTATACACATTAATAAGATAGTGCTAGCTGAAAATGAACACAATCCTCGCTATGTGTACGTGTCCATTTCTATAAAATCCCTCAATCCCCAATCTTCCAAGTTCCAAACCAATAAAAACACCCAAATATTTACTGAAAAATAAAAACACCAAAATATTCAGTGAAAATTGAGGCGGAAACTCAAGAAAAATCATTTTTAAAGTCGGATCTAGACCTGCCCACAGTTCATGAACCGGCGGTTTCGGTTCGGAACCACCGGTTCCGGTTTTGGGAAATATGGAACCGGAACCGAACCGTTAGGCTATTTCACTGTTTCGGTTTCGGTTCGAAAACCGGCGGTTTTAGTTTCGGTTCCGAACCACCGGTTTTTAGACGGTTCGTAGCGGTTTAGGTTCGTTTCGCGGTTTTTTTCCTCTCTTTTTTTGCCATGTAGTTTGAAATTATAAAATAAATTGGAACAAGAAAATGAATAGTTTAAATTGAAGTAAGACGAGTAAGGTGAAAATTATATCAAATTTACAATTTACATATACAAATTACAATGTGATAAAAATTACAAACAAATGACAATGTGATAAAATATAGAGTGAGTGAACTACAAAAATGGTCCCTGGACTATGGGTTTATCTCGCCCATAGTCCCTGGACTTTAAAAATATCGTCAGTAGTCCCCGGACTAAGGGTTTATCTCGAAATTGGTCCTTTTGGCTTTTTTGGTACGAAAATGCCCTTTTGAGGGGTTTTGGGGGGTTTGGGCAATTTGGTCTTTTTACACTTTTAACATTTTAAATATGATATTATTTCAGTTATGTACCAAATTTGATATTATTTCAAAATTATCATTCTTCTTCCCTTTTGTCATCGTTCACTTTGTTTCTTTATTACAAAATTTTAAATTTTAATTTTTAAATATCAATAAATTTTTTTAATTACAAAAATTATTAAAAAAAATTAATAGTCATAATCAATATTTGAAAGTGTATAATATTTAATCAATATGACAACGACTTAGTTTTAATCAATATTTAATAGCTTTAATCATAAATATATCATATAACACGATTTATTTTGAAATAAATATGCATCTAATGTAAGAGTAATATAATTTTTGTTTATTAATTTGAAAACAATCAAAATTTACTAGTAATTTTCAACAAAAATACTCCTATATAAAATTTTTAGTCAACTTCATAATATTCAATCACAAGCAATTATAACAACCGAACGAAGGCTAAATAGAATAGCTTTTATTTTTCCATCATGATTAATATTATTTGTGTGTACTTCTTCAATTCAGCTGAATATTATATTAAATAACAAAAATTAATAGTTTTAATCAATATTTATAGTGTCCATGAATTAATAGTTTAATTAAAAATTTTATTGATACTTAAAAATCAAAATTTAAAATTTAATTTTATAAAATTAAATATAATATTGAAATAAAAAAAACAAAGTGAAGGATGACAAAATGGAAGAAGAGTGAAAATTTTGAAATAATATCAAATTTAGTACATAACTGAAATAATATCAAATTTAAAATGTTAAAAGTGTAAAAAGACCAAATTGCCCAAAACCCTCAAAACCCCTCAAAAGGGCATTTTTGTACCAAAAAAAGCCAAAAGGACCAATTTCGAGATAAACCCTTAGTCCAGGGACTACTGGCGATATTTTTAAAGTCTAGGGACTATGGGCGAGATAAACCCATAGTCCAGGGACCATTTTTGAAGTTCACTCTAAAATATACAAACAAATTACAATGTGATAAAATTTACAAACAAATGACAATGTGATAAAATATACAAACAAATTACAATGTGATATAATTTACAAACAAATTACAATATGATATAATTTACAAGTGTCGCACTCGTCTAAAAGTAACCAAAAAAAATATGAAATGCGGGAAAAAGGAAAAAATTGAAAAAGGCTTAAGCTCAACTTAAACTTTCAAAATTAGACTTTTCAAATTTAAGTTGAGTTGCATACGCATCCACAATTTTGATAGTAATATAAGTATAACAAACAATACATAAATAAAAGTAGCACTAGCACTTGAATTCTCAAAATGTAAACACAATTGCAAAAATGAGAAATACTATGAGGCAAAGAGAGAATTGAGAGATTGAAAAGAGAAATTCTTGTTAACACAAGAATGGGATGAATGTAAGTGAGAATAGAGTGAAGGGAAATGAAGGGAAATGGGATCCAATTTAAATTTAAAATCAACATTTAAAAATAAAATAAAATAAAATAAAAAATAGTGTTTTGTGCAATTAATCTTGAGGAGTGCAACCATCATCACCCACCGCCAAGTCCAACCACTCAATTTCGAAGACTGCATGTTCATTAACCAAGCGTTAATTATATTATTAGCATATAACGGTCTAATTATGGGATTGGGTTAACCATCAAATATGTGTCACCATTAGAAAAAAGTTATTTAAACATTAACGTTGAACTATTAACATAATCAAACATTTTAGTAATATAAAAACTATATATATAAATTATGTATGCATTGATGTTGAACTATTTACATTGATGTTTCTAGACATAATTAACCATATATCTTCTTACTCCTTGTTATAGCATAATTCCAGTTCTGTAATAATTATATGTTTTAATAAAATATTGAAAGTAACAATTTTATATAACAATTTATGTCTAAATAATTTCTATTGTTCTCCAGTGAATCGTATGAAAATAAATATTGAAAGTAACAATCTTACGTTTCTCGCCTATTCATTGCTTATTCCCAATCCATCCCCTCATCAATTTCGAATACCTAAACCAAATGTTAATAATAGTATTATCATATTATGCTATGTGCCTATGTCCATATTCATTAATCAATTTTGGAAACTGCATATGAGAATATTCATACGTAAAAAACTGTGCTCATTTAATTTATAGTATTAATAAATCATGTGTGATTGCATTAACTAGAGTAATTGAATTTAATTAATCTTGATTAACTAAATCATATTTCATTCTTAATTTTGGTCGAAATCAAATCAATATTACTTCATAAATATTTGAGATTTTGTGTGAATTTGTTAAAATGCTAATCCTAAGATTTTTAGATGTGAATTTTAAAATTTTAGCTTAATTAGTTATTAGATTCAAAATTAGAATAATTTTATCACATGGAATCGTGAAACCGCCGGTTAACCGGCAGTTCGGAACCATCCAGAACCGGCGGTTCGGTCGCGATTTCGGTTCGAAAATTTAGAACCTGAACCGAACCATGGTTCTAAAATTTACGGTTTTGGTTCGGAATCGTAACCAGCGGTTCGATAAACCTTGGGCAGGTCTAGTCGGATCAGCGATATCTGCGATTTCTCTTCTCTTCTACTTCGACCTCTTCTTCGCTGGGTTCGGCGTTAAAGCAATGTGGGTCGTCATCACCGTCGTCGTCGGCGGCGGCTTCGTCTTCGAATTCTGCGCCGGTAAGAATCTTCTCCAACATTCACTTTCTTCGACAACCTAGGTTTGATTGATAAATTTTCAGGAGCAACACTGGAAAAAGGCATGAGCAAAGCAATTGCGACCTTGCTAGGCGGAGCTCTAGGTATGGCGGCGCACATTGTGGCCAATCTGACGTCGGACAAAGTGGAGGTCGTTTTGATCTTCCTGTCTATTGGGGTAATAGGTAAGTACATTCAGATAATCATCGTGCAATTGGAAAAAAGGGTGTAATAACTGTTTGAAATTTGCAGCTGCTGTGGTAACTTTTTGTCGATTTTCCCCAAATTTAGGGCGTGGTACGATTATGGGTTTCTGGTGTTCATCTTGACGTTCTCTCTGATGTCGGTGTCTGGCTACCGCGCTCTGGTCGTCTTCGACATGGCGGCGCACAGGCGGCTGACTGCCATCTTGATCGGAGGATGGGTAGCCATTTTGATCTGCATATTCTTGCTCCCCATTTGGGCTACCAAAGATCTTCACAGATACACCGCTGCCAACATCGAGAAAATTGGGTGTTTCTTGGAATGTATGTTCATTTTACAATCTTGGTTTTCTGTTGAGAGAATTTGAGTTTGATCCAAGTATTTGATGTGATCATTTAATTTTGTTTCGAAACCGTGCTGATCTCCAAAGGCATCAAAGACTCATTGGTGAGTAAGATTAGATGAGGTAATAATTTTTCCGTACCTTAGAGAATTTGAGAATGAGACGAGTTATAATGTGAAATTGGTATATGAGAAAGATAGAAAGAAAAAATGGTTGGAGTATTGTTAAAAGCTAATGAGGCTCACCTTATTAGAAAGAAATATTTACAAAAAATGGAGTGTAGACTAATTTTGGAGGACATACCAAAATAACAAAATTGGATTATATTTTTTAGGGATGAAGGAAGTATATTTGATTAAGTTCGACTTAGTTCTAATTGTTGGGGATTCTGTGATTACAAGATAAGATTAGCCGGTCGTAATACAACTCAAAAGAAGGAATACAGAAATGATAACTAAAACAAAACTACAAATGAAAAATTGAAACTATAAACCGTAGAAAAGGAAATAGCCGAGTCGAGGAGGCCTTTTTCCGCAAGACGAGATACGCTTCGGTAGTGCTCTCAGATTGGCGTGTCGTTCTCAAAGATAAAACGGCTTACGTCTCTGATGAAGCAACACCGCAATCAACAGAGCTCTGGCGAACTGGATGGAAGAGAGGGCAAAGCTTCGACAGAAGAACAATGCACAAAAGGGAGAGAGAGCTTATGAATGCAGAGAATGCTTTGAGTGTAGAGATTTCAAGTATGTCTTGGTGTGTAGAATGCAAGAGTGTACATGGCTATTTATAGGCCATGGGAGGATGTGGAGTCAAACATGCCACTAAGGCTAATTTGTAACGGTCGGCGGTTACAAACGTTACAGACGTTACAAACGTCAATCATGGAGAATGAACCTAGACGGGTGTATCTAGACACCTCTCACGTTAGTTGTTCATTCCAGAAATGTATCTGGACAACCCGATCAATGTGCATGCATTCTACGAAGCTTTCTCCGTATGCTCAATTGCCACATTGTTTTATATACGTGTCCAAAATTAATTAATTATTTAATTAATTAATTAATTATATATCACCATATATCGTGACATTCTTTGATATATTATTTCTCACTCACCGGGAATCGGTCTAGAGAAAGTGAATATACCATAATCATCTACTCAGAGCATAGATCGATTATAAATTAATTAATTTTATCAAAATTAAATATTTTTTCACTTGAACGATCCGTCAAATTGCATTGACCGGACCACGATTCCAACACTAATTGTATTTATTCAACTCTACTTTGGTTCTGATTGTATTTATCGCTCGTTTTAGGTCAATTTTGCATGGTGGGAGAGGCACGACATGTTCCGGTACCGACACTCATGGGACCAGTACCTCAAGATCGGGTCTGCAACCTGTGAATGTGCATGCAAGATTGACACACTCAATATATACCTCAACTCGGATGCGCGGACGCCATTAGAGCCTCGTACAAAGATCCAAGCCTTTTGCACCAAGATTAGCTCTGAATGCAGTTTAGCTCTCATAGATGTCGCAATCGGGCTTCGGACAATAACTTGCCCTTTGTCTAGCAAGAAACACATTATGGACGCCAAAGCTGCGGCCAAGACACTCAATGCCCTACTCAACACTGAGCCTTGGCACAAAACTGAATTCCTCGACGTAATCCCAGTGGTGTTAGTGGCCTCACTACTGATCGAGATTGTCACTTGCACGGTAAAGATAGCTGACTTTGTTGAGGTGCTAGTGTCGAAGGTGAAGTTCAAGAAGCCCAACCCAGAGATGAACAGGCAGGCTAGCCGAGAAAAGGTGAAGAGGATCTCAAGTATTGAAGCATCACATAGTGTCAACATTGTGTTTGAGTGATTAATTAGTACTCTTACCTATTAGCTATGTGATGGAAAATATAAGCATGAATCATAGTTCACTATGCAAGTACGTTATAGCAAAAATGTATGTGAGGAGGATATTGGTTGAGGTTTAGGGAGGGACTGTGAATTTTTTGGATCTCCTTTTGCTCACTTTAGTACAACAATCTTTGTTGTGATGATATTATGCATTAATTAGCGGTAAAGTACACAGAAATTTGAACATAATATTATATATTAATAGTTTCTTTTATATTGTATATAAAATAATATTCCATATGGAGATATTTCTTTTCTTTCTGGCACGTAGATTTAAGGAAAGTTGTGCTAAATGAGTTAAGTAAATGAAAAATAAAGTAGAAAATGAAAAGAAATAGAGAGATAAAGAGAATATAAAATAACATAGAGTAAAGTAAAAAAGTAGGGGTGTCAAAACGGGTATCTGCACCTGATTTTGCAGGTCCCTGAACCCAAAAGTTTGATTTGTTTCACACCTGCATCAGACCCGCAAGGCATTTCGGGTATCTGAATACCCACATCAAATACCCGAACCTGCAGCTGCGGGTACTCGCACCCTCTGTGACCATGTGAAATTAATTGGGCAACCACCGAAGTTTATAAAGTTTGTGGTCATCTATTCTTTACTAATCAACGATGTGGGATAGAGTTTTTTCAATATAAATATACAAATAGACAAACCTACTAGAATCATTCCAAAATGAACAAAGCGAAGCCAATATGATGGGCTATTTTTTATGTTTACAGTTCCAAAATGAAGAAGTAGAACCTGAGCTATTTTTTATGTTTAGAGAAAAGATTAGACGTTACAGATCCTTTCTTTGAAGAATTTCTCTCTCCATGGTGTTAACTGAAAAAATATACTCTTTATTCCTCCATAGTTCCAATTGGAGTTCTCATGCTTCTGTAGTTATATAATAATAATAATAGTAGTAATAATAATAATTAATAATTTTTGTAATGGCACATATTTTTTCTACACCTTCAAAAGTCTCCTTCTCCACCCATCATGTATTGATGTTTATTATTTATCCCACATCGGTAGTGGAATAGATGGTGGTTTTAGTTCGTAAAATATAAATGTTAGGGTGAGTGATGGAATTCATATCATGTGAAACTTTGGAGGAATGAGTATATGAGTATATGAGTATATATTAGAATATTATTATGAACTCTATACCTACCATTAGTTTTAAGTTTCAATCGGGTAATTGTTTATAATCGGGTTTACCCGATACCCAATTTTAGATAATTTTAGTTTTAATACTCGATCCAAAACCTGACTCCCGTGTTTTTGGTAACAGGTACATAATACCCGGCGGGTATTTGGTCAGGTTATGAGTTACCCGATACTCGGTACCCGTTTCGACACTCCTATTTTATAGTACAACTAGTACTATTTTGATTTCTAATTAAGTCAATATTGGCTATTGGGCCTTTCTCAATTTAATTTAACTCTTTTTCTCCTACATATATAGATAGGCACATATATTTATTTTATTTATTTCGGCACATATATTTAAAATGTAGAGCCCATTTAGATGAACTAAAAGAAAGCATGTTGCAACCTGAGAATAAGATGCAAGAATATATGACCTTCTTAGTAATTATATATGTGATTGATAATTATTCAAAGATTGGAAACAAAGTAGTGTAACATGTTTGGTTCTCAACGTTGATACCATCAAATTTATCTAGATATTACAATAGAGTTACCTAGAATGATGTAGTAAAAATATCTAAATATTTATAATAGAAATATTTAAATTTTATAATAAAATTACTTTAGATTTTTATATTTAAAAATCTAAATATATAAAATAAGAATATCCTAGAATAGAAAACAAGATCTTTAAGTATATGTTGTTAACATTTGATAAAGTTCACATGTTGAGAAATACTGTTTATAAATTTGTTCTCTTAAAATATTTGTTACGAATCAATTAAATTGGTCATTCAATAAATTTGTTAAGCAAACTAAATTATTGATGTTATGTATACACTTTGTACATGCTTTTAGTCTTTTTAGATTTTCTATGATTTTTTTTATAGTAATTTCCAATAAAGTAAGGAAACTCGGTCGCCATAAAACATTCACTACAGTGAAGATTTTGTGCAACCACCTAAAGCATTTGGACTATGAGAATGCATTGTGTTACTACAAAAAAGATGATTTTTAAAGTAGAACATTACATGTAGGACTTAGATAGTGGAAAATTTCTCTCGCAGTATATTTCACAAATGAAAAAAAGGCAAAGTCAGAGATTATACCACTTTCTATGGCTGCATGCCTGGGCCTCCGCACAAAAGGAACTTGATCTATAGTGCAACGTTGCAAATGCAACACGAGGTGCAGTGGTTTGAGGTACATAATGTATTATTTGTACATAACGGAAACAAAACAAATAGATAACTTATACTATAATCTTGTGTTTATATGATTTGCCTATCCAAGCACCAGACTTTCCATAACAAGAGTGAGCATATGGATGTTAAACTTCATTTTGTGAGAGATGAAGTAAGCAAAGGGGAAGTGGAGGTGAGAAAGATAGGGACAAAGCACAATCCTGCGGATGCTTTGACAAAGGCCTTGCCAACTGCCAAGTTTGCCTATTGCTTGGAGTAGGTGAAGGTGCAGAGGAAGTAAGGAGCTGGTAATGGAGACAGTGAAGGTTGATTTGAAGATGTTGGAACCAAGGTGGAGATTTATGAGGAATGTGGTTCGCAAATATTCAAATGGTGATTTGGGCCGTTTGGAAACAAGTCATGTTGGCTGACTAATAAAAGGAATAAGTTGTTGGGCAGTTAATTGGTTGAGCCCATTACTTTATAACTCAATATGTGAGTAAGGGAGAAACATAACAGATACATACCCTCATTCAATCTTTCTCTACTCTCGGTATTCTCAAGAAAAAGAAGAAGCAGGGTTTGAGTGGATTTTGAGATATTAGATTCAGGAGCTGAGATTTGTAAAGGTGTTAACTACAGCTGTTTTGGTTAGTCCTCATTAGTTCAATTGCGTTTTTGAGCTAGATGTTGGAATCTATGCCGGTCAATGGACTTTGACCAATTATAAATTTCAACGAGGCATTTAATTTTGTGAAATTAAATAATATAGTTTCGATCTACGTTCGGAGTAGATGACCGTGGTATATTCATTTTCTCAAATCCGATTCCCGGTGAGTAAGAAATAATGGATTAAAGTTGTGCAAAATTGCAAACTTAATGAACTATGAGAGAAACTTAAGGAATAATTAAGAGAGTTAATTATCCCACATTGGAAGTTACAACCTTATTAAACTAGTATTTAATAAGAATGATTATTACATGTAATAATTATAGTGGACTAAGATGGGTTGTAAGAGCCCACACGCGCGCGCCGCCCACCCCGCCGCGAGCCCGAGCCCGAGCCCGTGCTCGTGCCCTTGCCCCTGTCCTTGTCCTTGGATCTTGGATCTTGGCAATTGGTCTTTGGGTGGTCTTTGGGCCTGTTCGTGGGGTTGGTACTTGGGCTTGGCCCAAGGCTAGTGGGTCGTCAGTATGACGCGGTAAGCCAACGTGGCTGACACGTGACAATCCACATCATGATCGAATCTAGAAGCTTCTAGATTCAGCCTCTCAACTCTGTAACGCTTTGTAACCGACGACCGTTATGGTCTAGCATTTATGACAGCCATCATGGCTGTAGAACCCCTACAGTGGACCGAGCCTGTAAATAGGCTAGCCATTCCATGCATTCTACACACCAAAAAAATACTAGAAAGCATTCTGCGTCATAAGCTCTCTCCCTCTCTGCATTGTTCTTCGGTCGAAGCTTTGTCCTCTCCTCCATCCAGTTCGCCGGAGCTCTGTTGATAGCGGTGCTGCTTCACCAGAGACGCAGCCGTTTTATCTTTGGGGGGACGAAACGCCAATCCGAAGAGCACTACCGGGGCGTATCTCGTCTTGCGGAAAGAGGCCTCCTCGACTCGGCTATTTCCTTTTCCTACGGTTTATAGTTTCGATTTCCGTTTGTAATTTTCGTTTCATTTCTTTTCTGTATTCCTTCTTGGGTTGTATTACGCCCGGTTATCTCTTGTAATTCCTAAATACCCACACTAGATAGATTGAGGATTATTGTAGTGTTACTTGTGAAAGATCTTCATCTTGTATTGTTCCTCCATAGAATACATTGTAGCTTGAGTTTCCCGTGGACGCAGGATTCATCTGAACCATGTATATGTTTGTGTGCTTTACATTTCTTGCATCTTGATTATTGTTGTTCCATCCGATTGATTTACACGTGGAATGACAGTAGCCGAATCGATCCCACGCTGCTCAACAGCCCGACTTTCAGCAGCCGCAACAGCCCAATTATGTTAGCCCGGAGTCATACAGACACCCGCAAACAAACCAATTCGGCTATCACCCGTGTTAGCCGCTTCCCAATCAACCACCTGATCCCCTGGATTGGAAGCAACCATACCAGCCCTACACCCAGCGTGATTTACACGAGTGCTCAGAATTTGATCACCTGCTGCCACCACCGCCACGATACATACCGGATTTGGAACCGAAACTATCGATGGTTGCCTTGGTTTCACAGCTTGAGCGCCTAACCGCATATGTCGAGCAATTGTACAATTGATCATTTACTTAATCGAGATAAAATTGGGGAGGAAGAGGTATTGTTAAACATTGAAGAGGAGGATGGGATTGTAAAAACTTATAATCTAACCAACTTCGAGTGTGTCAAGGAAGCAGAGTTGGTCGACGACATGTTTGTAATTCATCATTTTCTTGAATACTTGAAAGAAGATGTTACAATAGTAAACATTCCTACATATGCTCTTGCTCGGTTCTACAGTGACAATATTTTTCCTCGGTTCAAAGAAAAACAGATAATGGCCTGGATTACTTTTGTTTATCGACTTGGGTATGATACTGTTCCTCAAGATACCCATATGTTAAGGTGCAGAGTGAATTGTAATATTTTGAAGTTTCTTCCTGAAACTGAAAATATGTTTGATTTAAATCGGTTGGGCAATTCTAAGTATTTCCTGGTTCTTCAATTATGGGTTGAGGAAGGCATGGTGGATCTTTCTTTATGTGATTTTGTGGGAACTGGAATGGAGATAGTTCTGATGGTTATATACAGATTTAACGATTGGCCTCGGGGCTTCTCGTATGCCTTCCATCTTTGGGCAGGGTCTCTTCAGAAACAAATGGATAGACTTTGCCCTCTCAAACCCGGTGAGATAGAGATCATGCGTCGTGCTGTGGGCTATCCTAAAGACACACGAATATACGTGGCTTCTGGGCATGTCTATACTTTGTATGAACACTCATTTATGTTTACGTTTGTTGATCTTTATGTTAAGGTGACTGCACTGCACTCTAATCCCTCACGGGAAGTATTCAATGCCAAGAGACCGCCATTAACTGTGAAAGAAACGGAAGATGATGAGACGAGAGAGAGGGAAACGGTCGAGGTAAAAGAGTCGATCTGGACCATGAAGGATAAGTCTATGCAGGTGTGTGTTGAAGGAGATGAAACCCCACCTCAGAATTTTGAGTTTAGCCCGGTTTGCAGTGGTTACACTTTGATTCCAATTGAATTGGTTGACCCAATAGCGGAGGATTATCTTGGAGATGAGGTAAGCTCAAGGATCAAGGGCAAGTTGGATATGGAAAAGGCTTATGATCGGATGCAATGGCCTTTTCTTCTCAATGTTTTGAAAAGGATGGGTTTCTCTGACAAGTGGATACAACTTATTGACCATTGTATATCGCCTTGCTGGTTTTCTGTGTTGATTAATGGATGCCCAGCAGGTTTTTTTAAGTCGACTCGGGGTCTAAGACAAGGTGACCCTATTTCCCCTACTCTGTTCATTCTTGCGGCAGAATATTTGTCAAAGTTGTTGGATCAACTCATTCTTGGAAAGAAAGAAATGATGTATCGCACGGCTAGGTACACCATGGGGGTCTCGCACTTAGCTTATGCGGATGACATTATTGTCTTCTCACAGGCACAGAGATCTGCTGTGTTGAGCATCTCGGATTGTCTTGAGCATTACATGAATGTGTCGGGACAGAAAGTAAATGTGGGGAAAAGCTGCTTCTTCCTTGATGAGAGGCATAACACATGGGCAACGGAGATTAGTGAGGTCAGTGGGTTCAAGCAGGGGTTCCTTCCTTTTGTTTATCTTGGAGTTCCTATATACCGTGGCCCAAAACGGACAAATCTGTTTCTGTTCATCCGGGACAGGATATCGAAAAGGATTCATAGCTGGAGCCATCGACATTTATCTTTTGGAGGTCGTCTAATTTTGATCAAAAGTGTTCTTGGAGCCATTCCAATACATATCTTTCAAGCTCTGGAACCGACGAAAGGGGCCTTGAAACAAATTGAACAAGTTTTGGCAAGATATCTTTGGGGTTCTTGTTATTCTACAAACAAAACCCATTGGATTAAATGGGAAAGGGTGTG
>NC_062968.1:45627551-45770856 GCF_023119035.1 Salvia hispanica
GAACTATTAAGGGCTTGAGTAATTTGTTGAAGAAAAGATGCCCAATTAGGGAGGCTTGAGTAGTTTTCTCTCGAACAATATTCAAGAAAATTATCCTAATCCTGTCTGATTCTTGCTTTATGTCTTGATTCTCTATGGCAGAATTAACTAAGTATTTGCTTCTCATTTATTCAGATAGTCATATGGTCCATATTACCAGCAATCAGAAGCTCGCATGCTGATCATACAAACAATGCCCTTGTGCTTATTGTTTTGCTGCAATACATCCCCCGGTTGTATCTCATCTTCCCGTTGAGTTCTGAGATCATCAAAGCTAATGGACTCGTCACAAAGACAGCATGGGCAGGAGCTGCTTACAATCTGGTGCTCTACATGTTAGCAAGCCATGTATGTCTAATTTCTCTTGGAGTTGCACTCTATGTTTTCGCTGAAAAATTTTCGTTTTGTTTCATTCTTTTTGGGGGCAAAATGTTTACCATTTGTTTTGTAGGTGTTAGGGGCTTCCTGGTACTTGCTGTCGATTGAGAGACACGCAACGTGTTTAAAATCTGCTTGCAGGGATGAGTTCAACGGCATTGGCTGCTCACTCCCTTTTCTCGATTGTGGCACTTTGACCCATAATGACAGAGGAAGATGGGTAAACAGCACACAGGTGTTCAAGAAATGCAATCCTGATGACACCACCTATTTTAAGTATGGAATATTTGGAAACGCCATTGCAAACAGCGTTGTGTCGTCTGGATTTCGAGAGAAGTACTTCTACTGTTTATGGTGGGGTTTGCAAAACTTAAGGTATGATTCCAAACTTCTTCACTTTTGAGAATATGAGGTTATCATCATTTGTAACAATGCATTAGTTGTTTACATTTTTCTCAGCTGAAAGTGAAATGTTTAAAATGGGGTGATTCCTTATTACGATTCTCTGTTTCACTATACAGTTCCTATGGCCAGACGTTGTCTACAAGCACGTTTATTGGAGAGACTATGTTCGCCATACTCATCGCCATCTTGGGGCTTGTTCTATTTGCTCATTTGATTGGAAATATGCAGGTTATTCAGATTTTCGTTTGATACGAACTCTCACTTTTGAAAGCTTACAAACTATGATCAGGAAAAAGAAGCACGTAACGTAAGCATAATTCTCTCTGATTTTGATGTTTCTCTATTCATTTATTTATTTCTTAATGCCAGACCTATCTGCAATCTATGACTGTGAGGCTTGAGGAGTGGAGGCTCAGGCGTCGAGACACTGAGGAATGGATGAGGCATCGCCAACTCCCGGAGGCTCTCCAACAGCGTGTGAGACGTTTTATACAGTACAAATGGCTTACCACAAGAGGAGTTGATGAAGAATCGATCCTCCATGCCTTGCCAATAGATCTCCGTCGTGATATTAAGCGCCACCTCTGTCTAGACCTTGTTCGTCGTGTAAGACCTCCCACAATATTTTCCACCAATAAATTCATAAGCTCGATGTTCCTTGTGGAGTTTCACTAAGATGAATACACATAATTTCGATATTCAGGTCCCGTTTTTCTCCCAAATGGACGATCAGCTTCTTGATGCCATCTGTGAGCGTCTCGTCTCATCCTTGAGCACCCAAGGCACCTACATTGTCCGCGAGGGAGATCCCGTCTCGGAGATGCTCTTCATCATTAGGGGGGTGCTGGAGAGCTCGACCACAAATGGAGGCCGGACAGGATTCTTCAACTCGACAACCTTGAGGCCGGGTGACTTCTGCGGCGAGGAGCTGCTCGCGTGGGCGCTGCTCCCTAGGTCCACCCTAAACTTCCCTTCCTCGACACGAACAGTGAGAGCACTCAATGAAGTGGAAGCATTCGTGCTGAGAGCAGAAGACCTTAAATTCGTTGCCAATCAGTTCAGACGTCTCCACAGTAAGAAACTGCAGCACACTTTTAGATACTACTCTCACCATTGGAGGACGTGGGCTGCCTGCTTCATTCAGGCTGCGTGGCGTCGCTGCAAGAAGAGAATGATGGCTAAAAACCTCAGCGTGAGTGAATCGTTCTGTTTCTCACACGACGTGCAGTCATCAGAAGAACATGATGGTGAAGAGGAAGATGTACAGGCGGCAGCAGCAGCAGATAATTCTTGTCAGGTGCAACAAAACCCTGCATCAAGGTTTGCAGCTAACACGAAGAGGGGAGCTCAGAAGGCCAACGATTTGGAAATGCATAAGCTGCAGAAGCCTGAAGAGCCGGATTTCTCAGCTGACGCTGATGTTGATGAGTGATGAGAACTCGACTCTTTAACCACACACGCTGTTTTTAGTCTGCGTGGGAGGTGATACAATACGATCGTCTTAGGTATTCTTATGAAGACTAGTATTTATAATTGTTGCATTGGCTTGAATATGAATGTGGGGGTGCTTAGGCTACTAGTTTTGCATAGGAAGTTCATTGTAGAGGTCGCTTTCAGGGCGTATGCTCCGTGTTTATGTTTCATCTCGTGTCTCAGTTGATGGTGCTTCGTCTTAGACGACTGGCAAGCTGGGCGTGGTAAAGTTTATATTCGAGGTTTGGAACTGTAATTTCCATGGAGATGGAACATAAACATAGAGAGAGTGTGACAGATACTAGTGAAATTTATAATTGTTGGATAGTAGTGTATGTGATTATTGTTATTGCAGCAATATGTTGATTCTTTACAGATATGTATCAATCACATGAAAAACTTGGAATTGGTTATGATATTGTTTTCTTTTGATATTATAGTTGTTTATGATATATAAAAAACAGTTATTTAAAAGATATATACTTGGTGAGCAATAGAATCAATTATTAAAAATAGAAATATTAAATGACACATTACATTCTTTATTTTTATTTGAAGTTTGTCCTTCCAGCTACAAACTTGTGCTAGATAATTTTGTAACTTCATTTTCGGTCCCCAGCATTTTTATGCGAGTTTTATTAGTATTAAAATAATATTGTAAGGTGTCCTTTAGTTGTTGTGACTGATTATCATATCATGAAATTCTCTGATTAAATATGCCTAAAAACATATTGAAAGGAATATTTTAAGATTTCAAATCATTAATATTAGTGGATAAGTGGAAAAATGAAATATATTGTATAGTTGGTGTTAATTAGTGTAATGAGTAGTTAAAGAAAGAGTTATTATTAATAGCAGTTATGATGATATTATTTCCATTTTTCCAACATTTCTTGCTCTTTTAACATTGTTTTTAACAACAATCGCTGTATTTATATCCAGTTTCAATCATTAATCGTTTTATTATTTGTTTCCCATTACTCATCTCTAAATCTATACTCTTAAAATGTAATAAGGAATATAATGTGATTCCTACGTTCATTCCATTTATTTATTTGGTATAATGGAATAGAATATTCATGTGAATAAATGTAGGAGAAAATAGAATGAAAATGCAGAAAAATTATTATTTTATAACTCTCTCCATTCTCTTATAACTTTCATTCAGTTACTATCTTACATTCATGTTGCAATTTGTTTCGATATGATATGTGAATGTTAAATTTTGCTTTAACTTTTCATATGATTTTGCCATAATATAACTAAAGCGATGGACTCGATCAGCATTGGCTTACATGTTTAGCACTACACTTGAGCTTTTATATTGACTCAAAAAGTTTTTAGTTTCATATGAATCATCATGTACTTATTATTGTTTTTTCTGCGAAGATAAATTATTTAATAAAACATGATTAAAGCTAAAAAAAAGTGCTCACTTTTAACAGTTCATTCTCTTTTCGCTTTTGTGATTTTTTGAGAGATTAAGTTAGTGTAAGATTTGATAAAATTGGATATTTTACGTAATAGAAATTAGGATCATAGACTAATTAAACATATTATTAATATATTAAAGGGTTGAAGTTTCTAATATACATGCGAAAAATTGCTCCACGCAATGCTGTTAGACTTTTCTTCATAACTAATCAAATGGATTATTGGATTATCCATAAATAGGGTCGTGCAATTGTTAAGAATATGTTCATGGAAAATTTTAAGAATATGTTTAAAAATTGATACTAGGTAGCTCGTTCAAAGGCATATATAGTCTGATTGATTGGTTAAAAGGTCATGAATTCAAAATTTCCCAACTCCCTGATAAGTATAAGTATCCGATAATATAATACATAAAAATAAGAGTGAACTAGTATAAAAATGGTACCTAAAAAATTGTGGTTTGCACTTTTTTGGATACCCGATGTAAGAAAAATCACATTTTAGGTATCTGAACCGAGGAAAATCACAAATTAAGTGTCTTTGTTGATCATTTTGTTTTGATGATTGTGATTTTCCCTGTTTTATGTATCTAAAATATAATTATTCCTATATCATTTATAAAAAAAAGTATAAACTCTATTTTTTAGTACTACTTATTATTTTTGTAGTTCATTTTAATAATAAATAAAAAACTGATTTGATATAAGTACATTTTTTCTGCAAAATAATGTAGGTTTCATCTTAGAAAGCCTTGGTCGAATTTGAACACACAAACCTCTAATTATAAAATCGTCAAATTTTATTGGCGTTCCTAATATTATTTTACTACTTTGAAAAACAAAGGGATATTGGCATCTAATATCACGAAACTTTCAAAAAGTTGAGTTTTTCCCACGAACTTTAAAATTGGCAAATAATATCACGAACTTTACCCCGTGTTTGTTTTTTCCCACGAATGAAAAAATTCCCACAAATAATATTATGATACCGATTTTTTTCATAATTTCTCGACAACAATTTTGAAAGTTTCAAGTTTTTCAATTTTTAAAGATAGTTTTCCTTAAAGCACACCCTCCAAAATTGTTCTTCAATCTATTAAAATAACATGAATTTTTTCATTCGTGAGAAAAAACAAACACGGGATAAAATTCGTGATATTATTTGTCAATTTTAAAGTTCATGGGAAAAACCCAACTTTTTGAAAATTTCGTGATATTAGATGTCAATATCCCAAAAACAAAATAATACAATAAGACATAAAATAGCGGCAAATTTCACATGGGAGAATTGTCATGTAGAAAGTTGCCACAGCAGAAAACTGCAAAGACGAATATGGCTTAGCTGTGCATAACATTAAACTATTACAACTATATTGCAATATAAAATTTGGCTTAATTATCACATCACCATGTCCCTCCAACTAATTATATTCATTATGTCGTCGCTTAAGCAAATACTTGCCCCACATAACAGGATTTTTTTATTTGATTGGGGCTAAACAATTTGTTTAATGACTGATTCCATGTTCAACCAACCCCATTATGCTATTTAATTTTAATAATATAGAGCAAAGTTTCTAGCACCACTAATTTTTTTTATGACTATTGTTTAGGGGATGATTAATTAACTAGTTCTCCTATTTAGATAATTCTTGAAAACCTTGTTACTCGGAAATCACTCAATGAATTAATCTTAAGGTTCTTGTACAAACATAAGTCCATGACTCATTACCAGAACCATTTTATTTGACGTGTTATATAAAATTTTAGTTATTGGCAATTTCATTAATTCATCAAAATTGATCATTATCAAATACTAGTAGATTGAGAATAATGAATTTTTTTTGTGTGTGTGAGGAATAATGTTAGCGCCTTCCATTCTTTTATTTGAGCTATGATATTTTATACTAGTACTCTACTAAGACAACTAATTTTTATTAATAAAGTAGTTTTGTACTATTTCAGAATTAAATTAGTTTTTGTGCCTAATGAGTTGGAGGCTGCTTAGACTTTAGGGCCATTTGGCAAACTTGAGTTTGTGTTCAAACAGTGGGGCATAAAGTCAAACTTGATAGTCAATTAATAATTTAACCAATTTATTTGATAGCTAACTTTCAAAGATTCTTGACCGATAACTTTAAACGTCAATAATTTCATTTTAATCATTAATGTTAATATTTGAGCTCAATGAGTGAGATGAAGTAAATATGCAAAAGGCCATAAAAATTTTAGTACTCTCTACTTAGTTTGATAACGATCAAGGAGTATAAACTCATAACTATCTGATCGCATAATTCTCTATACATATATAGTAAGTAGACTACATGTTATTCTCTTTTTTAAGTATTTCGTATTTATTAATACTCTTTAAAATTATTAAGAGCAACATTGAAATCTTTTCCTAATAATTGTTTGTTTTCTTTGAATTCATATTACTATAGAGCACTTATTTATCGAAAAGATAAATGGGTTATTATATTCCAGAGATATGTTCAATATTTTAATTGTAGAGGTGATATTAAGGTCCACGTGCCCTTAATGCAATGGCCGTGAGTCATGACATTGCAGGATCCAAAGGGCCTTTAATTAATGCATAATTAATTTAACTATTTTAATCGACCCTCTAATCCATCATTAAATTAATAATGATTAAGAACCTTACTAATAAGATTCTTCACGTACTCTCCCTTGTTTTCTCGCCTAATTAAATCCTTTTTTTTCTTTATCATCCCATATTTTATATTATCATTTTGTTTGATACTGGTCATATAACTTTACTTTGTATGGTCATGTACAAATTTTAGTAATAAAATGGTCAAAGAAAGTCAAAAATGAAAAAAAGTAAATCATACTAGTACTGTATAGTATATGATGAAAAAAAAAAAAAAAAACTATACTGCCAAAAAATTGTGTTTGATTATCACATTGTTATTTGTTGTGTATTTTATGGATTAATAAAAATGTTCTTGAAACTACATTTTCTCAGTTTGTATTCACGATTGTTAATATAGATAAAATTTGGATTTCATCCTAAAATTAAAAGTGGTCTATGGAGTTAATTTTATCATTACACCAATGTAAGATATTATTATACTGGGGAGTGTTAAATTGCTAACTTAATACTTAATTGCTAACTACAACTCAATAATAGCTATTAAATATTCAAATTAAAGGTCTAGATCATCAACCACAAAATATCAATACAATCAACAAAAAACGTCAATAAAGCTATAGGATTAATTCCAATAAAAATCAATAGGGGTATTAATGTCAAGTTAGTTATAACTAAATTTTAAAAGAAATCCCAAAACTTTAAATTCATATAACATATATCAGATTAAAGATAATTTTATAAGGATTCCAACAATATACTACATGCATATGTTCCGACGTCAAAATTTGAAAAAAAAAAAAATCTAGAATTTTCGTATTTTTCGTACACAGGTTAATATCAATGCAATAAGATAATATGTCAATATAAAGCATATATAATGTCAATCCTAAATTTGTGTTGACATTCTCAAAGCATTGTGTTGATATTTTCGAAATACTATATTGACATTTTCATCCAAAACCCTAATTTGGGCGTTTTTTATCTTTTTCGATTTAATTAATAAAAACGAAAATTACACGTGGCAAATTGTAGACCACATGTTTTTTAAAATCATGTAGCCTTAAATTAATTGTAGTTAGCAATTAAATAATGAGTTAGCAATTGATCACTCCCCTTATTGTACTAGTATTAGTTTTTAATTTTATTTTGTATGTCAACAAACCCGACCTAAAATTTTTATTGCGTAAATCTCTAATGATAGAAAATGGAAAGAAATACCTAAGAGAAAACGAGTCTTATACTATAGTTATACGGGGAGTGTTATATTGCTAACTCAATGCTTAATTGCTAACTACAACTCAATAATAGCCATTAGAAATTCAAATTAAAGGCCTAGATCATCAACCACGAAATGTCAATACGATCAACAAAAACGTCAATAAGGCTATAGGATTAATTCTAATAAATATCAATAGGGGTATTAATGTCAAGTTAGTTATAACTACCTTTTAAAAGAAATCCCAAAACTTTAAATTCATATAACATATATCAAATTAAAGATAATTTTATAAGGATTCCAACGATATACTACATGCATATGTTCCGACGTCAAAATTTGAAAAAAAAAATTTTTTTTTTTGAATTTTCGTATTTTTTACGTATAGATTTATGTCAATACACCTTACATAATATGTCAATATTATGCTTGTAAAATGTTAATATGAAATTGTGTTGACATTATTATGTCTTCGTGTTGATGTATTTCATACACTGTATTGACATTATATTTCTAAACCCTAAATTTGATACTTGCTATTATCTTTTTAATATTAAAAAATGAAAAACGAAATTACACATGGCAAATTATAGACCACAAGATTTCTAAAATCTTATGATCTTAAATTAGTTGTAGTCAGCAACTAAGGGATGAGTTAGCAATTGATCACTCCCCATAGTTATACATTCTATATTTTCCATTATAACATGTAGAAGTATTTATATGTGATTCTACATTATTTTATATGTAATTCACTACACATTAGTGCACGATAATCTTGTACAAGATTAAAATTCGTTTAATAATCCCAGTACTAAATTACTGGTCTTTCATCTATGAATTCATCATTAAAACGATTTCTGGTATCCTAAAATTGAGAATTTGACGTGATTCAAGATTTCTGATCTTTTAGATACCAATAAACTCATTATTTTAAATATAATTAATGAAAATTGATCAAATTAAAAATGGATTTGTTCGTTCGCATTTCGCAAATAGAGACACATTTCTAACAAAATAAAGTACAACTCTCTTCTTCTGTTTTATTACCTAGCTCTACTAGTATTAAACATTACAGCATACTAAAATCATAGTCGTCAAAAAATTTAAGTATCGTGTTAATTGTGAAGAAGGTAGTAAAACTGAACTTTTTCACACAAAAATGTGTGCACGTAGTGTGGTTGCGTGTGATCCACACGCAGCTTACCTCGTTTAAAGGCGGGCTGCAAACCATTTAAAAATCATCTCTTCTCTCTCTCTCTCTCACAGCATGTATATGCATACTCATGTTGATTGAAGGAATCATTTCTTAATATTCATCTCTCTCTGCTGACTGCTCTACTAAACACAACAACACCAGGACTTGACGCCACACATACAACTCATGATTTTATGAATGTGATTGAGTTAGCCACTTCCAACTTTTAGCAGACCTGAATCCAACCAACAACACGCACAACACACACTACACACGTTCCTTAACGTAGACACACATGAAACTTGCCAATTCACACCATTATATTATATACTATACTCAGTTCAAGCAATCATTTTTATTCAATTCCTTTTCACCTCATTCTCACATGCCTTCTTCCCTAAATCCCACATCACCATTTTCAATTTACGTTTCTATTTCTTAACTTTTTTCTTGGGGTTTCTGCACATGCTCTCCTCCCATCACCCACCGGCCACCTCTCTCTCTCTCTCTACATTTTCTATTTTGCTCCCAAACCTTGGCCTATTCTTATTTTTTTTATTTGACTGACCACTTCCAAGAGATTCTTTCAGATCTACCGTCAAAAGTTTTAGGCCCTGGATGATTATAGCCTTGTTCTTCAAGCTCCCATTAATTTTTTTAATCCAAAAGGTTACCTTTTTAGGGAATTTGATTGGTTTCTTGCAAATGAGATTGTTTGTTTTAGCCTCAATTTTTGCTGTGTTCATACTTTTTCTACCATTTGTTCTCAATTTCGGTCAATGAACCTCTTTTTTCTGCGGTCAAATTCCTATATCTGATAGTGTTTAAAGTTATCAATATTCTGTATGTTATATGTTATATGGGCTGCATCAGAATGAAATAAAAATTGAATCTTGATGAACTGCAACTGTTCCATTAGAAGGGCTCATTTCTGTGAAAACAGATTTCATTATCATGTTTTGTTGATTTTGTTACTCCTAAATACTTGGATTAATCTTGCTACTTTGTTTATTCTTATAGGCTTAATAAACACCGAGTATAAGGCTGCAACGAGGCGAATATAGCTATCAAAGAGATGTTGATGCTTGCTAGAACTACATCATTGAATTAGTGGATGCAAGAGGTATAGTTTGTTGAGAGAGAAGAAATGGGGTGTGAGATGGAAAGTGATCAACCCGAGGATTTGGACGTCGTCCTGACCTCAATGTGGCCAGAGGACATGAATGAAGCCGGCAGGCAGTTCAACGTGGAGAGGCCCGGGGTAGATCAAGACATGTTGGAGGAGGTCACCATCAAGAAAGAGCCTAACATAGTCGATTTTCAGAGGCTAATGGAGCTCACAAACTATAGTGATAAGGGCAACGGGCAGCTGGCCAAGTTGGTGAAGAATTGGGAGTTCAAGCAGGCGAATGTCGTGCGCCTCCTGAGAGAGGAGCTCGACCAGCTGAGCAAGTCGCAGCAAGAAATGGAGCTCAAGAAGCTCGAGATCTTGGAGGAGCATCGGTTTGAGAAGGATGGATATGGTGGAGACAAGCGGCCTATTTCCATTCTTGATGAGAATCTGAGGTACTTGTACCAAGATGCTCCTAAGAGGAGGAAAGATGTCGTCTCCCAAGGGAAGATAGTGGCGATAGATGCGGAGTATGACAGTGTTGTTTACTGGAAGCAGAGAGCAATGCATCTTGAGAAGCTTCTAGAAGCTAGCCTTCAAAGGGAGCAAGTGTTGGTGGAGAAGTTGCAAGAGAGTATAGAGAATTTGGAGAGGCAGTCAACTCCGGTGGAGGAGCTGTCTCAGGTTTTGAAGAGGGCAGATAACTTCTTGCATTTCGTCCTCCAAAATGCCCCCGTTGTTATAGGCCACCAGGTATATATTTGTTCTCATTTGGACACACTCACATTGTAATTTTTGGCTCTAGGCTGACAGGAGTCGGGCGTTTTGCAGGATAAGGATATGCGTTATAGGTTCATCTTCAACCATTTCCCGAGCTTGGGAGAGCAGGTATGGTTATGATGGAGAGAATTCTGTGTCGTTTTTTAAGGCATTTTGATGCCACTATAATTCCTCAGATTAACTGATTTTACAGGATATCATAGGCAAAACGGACGTTGAGATCTTCACTGGCTCAGGCGTGAAGGAGTCCCAAGACTTCAAAAGGGAGGTTTTAGAACGCGGATTGCCTGCAAAGAGGGAGATCACGTTTGAGACGGAGCTGTTTGGTTCAAAGACATTCTTGATCTATGTGGAGCCTGTTTTCAGCAAGGCAGGAGAGACCATTGGTGTAAATTACATGGGAATGGAAGTTACTGATCAGGTTAATCTCCAACTCTATCGTTGATCCAAAAAGCTCGTTTCTTTAAATCTCACACCGTTGCATTCTGTAACTGCAATGCAGGTCAGGAAAAGGGAGAAGATGGCGAAACTTAGAGAGGAAATCGCTGTGCAGAAGGCTATGGAGACGGAGCTTAACAAGACGATCCACATAACAGGTTATTCATCTTATACTATTTAGTTAGAAGGTTGACTGCCGAAAATATGGTGGCTAATCTGGTAGCTACATCGTTCCTTCAGAGGAGACAATGCGCGCAAAACAAATGCTGGCGACAATGTCTCATGAGATAAGGTCTCCTCTCTCTGGAGTTGTGAGCATGACAGAGATTCTTGCAACCACTAACCTCGATAAAGAACAAAGGCAGCTGTTGAAAGTGATGTTGTCTTCTGGAGATTTGGTTCTTCAGCTGATCAACGACATCCTCGATCTCTCCAAGGTGGAGTCAGGTGTGACATTTACAGACCTGCCTAGTTTTGAAGTCTCATTTGCTGGTCTAAACATGAGGTGATGTTTGTCTATCTTATAGGAGTAATGAAGTTGGAGGCGACCAAGTTTCGGCCGAGAGAGGTGGTGAAGCACGTACTCCAGACAGCAGCGGCCTCACTGCAAAAACTACTCACATTAGAAGGTCATGTAGCAGAAGATGTTCCAGTCGAGGTAATACAAAGGATCCATTGATTTCCAAGAAAAGGAAAATGTTTTACTCGTTGGGAAAAGGCATTTATGGGTGCTGTTCTGTTCTAGGTTATCGGAGATGTCCTAAGGATTCGACAGATACTCACCAACTTGATTAGGTAACCTTCAAACCAGATATTAAACATATTTATGATGGTGTTAGTTTGTTTATCATTTTAATGTTCTTTTTTTTTTCCACAGCAATGCCATCAAATTTACTCATGAAGGGAAAGTTGGCATAAATCTGTATGTGGTTCCAGAGCCAAGCGATATAAACGAACAAGGGTCGGAGAAGAAGTCTCAAGATCAATCAACTGATTCAGCCAATACTAATGGCAACGGACACGCTATTAATAGCACTTCTCATGAAGAACCCGAGCTCAGAAACACGTCCTGTGATCAAAATGGCGATCAAATGGATCGAGACAAGGAGGGTCGAAAAAAGGCTGAGGAACGAGTAGTGTGGATCCGCTGCGATGTCTACGACACTGGCATTGGAATACCTGGTACCTTTTTTCATGTTTCCTCCATAAGTATGAATGTTGGTAGCATTTTCTGTGCTGATATCAAGTTGTGCTTTTTAAACTTGACACGACAGAGCATGCTATGTCGAATTTGTTCAAAAAATACATGCAAGTTGGGGCGGATACAGCTCGGAAGTATGGTGGGACAGGATTAGGCCTTGCAATCTGTAAACAACTGGTAATTATACCTCAATCTTGATTGAAAATTATCTGAAATCATGGTGTTAAAATTACAAAATATGGATTTCTGTAGGTTGAGCTTATGGGAGGTTATCTGACTGTGTCAAGTGTTGAGCACCACGGCTCTACTTTTACATTCGTCCTGCCTTACAAGGTCTCATCAGCCTCTGATACAGATGAGACAGACGAACTATCTGATACGGACCACCAAGATGTCCTAGGAGACGACGATGATCTGAATTCAGGCGTGTTCCTTTTCCAGCCTCGGACATTGGGCACGTTGTTTTCTTCACATATAAATGGAAGGATTCCCAAGCTCTTACCAAATAGCTACGGAAACAACTGCAATGGTTTGCTGGAAGACTGCCCTTTGCCTTCTAGCAACATTGCAAGCAACGAGGGCGCCTCAGAGGAAGTTTCTGATTCGACTGCTGGTGCAATGGAGACGACATCATCCATGCTTGAAATCCAGCATGCAGGCTCAGACAACCTAAAAGAACAAGAACACGACCGTTCTCATTGTACAGCTCGAGAAACAGCTTCTGAATGCTCGTCCACAAACAGAAATACAGTTGAGAGAGATGAGACAAATCAACACAAGATACTGCTGGTTGAGGACAACAAGATCAACATCATGGTGGCAAAATCTATGATGAAACAGTTGGGCTATTCCATTGATGTCGTCTCCAACGGAGCAGAGGCTGTGAAGGCAGTTCAAAGAAGTACTTACCATCTCATTCTAATGGTATGATCAATAAAAATAAAAATTAACAACATGGTTTTTTATCTGTTTTAGGTATATTAACTGAAAATGAAACTAATGTTTGCAGGATGTGTACATGCCGGTAATGGATGGTCTTCAAGCTACAAGATTGATCCGATCGTTTGAGGAAACAGGCAGCTGGGAAGAGGCTGTGAAGGCCGGAGTAGAGATGGAGGCGGCATCTCATCAAGTAGAGGAAACAAGAAAGAGGGTTCCTATCATTGCAGTAAGCTTGATCACTCTATACACTACTCTCATTCATCAAACCTCAAACAAAACAAAAACAGGAAAAAGAAATACTAGTAGTATTTTTGCTCATTGACAAGATTTTACGTGTGCAGATGACAGCGAATACAGTATCAGAAAGCGCAGACGAATGCTATGCAAATGGTATGGACTCATTTGTGTCGAAGCCAATTACTTTGCAAAACTTGAGACAATGTGTGCAGAATTATTTGGTTTGAAATGCAGCTGTAAATTGTATGCCAAATTTGTACAGAACAATTTATTTGAGTGAGGAAATTTTTGATATCCATGTATAGTCCATGTTTTGCCTCATTAGTCAGAAAATTAAGTAGTGGTCGTGTTCCAAGTTGACGAGAGATTAATTTTGTGGTGTTTTTTGTGAAAGTTGAGTGGTAATAATATAAGTAATAATATAATAATATATGCACCACACAATTTTCCGCTGTAAGAGCACTCCCAATGGCGACGGCGAAAATCCGGCGATTTTTCGCCGGATATCGCCGACTTATCGCCGGCCATTGGGAGGAGTTCGGCGATTTTTCGGCGAAATTCCTACCGATTTTACGCCAAGCGGCGTTTTAACGCCGGGCTATCGCCGGATCATCGCCGGCCACTGTGGGGAGCTGTTCGGCGATTTTTCGGCGATGATCAATTTTTTTATTTTTTTTTTCCTCAATGGTCATATTCTAATTTCCACCCCTATAAATATTTCATCCTCTTCCTCCATTCATCACCCACAAACTTCATTCACACAAATTTTCAATCTTTTTTCTCTCCATCTTTATTAAATGAGTTCTGATTCATCGTCTCGTGCTCAGTCCGACGAGGAAATATCACATTCTTCTTCCGAAGAAGAGGTACCTCCCGCTCCCACCGGATGTGGAGAGGGCATTTGGGGTGCTCCAATCGCGATTTGCACTGGTAAAGGGCCCGACGCGCTTTTTCTACCAGGGGGATATTGCCGATATCATGTATGCGTGCATCATCATGCATAACATGATCATCGATGATGAACACGAAGGCGTCCTCGACGTCACCAATGACCAAGTGTTGCATCATCGAGTCACGGTGTCTCAACCGAGTCCGCCCGCCAGGGTGTACCGCACAACGAACATGAACGGTTCCAGGCGTTCATGGACATACACCAGAAGGAGGCCCATCAAGCACTACAACACGATATCATCGAAGAATTGTGGGCAAATAGAAACCGCGCCCACCGCCCTTGAATTTTTTTTTCTTTGAATTTTTTTTTTGATTTTTTTTTTCCATTCGTGTACTTTTTTTTTTATTAATTTTCTTCGTTGTAATGTGTACCCGTGTTTAATACAACGAACTTTATTACTATTATTTGTTTTATCTTATAAATTAAATAAGCTAGCTTTATTATATATAAAAATAAAACAATTAAATTAGTGATGATGCAAAAATGAAATGTTGAGTTAGGGAGAAATAAGGGAGAAACCATTGCAGAGGTTGGCTAAAAGTTGGCCAAAAACTAGGGATAAATTTTGGTGCTGATGTGGCGCTGATGTGGCAGGAGTTAGGGAGAAATAAGGGAGTTTATCCCCAAACCATTGGGAGTGCTCTAAGGCATTCAATTTTACACTTTGCACAAATATTAGTAAAAGATCATTATAGTTTTTGAAAAATATATCAGGTTCGAATCATTATTTATAATTTTAAAGATAAATTTCATCCACATACAGATCATTAATCATATGATTTTAAATAATACTAGTAATAAAAAAAATACTAGCTAAATTAAATTACTTGAATTAAATACAAATAGAGTACTAGTAATACTTTTGATTTTTACCCACTCTATCTTAACTATATGATTATAATTATAATTATATGATCATAAATAATGCACCTGATCGGGACGGGAAAAAGCGTATTCAAGTTAGCTAACTATAGTAATCATACAAGGAGGAAAAGAAGAAAAAAACTATAGTAATCATACAACAAAAGTCAAGAGGCGACCAATCTCAATCTCACATTCATTCCACCCACATTTGATCATATGAGTAATAAAATTTATATACTACTACGAATTAATTTTTTAAGCAAAAAAATTAGTGTTATTGTGTATCCAGTGCCACTCAATAATCATCTTGTATTCACAATTTAATATTTTCAAGTAAAACATAATGATGTCCTTAGAGAATTCACAATGGCGGCTAGCGCACCGGCTAGTCGATTCACGTCGCTAGCCGGTCGGCTAGTCGAACCATTGGAATCGGCCAGCGGCAAATCGCTAGTCGAACCATTGGGACCGGCCAGCGGCAAATCGGCGTAGAAATCGTCGAGCGCACGCCGATTTCCAGGCGCTGGCCGCCATTGTGGCGTGCCGATCGGCCAGTACCGTTTTTTATTTTTAATTTTTTTGAATTTTTTTGAAACACTATATATACACGATTTTAGTTTCATTTTCATTTGCACCACTTGTTTTAACGAATTTTCTCTCTCTCTAAATTTCTGTACAAGAGCAACATCGAGCGATGGACAACAACAACGAGTCTAGTCCGGCGACGAGCGGATCTCAGAACTCCTACGATACCCGTGGGAATGCTGGATGGGCGGCCGAGATGGGCCAAGGAGTACAACAACCCTTGGCAACAGTTTGATGGGGTTGATGGCGGGCGCGCAGGGGGGGATGCAGGGGCAGATGGGCAGCCAGATGGATATGACCCAGATACCGCAGCAGATGCTACAACAGATGATGGGGTTGATGGCGGGCGCGCAGGGAGGGATGCATCCCGGTATGCAGCAGCCCGGTATGCAGCCCGGGTTACAAGGGTCACCGGGGGAGGACACGGTCTATCGTCCCACTCTTGATTTTTTGATGGCTTCGACCCCAATGGAGACGCAATTCACTGGGGATGACCGTTTCTCATTGCATGAGCTGGGGTTCGATATCGGGGAGATGGACACTTTAGGGGGGGTCGTCGGGCCGCGCCGAAGAAGAAGAGCAAGGGGAAGAGCAAGGTGGTTGGCGAGTCGTCGCAGCCGGATGTTGACGACACCCCCACACGGAGGAAGTGGACGGAAAATGAGTACGTCGCCCTGGCCAAGGCGTGGTTGTCAGTTTGCGACGAATCGTCAACATGTGGGCTAAGATTAGAGCAGCCTACAGGAGGAACTGCCCGCACGGAAAGGACTACACCGGGGAGGAGTGCCGGAAGGGGTGGGAACGCATCAGGGTCGCGGTCGGCCGATTTTCGGGCTTGTACGCCAACGTCCTCCGCATGAGGAGTAGTGGGCGAGACGGAGGAGGACTGCCGGAGGATAGCGGAGGAGTCTGTTCCGCGTGAAGGAGGTCTTCCAAGATTGGAGGGCCGCCACTAACCCCACGGAGAAGAGGTTTCTTCACTCGATGCTCGAGAGCATGCGGGTCGATTTGGATGCCGCGAGGGCACATATGGGGGGCTCAGATGCGGGCTCAGATGCCACCAATGCGGAGGTCCCGGTGGCGGTGGCGACGACGTATGAAGAGTAGAGAGAGGCGGGGCTCATGTGTGGAAGCCCGTTTTTTTTTAAAAAAATTATGTACTTTTTTTTATTTATGTACCTTTTTTTTTAAATTAAATGAATGAATTTTCCCGTATATGCTGTCATAAATTTAATTCCGTAATTTTATCGTAAATTTAATTCCATAAATGTAGTTGTTTTTGAATTCATTTTTATTGCGGCTAGCTCCGCGTCTACTAGCTACCATTCGGCAAAATGATGATGCGACGCATGGATTTTTAGTATCGATGACGGACAGGGAGAGAGTACTGACCTATTCTTATTTCTGATGCTCTTAGAGCATTCCAATGCAAATAAAGCCACCACTCTCTCTCCCCGCCACGCCGCCAGCACTAAAAATCCAATTCCGCCACATCGCATTTAGGCCACCCATGTATAAAATGCATTAAAAATAATTCAAAAAATACTACATTTACTGAATTAAACAAAAATACGTAATTAAATTTACGACACATATAATGGAAAAATTGCGAATTTTATTTTAATAAAAAAAGTACATTAACTAAAAATCAAAAAAATTACATGATAAAAAAATATTCGGGCTTCTACACACGAGCCACCGCCCCACTTCTATTCCTCACTAATTTATTAAAAAAATACATTAAAAAATGTTAATATTATGCCTCGAATTCTCGTTATAGTTTATTGCCAAGCGACACGGGTCCCGACGCTATGACATGTTTCTGTTTTAGGTCTTAATTTTGTATTGGGTCTAGCCTGTCGTCTGTGTGCCTATTTAAAAATTACATAATTAAAAAAAATTCATAAAAAAATACATTAAAATTGCTATAAATAAAAAAAATGCATAAAAAAATACATCAAAAATTAAAAAAAAAATAAAAAATAGCGCTGGCCGATCGGCACGCCACAATGGCGGCCACGTCGCCACCAGCGCACCCGTGATCGGCTAGCCCACGCCGCTTTTTTCGCCGATTTCGGACTGGCCGATCAGCAATGGTTCGGCTAGCTGACCGGCTAGCGACGCGAATCGGTTAGCCGATTGGCTAGCCGACATTGGAGATGCTCTTGTACAAATCTAAAAAAACGTAAATTTTGTTTTGACTTAAGGCCAAAATTGTATCCTAAACATATGGTCATTTTATCTTTTTGGTCATAAACTTTATCTTTTGGATTTTTTGGTCCTGCACATATGGAAATTTGATCGTTTTGGTCCTCCGTCAATAGTTCCGTTAACTTTTTAACAGTCAACGCGTTTTGCCCAATTTTACCAAATCATTTTAAGTCACTAATGTCTAATTATTTCCTAATTAAAGTGGCCCAAATCACATATTCTCATTCCCATCAAACCCATCGCCTCTTTCTTCATCATTTCACATTTTCCCCAGATTAGGACTCCTAATTGAATCTGGAGAGCATCGGCGCTGATTCCTCCCCTCGCCTCCTCCGGCGAGTTTGGACCGACGTCGGGTCGTCCTCCACTGCCGGTGCTTCTCGACGAGTTGGAGCACGGCGGAAGTTCGACGACGACGACGAGCGGGCAGCGGCGAATGGGCGGTGGCTCCCCATCGGCTGAAGCCTCAACGCCGAGGCTGACGGAGGACGGTAGCGCTGCAGGTCTGCCGGGGAGTCAGCGGCGGCAGCAACGGGGCGGCTGTTCACCAAGAAGCGACGCCTTCTCTCCAACCGATGCTTCGTCGAATAGAGAAAACGAAGAAACACCAGCGGTGGAGGACGACCCAACATCAGTCGCAAACTCGCCGGAGGAGGCGAGGGGAGGAATCAGCGCCGCCGCTGATGGGTTTGATGGAATGAGAATATGTGATTTGGGTGGGTCACTTTAATTAGGAAATAATTAGACATTAGTGACTTAAAATGATTCTAATCTGGTCAAAATTGGACAAAACGCGTTGACTGTTAAAAAATTAACAGAACTATTGACGGAGGACCAAAATGATCAAATTTCCATATGTGCAGGACCAAAAAATCCAAAAGATAAAATTTAAGACCAAAAAGATAAAATGACCATATATTTAGGACCAATTTTAGCCTTTAACTCTTTTGTTTTTGAATGAGTCAATAAATAATCTATATGCCCATTACAATTCACAACTTTGGGCCCTAGAAATAACGCTGAAATAAAATCCAGAAACCCTAATTTATGCAAGCGCCGCCTCTTGTTCTACTCATCAGCACTATATAGATCTCTTCCATTCGAGTCCCAATTGTATTGTGCTCTATATTTTGGCCGAAGAGCATCTCATTTTCACCTATCTTTTGTTGTATTGAAATTTGAGTAAATTAGAAAATCGCTGTGACGACTTGGAAAATTCAAGCTCAACAGACCGTATTGCAGGTCTTTCTCTACTCAGAGATTGCTACTTGCATGTCGATTCACCCGCTGAACTGAGCGATTCTCTCCTTTTCTTATTGTTTTTCTCTTAATTTAATTTTATTTTTCCTTTTCATTTTATGTTTTACTATATGGTTTTGGGGATCTGTTTACCGCGACGATAGAAAAGCTCCCTCTTCTGAATTATATTGAGGACGCTTGCCGGCAGAATCGAACCAATAACTAATTTGCCACTACTGAGTAAACTAAACCATTTCCCCCTTTCTAAATTATTTTTGAAGCAATAGTTTTCTTCTATAAAGCATATTTATAGTTTGATTTTATTGGACGGATGGATCATCATGTGATGAATACATTTATATATCTTAGGACACCTTTGGACACAGTCTAATTCTAGCTGTGGATGAAAATCAACTTTATTCTGATGATGAAAACTTCCTGTTTAAGTTCTAATTAGATTTTTAATTTTGTATCACATTTGTTTCCTACGAATCGCACTACGCTCAAGAGGCTGCGCCAATATTGTTAAAAACAATAAATGAATGGACTAGTCATTGAGCAATTGTGCGGAAATGAAATGCCGAGTTAAGCTCGGCGGCGGCCAGACAACCGTTGAGATGGATCCACAGATCAGCGCCGCCGTTTCTACGGTGCTTGTCTACTAAATCCATATCAAATTCTATTCCAATTGTTCCTTTTTTTCTTTTCTCAAATACTCCACGATCAAAATTTATAGTTTGGATTTGTCTCCTCCGTTTTTTATTATTCACCCGGCGGCAATTCGCTTTCCACGGCAATCGTGTTTCGTTCCATCCCCCTCCTCCAGAGGCAGTTGAGTTTTACCACTTGGATCAACGATGAAATTATTTACTCTCTCCGTTTCGGATAATTCGTTCTTCCGTCCTGGATAATTCGTCCCAGTTTTCCATTTTGGTCTGATCCACTAATTTGTCCCACTTTACTTTTATCATTTTTGGTATTGGACCTCATATTCTACTAATTTATTCTTACTAACGTTTTATTTCTAACATTTTATTATATATAGGTAGGACTCACATTTCACAAATTTTTCAACCCACTTTTCATTACAATTCTTACTTTTCATTACAATTTTTAAAATAAATCCGTGTCCGGTCAAAGTGACCCGAATTATCCGGGATGGAGGGAGTATTTATTTGTACTAATTAATCGTATTTGGTTGAAATATTTATAAATAAGTTAATTGAAAAAAAGTAAAATTAGAGAATAATCTAAATAAGAGATAGAATGTAGTAACATTGAAGAACATTTGTTTGAACATCGAATTTGATTTTCTTGTGTTCGTTTCTTCATCATTCTCATCCTATCAACTAGCTCCATTAACTTTTATAGACATCAAAATCATAAGATCTACTCCCTCCGTCCCAAGGTATTAGACCAACTTTCCTTTTTGGGATGTCCCAACATATTAGACTCATTTCCTTTTTTAGCAAAAAGCATCTATCTTATTTTATTCTTCACCTACTTTTTTCTCTCTTCTCTCCCCTACTTTTTCCCTCTCTCATACTTTACTCTCTCCACTTTAACTATTTAAATATCACTTCCTTAAATCATGTGCCCAAAAGAAGTGAGTCTAATACTCCGGGACGGAGGGAGGAGTAGTTTTCATAAAGTTTCAAGAACACAACTTTATCTATCGAACCATATCTCTCAATTAGCCAACATTCTAAACCAAACAAGACTTGTAGAACTTCAGAGAATGGCGAGGACGCAACAAACATGTTGCTCATTTCCGCTTTCAATGATTGTTTCTAAAACAAGTTAGATTAGCCTAGTCATGTCTATCCAACTCAACCTATATGTCAAAATATGTCAAAATATTAGTTCTAAATATACCCTCTAAAACACACGTGTATATATGAACACACAATCAATATAAATAAAACCTAGGAAAATGTACACACACAAAAATGTAATACTCCGGTGTGTAATTTTTAAAAATTTTATAATATGAGTTCCTTTTAATTTGTTACTCCTCCGTCCCAAGGTATTAGACCAACTTTCCCTTTTGGGATGTCCCAACATATTAGACTCATTTCCTTTTTTAGCAAAAAGCATCTATCTTATTTTATTCTCCACCTACTTTTTTCTCTCTTCTCTCTCCTACTTTTTCCCTCTCTCATACTTTACTCTCTCCACTTTAACTATTTAAATATCAATTCCTTAAATCATGTGTCCAAAAGAAGTGAGTCTAATACTCCGGGACGGAGGGAGTATGATATTTAATGTCTTTGGTTTTGGATATTTCATATGTCATTTATTTAGAAAGATTTTACTGGGGATTAAATTGAAGGACCTTTTTCAGTTTTGAGATTCAATCCACAACTTTTTCAATATATGAAATCGAGGTACGTGAACTTTTCATTTTAGAGGATTTTTGTCTTCTTTTTTTTTTCCTTTTTTTTTTCTCTTATTCTTTTCCCTCACAAAATACGTGAACTGATTAAACTACACGTTGTCTTATCTTCTATTATTCCTTCTCCAGATAAGGATCGATCAAATATCCAACAAGTTCACAGTTCTCTCCCTGCCGTCCCTCCGAGACCGGCAGTGCCATATGCATTTGTGCTATCTATGTTTGATTTGTGTCATTATGTGTATATTAGTTGTAAGTGATATTTGTATGTAGTGTCCAGTTTAGGGTTTAGGACAAAACAAGATAAAAGAGGAGAAAAGGACAAAAATCTCCTTAATGAAAACTCTGCATACTTTGATCTCATATTTTAAAAGAGGTGTGAATTGGATCTCAACTACTGAAAGTCTAGGGGTGTGGAAATGGGTATCCACGGGTATCCAAACCCGATTTTGCAGGTACCCGTACCCGAAAACTTTAATATTATATTTCCTCTATTCCATAGTAATAGAGTCATTTTGCCATTTTGATACGTCCCATAGTAATAGAGTCATTTCTTTTTTTTAGTAAAAGTCAACACATTTTTCCACACCTACTTTACTCTCTCTTACTTTTTTTTTTTCTCTTCATCTCTCTATCTTTATTTCATTTTTCACTCTATTATCCCTTTACTTAACTCACCTAACACAATTTTTTCTTAATTTTCGTGCCGAAAAGAAACGCCTCCATTACTATGGAACGGAGGGAGTACTACCCAATCCCGACCCGTATAGTTAAACGGGTAACCCCATACCCGCATCGGGTATCCCAAGCCCGTAGTTGCGGGTACCCAAACCCGCAGGCATAATTTGAATTGTGTATTATATTATTCAATGATATTATGCTTTTAGTTTTCGTTTATCATCAATGCTAGTCATCTAATACAATAATTTTATGTACATGTTTGAAATTCTAGAATGAATTCTGGGATTGTTGTTAGTTGCTACACTATGATTTTAGATTTGTATTTTTTTTACTTTATTGTATTTGCATAATTTCCAACTATTAACTATGCACAAATATGGTGATTTCTCATCTCTTAAATATAATATGACTACGAATGAAATATAATGCAAATCCAAATTTCAAATAAGCAAATATGATAGAAACATCAAACACGTCTAAAAGTAGATCATCATTCAAAAATTTAATATAAAACCAAAAATAATTCACTTTCATCAAAAGTCTAAATATAAATAACTTCAACTAAAAGTCTAAATATTTTAAATCTCAAAACTAAAGACACTAAACTAATAAAAGTTTCACTTTCACAAAACTTGCAATCCTTCATTTGGCCGCGTATAAATAATTGAAAATAAAGTGTATTGTTGGGGAGTATAAATAGATTTGAAACTAATTTACTAAAATAAAAAATTTGAAATCATAATTCTAAAAATAACGGGTATTATCGGGTTTGACAGGTATACCTGCGCGGGTAGCGGGTATACCCGCGCGGGTAGCGGGTATACCTATACCCACAAAAATTTAAAACAAACTACCCGATCCCGCCCCGTTTTCCATTGTCATCGGGTAGCGGGTCGGGTTGAGGGTTTCCCACTAACCGCTACCCGTTTCGACACCCCTATGAAAGACCATCCAATTTAATCCCAAAAAGTGACATCTCTCATTTATTTGGAATGTACTAGAAATGTCATCCCTGTGCAAGTTGGGGTCATTTTAGTCACAAAATTTTAAATAATAGTAAAAGTACTATAAGGGGAAGTTCGGTTTGCAAGATTGTATTCAGAGATTAAATATGTAGTGTGTTTGGTTCATAAGACTCAATCTCAAAATTCAATCTTAGATGGATAGTTATGATATTATTAGTCATAGCTACCCCGTATGACTAACTAATTTAACAACTAAATCCTACATTATATTTTGGTATTATTTTATTTAGGAAATTAAATGCATATAGTGCAAAATTTAGAAAATTCCCATTATATTTTATTTTTTTGAGACCAACAAAAGAAGTTTATGAACTATTTATAAATATGGGCCATTCTGTTAGAGGCCCAATAAGTTTATAGATCAAAATTTTCAACTCAACAAAACCACTTTGGTCTGAGACTTGGGAACCCAACCCCTCCATTCCCTGCAGCTGAGAGCCGCCGTCGCCGTTGCCGTTGCCGTTTCGGCGCTGCTCACCCCCCGCCAATGCAATCGGTATATGATACGCTCTCCTATTCTTCTATCATTCTAAGATCCTTTATTCTCACTCTATTGCTTCTGTGGTGCGTGTGATTGTTCTCAGATTCTAGTTCCCGCTCAAGGATCCTATTTCCTCCTCCGAATTCTGAATGGAAGCTCTCAGACATTCGAATCGTTTAAGGACCAGATTTCTCTTTATTTTTCGCGGTTCCTTCGTATTAGTTCCAGCTTAGACCTAATCGAATCCAGGTAG
This sequence comes from Salvia hispanica, assembly GCF_023119035.1. Classification (NCBI taxonomy): domain Eukaryota; kingdom Viridiplantae; phylum Streptophyta; class Magnoliopsida; order Lamiales; family Lamiaceae; genus Salvia; species Salvia hispanica. The sequence goes on from NC_062968.1 coordinate 45,651,703, forward strand.
GACCATTTCCTGAGTTGTTATCTCTAATCAGCTCATGTGCATTGTAAAATCATTGCTGTTTATGCCGGATTAGGAGCATGAGTAGCGATCGAAATGAGAAGAAGGAAATTTCAGACGGTGGAGATGAGGAGCCGAGGGGCGCCGTTTTCAACGCCTTGGATGCAATGTTGAAGTGTAGTTTGGATCGGTTGAAAACTACGAGGTTCGTTTTGTTACATTTTTTATGCTTTGCTGAATATTTGGGGGTTTTGTTCCAATTTTGGTTGTGGAAAAACTTGCATCTGAGTGTTTTATTTATTAGTTTGTTTTAGTAATGTGATAATAGGTGATAAAAGAGTACTTTGCTACACTAGATCTCGTGTCTGTAGAGTGATGGCTTTTATCAATGTCGATTAATTTTTTTCGAATTGTGCTGCAGGGAACGCATATGTTGGGGGCGTTCAAGTGGGCATAGTTTTGTCTTTCAATCAGTGTCCAAGAGTGATATAAGTTTGATTAGAGCTTTGTGCCTGGAAGGTAAGCTAGGAGCAGCTTTACGTCTTTGGCACACTGAGGTTCAACAACTTAGAATTCCTGATGTCCTCACTCACAATTACCTTCTAAATGCACTTTGCAAAAGCGGTGACATGGAGAGGGCAGTGTGGCTTGTTAACGAGATGTTAGTCAATGGCCCTCGCCCTAGTTGTGCTACCTACAACACTTTGATGAGTGGTTATTGTCTGGTAAATGATGTCGATAGAGCTCTGGATGTTTTTGCTACCATGGATAACCATGGAGTGAGGCCAAATAGGGTCTCATGCAATATTCTTGTGCACACCCTTTGCCAGAATGGCTTATTGCAGGATGCAACAAAGCTGCTTGAGATAATCTTGGATGACAATGATGATGGTGGAAGTTCAAATTTAATCACTTCAACCATACTTATGGGTGGTCATATCAAGAGTGGTAGCATTGTTGAAGCTATCACTTGTTGGAATGATATATTTGAAAGGGGTATAGAGGTCGATGTTGTTGCATATAATGTTATTATTCATGGATATTGTTTGAGAGGGGACTTAACCATTGTGTACAAGTCTTTGGGCAAAATGTATAAAAGTGGTCTTGTGCCTGACATTTTTTCTTATAATACAGTCATCAGTGAGCTATGCAAGTCAGGCTGGATTGATGAGGCATGTTATGTTTTTGGTGTTATGTCAAGGATGGGAATTCCTCCTGACCACATCACATATAAAATGATCATCCAAGGATTGTGTATTAATGGAGATGTATCTAGAGCAACCTATTATATTTCACACATGCTGCAGAACTCGTTGGTGCCCAAGCCTCTCATTTGGAATGTCATGATTAATGCCTATGGAAAACGTGGACAAGTACAAGAGGCACTGTTCATGAAAAACAAAATGATTGAACTTGGTGTACTGCCCAACGTTTATACATACAATGCTCTTATTTACACACAAATTAAAGATGGAAGTATTGACAAGGCTTATTATCTGATGACTGAGATGCTGTTTAATGGGATTTCCCCTGATGTAGTCACCTACAATTTGTTGATTGGTGCTTATTGTGATCTGGGAAACATTAGTTATGCACTCCAGCTGCACAATGAAATGGTGCGGAGAGGATGTGTACCAGATATAGTAACTTATACCGAATTACTTAAGTGCTACTGCATTAGAAGCAAAATCAGAGAGGCTGAAGAGTTACTTTTTAAGATGTTGATGACAAATTTGACAATTGATCACGTGCCATTTATAATACTCATGAAGAAATGCTTCAGGATGGGGGAGCTAGATAAAGTTTACAATCTTTATCGCTTATGGTTACGAAGGAGAAGAAATCTGCAATTGGAAGTCATGTGGTGAAACCGAAAGGACATCATTCTTCTTCTATGGAGCATTTTGTTTGTTAGTGCACAGCTGGGATGTTCTCCTGGAGGTATTGATCTTCATTTATTTTGTCTCATTTGTGTGCTAGTTATTTGCTCCTTTTTCTGTCTGGTCTTTTTTTTCACTTCTGTAATAATTGCTGGGAAATTTATTTTTACAGATCAAGAACACATCTGCAAGTAAAATGAGTATTAAGATTTGAAATACTTGCAGCCTTTATGCATGCACTTCGTTGCCGTTTTCAATTGATTTATAACTTAAAACTTGATTATGCTCAGATGTTTTTGATCAAGTGACGGCACCTTACTGCAACTGTGTGAATAAGAACAATATTCTTATGATGATCACAAGCTGGTGCTGGGGCAACAGTTATTCAGCCTATCAACTAATCTTGGAGTAAGTGTCATTCTCCGCATTCATATGAAACCAATTTTAGAACCTTGAAACATGTACTCAGTTAGTTTAACCTTCTGGATAATGAACAAATGCTGCAGCCAAATATGTAACTATCATTGCATATAGTATTGTGAGCTCAGTTAACCTTTCTGTCCTTATCTTTTGTAGGGTTCTAAATGAAAAAGTGGTCACTGGATTTGTTGATGAGGTTCAACCTGTTATCCAAGCAGTTCAAAGTATCTATCAAATGTACAAGTCCTTCTTCCCCCTCCTCCATTACCCCTTTAAGTTACATGTTATTTAGTCTCAATTCTTATTGTTCCCATTCGCAGGTTTTCTTATGTGTCCTCAACTCCCTGATATTTCTGTGGCAATCCACAGTATCAAAAGTGATCAAGAGAAATGAATATATTTCAATCAACAAGCTTGGTGATCTGAAAAAAACTTATTCAACTCTATTCCCTTGCTTTGATCGCAAAGTTTGTACCTGGACAGTTGCTGCGGCCTCGTCCAGATCAAGGAAGTTGCTGCAGTACATCCAGCTTCTGAATGTGTCATAATGCATGTGGCTGTGATCCATAGGTGACAACATCCACCAGACGATCAGGCTACTTCGCGAAAGACGATACTTTCAGGTACAACGAGTGTACATTTGTGCTCTGGTATGCGTGGAGAACAGGAACTACTTTAACATGCATAATGAGTTCAAACATCGAGTTGCTTAAATGCCTCGTGAGAATATAATTATTGAATTGGATGCAACTAACTTTGGTTAAAGGATGATTATCATAAACTATCACTAGGTTGTGTATCATTTAAGGAGGTACCAAGTGCCTTCATACTAGGATTTACATTTGTGGAAAATTTGCAATTTTCTTGGATATCAAGCTGGATTCTCTATGCACAAGGGATGATTGCCAAATCTTTCAAACATAGTTTACTTCATCTGATGTTAGTTCTTTCAAATATAGATGGGAAATGTCCAGAATAATTTTACATTATCTGTTTTTTTCAGAATTAATTGCTTACATGTGTTGCTCATTTGCTTTAAGGGAGACACAATTAGTATTTATCCTTGAACTAGCGGTGTTCAATTTATTGAATCAAATTTTAGACGCAATATTATGGTGTTGTTACTTGTTAGGTCAAGGAGTATACAAGTATACAACACCCCATTTCATACCCCAATTATATTATATCATCATTCCCTACAATTTCTGCGTCAAACCACAACTAATAACTCCATACCTTTCCTTGTACCTCAATTTAATTTTATTATATTATTAATAATTATCATCCATTTTGTAAAATTTAAATAAGTAACACTGTAAATAGTAAATTTACTCCATTAAGATTCATAAAAATTTCAATAATTTAAATTTCTAAAAATTTAAAATTAACTTCAATGTTGAAATTTGTTGGTGGACATGTAGTTGTTCTTCAATGAGATCACTTGGAGGTGGGGCTTGTTTCCACACTTAGAACTTAGAAGCCAATTGACTTGTGATCCGGAATTATGTTGGCGCACCTTGAATTATGAGTGCACTTGCTACTTTCAAGCTAGAGCCGGCTGAATTTGTTGAATGAGATTTGTTCCATCATCTCAAAAATGTCAATTGTATTGCGACAACAAGGTTGTGGACCTCGTGGTCAATATCTCAAAAAATCCTATTCAACATCACATTAAGAATATGTTGACCGAAATCTTGACAAAAGTTGTGATCTCAAAATAATAGTAGTATTTAAAAAAATTAGCGAAGTCAAAATTTGTGATTTTAAAGATAATATTCCTATAGTTTATAAGTTAACCTAAATAGAGTGATCACTTTTATCAAAACAGTTTGGTGTACATTCTAGAATAAATCAATAGCAGTAATTAGCATTAGATTTCAATCAAAAACATGTGGGCAAAACAGTAAATAGATCAAATCCCCCCTTTTTAATCACAAAATTCAAAAAGGGAAAAAAATTGATGCTCAACTACAGGCAAGGGTTTAAGAATCCAGACAGTATCAATGGCGAAATCTCAGCTAACAATGATCCACCCATGGTTTCTCGATCTCGTACCTCTCGTGGTTGTTCTTCTCATTGTTGCTCACGTCCTCGCTCTGGTTAGAATCTCTACAATCTGAGATCAGAACAAAAATTCGTCCAGTTTTTGTCGTTTCCCGTTGATGTATGCTTTTTTTGCGTCTATTCGTGCAGGTTTATTGGGTTTACAGACTAGCAACTGATAAGCAGCCTGGAAGAACTAAGAGGCACTAAGCAAGCAGTGAACAGTTTACGGAAATTTTAAAAGAGGCAAGTAGAGTTCGATAGAGTCTGCTGTTCTATTACTTACTCGAATTAAGTGTTTATTTAAGTTTTCAGACTCGCTGATGTCTTAGTACTTAGGATTTTGGTTTGCGATTATTTGAGTGATGGTTTGAATCTAATTTAGATATGGATTGTCATTTGATCTTTTGTGTAATTAGGTTTTTTCGCGATCTTGTACAGTGCAATTAATTTTGGTTTTCTGGTTGAAAGGAAAAAAATCAATTAATTAATTGAGCTACCTATTTCCTTGGAAAGGTGAGAAAAGTTTTATCGTTGGTTATGCTTGAGTTTATGATAGCTCAAGTCAGAATGCTCGATTTTGGAAGTCTGAGATTAATAGATATTGCCTCTATTTATCTAATGTGAGGGACATCTATCAAATGAACTTTGAAGATAGTTTAACTGTTTTTCAATTTCCATGTCAATAGTGTTCCAATCAGGTAACAACCTGGATTAAATTATGATTGTTATTCCTTGTCCCAGGCAATCTCTTTACCGGATTCGTTCATTTTTACTGAGTTCCTATGCAAGTTCACTTGGAGGAGATTCGCAGGTTCTTGTGTAACAGTTTACACGTGATCAATTCTTGATAGCTTCATTGTTTGAGGTCTGTGGGGGATATATGTTGACGAATGTAAACTAACAACTATAGTTGGATGATAATCGCTGTACCATATCTGTATGTGTTTCTGGATGCTAAGTAGATCTTTACCCGTTCTTCTAAAATGTATGTTGTCATGTGAATTTTAGTTCGTATGTAGTGCTGCATTTATAAATGGAATTCCTTACTGGCTTCCTCATCAACCAGGCTTTTCCTTCATAATTAATTTATCCTATATGCCTCAATATTAGGATTCTGATGAAGCATTAAACATTAACATTCTGTTCTTGTTCTTATCATTTATCGTATATTGTTGTTAGAAGTAATAGAGGGATTTGTTGAACCTTATTGCATACCTTCACATTTTCTTTTACTCATCATCAATAAGGAGTTATTTGAATGTCTGTCTAGTTTTAAGTTTCTGACAAAGTCTGGCTTGCTCTGTTTGTTTGATTATACTATTATGGTTAGAGACAACTGTAGAGTATGTGTTTCTGTGGCTGGTTAGAGACTAACTATGGTGAAAAAATGATTTTCCTTTTGGCTCATCTTATTGTGAGATGCAATGAAGATTATCAATTTGGTTACTGAGCTGCATCATGTTGAAGAAAGTATGCATGCAGCTTCTGTTACTTGGCCCATTTCTGTTGTTCTGCTGTGAAGACTTTTGGCTTAACTCGTTTGTGCATATGATGTCCTCTTAATTTCGATGATTTTGAACTGACCTAGATGAAAAAGAGAGAGAACTAAATATAACATGGTCGAGAGTGCTTACAGTTACAGGCAGTATATGAAATCTAATAGAAAGGGGCGAAGTTGGATGATTGGATCATTAGCTCATCTTCGAAAGTAGTTGAACCTCGAAGATGAGCTAGATGACGAGACTTGAAGATTCCCGTATCTTGAAGATGGGCTAAGGGCTCCAAATCTATTTTTAGTGTGTTTCTGTTGCAGGTAGCCGCTTTGTTATAAATAATGATTTGGATTAACTGCACTTGACTAATGTTTGCTATGATTATAAAGAGCAATCACATTATGACATTCTCATAATGGAATTTTACTTCGTATAGCTTTTTAGATTAAACAAAGCACAATCAAAGAAATACTCCCTCCGTCTCGCTTTAGCAGTCCCATTGACTTTTCTGCCCTCTTTTTGTAAAAATGATAAAAAATAGTTAAAGTGGAGAAATGGTAAAATAAGAGAGATAATAATGTAGATAAGACTCTTCTCTATATTATTCTCTCTCTTAATTTACCATTTCTCCTCTTTAACTATTTTTTATCATTTTTACAAAAAGATGACAGAAAAGTCAATGGGACTGCTAAAGCGGGACGGAGGGAGTAGTAGAGTATATACGTTGAACGATATTTTCGGTACTTATTACCATATTGACCCACTCCTAATTTAAGTATTGGCGGCTTTTAATGATAGATCAAAATATTGTGAATATTTACAAATGTTTTGTGAAAATAGGGAAATAGAAGCCTCACTTTCTTACCTCAAAAGGAATCTTACTACACACTCGATAATAAAAGTGGGCATACTTATCAATTGTGGTTGTCTTGCATTAATAGAACTCAAACATGATGAATCTCATATTTTATTTACCTATTGGGTAGTGATAAATACATAATTGTACGTACATAATCAATTTTTTTTTTTTTTTTAACATTTTACATTAATAATTAATTTATAAACATTAATTGATTAAAATAAATCCCATACTAATCATTTTGCAACACTTCAAAAAGAATTGAAATTTTAACTTAAATATTTGTATATTTAAGAATTTTTTTTACTAAATAATGTACAATAAATTCTAATCAAGCTCGATCATGTTAATATTGAACATAAAATTTCTATATCAATTCTTTCTTATTGCTATATAATAATACAATAATAATAAAATTAATTTTTAATTAAATTCATTTAAATTTAAAAATTTGATGATAATATGTACATGTACAATTTATATACACTTATCTTTTTTCTTACAATTTGTAAAAAAGACGTACTGAAAAATATTTGTTTTATGACTCTCTCCAAATTTTATTTTCTTTAACATAAATACACTGATTTTGATATATTTTTTTAAAAAAAATCTAAATGAAAAAAATAAAAAAATTAAGTATCTATATAATTTATGACCATCAAAACGACATTATTTTAGTTAAATCTATTCAAAAATTAAAATTAAAAACCACATCATCACTGTTCCTTCTCACTCATCTCTTTACACTAATCAAATGAGGATACTTTTTATTTAATCAAATCTTAGTTAAAAAAGGAATAAAAATTGATTTATATAAAATAACAGTCTAATCAATTTTCATTCGAGATGAGTATATGCCACGTAGTACACTTTATCTGGCCTGAAATTTAGAATGTATGTGCATTTAATTTATAACTACTTTTGTGATTGTTAACAATATAAATAAATAAATGATTATTCGATATCTGAAAACCAACGGATTGAGTCGTTGCATTTTCAAAATTTCCAAATTCTCCCAATATGGCGGCTCTGCCTGATTCTCGCTCCGGCGCCGGCGGAAAAATGGTTACCAATCGGCGGAGGCAGCGTCTCGCATTTACTCCCTACGATCGCCCGCCTCCTCGTCCCTCGCCTAAAACCCCTAACTGGTTTACCGGTGTCATTCTACCCTCCGCTCGCGCCCTAGCTTCCGGCGCCGGGAAATTAATCTCCTCCGCCATCTTCTCCGACTCTGAATCCTCGTCTTCTGAAGATGCAGACTCCGCTTCGGGTGCGCGTTCTTCTTTGTTTGTTTGTTTACAATTTTTAGTATGCTTTCCAAATTACTAGTACGTTAGTAGTATATGAGTTTACTTTCGCATCTGCTCTTAATTTTGATTCGTAATTCTAGAAGCCGTTCATCCGTACAGCTTCATTCCTATTTTATTCATTCCATTGAATTTTAGAACTAAATAGGCTGAGTGGGTTAGCGGGGGCCACAGCTACATAGTGTAACAGAAATGCACATGCTTCGTGTAGAAGATTTTTGGTAGATGCTAAGTTGTAGTTGAGATCGACATTTTCATTCAGTATGTTGGAGTGGAGTTCATATATTATCATCCAGCACAATTCGTAATCCTAAACTATTTAATCTTATTTTCAGATGGTGTTGAAGCTTATCAAATTGAAGTTAGAAATATTCTCTCAGTTCAAATAAAAACTTTTAACAATTACACTTCTTATTTTTTTGGGATACACTAATTGCATTCTCGAGTAGCCTTGTTCGTTTCTGTGGATTTGTATGCATCATCGAGTGCTAAAATTCCAGATCTAAAGAGTTTTAAGTTTATAGTATGCTGGAAAAAGAAGTATGGCATGGGCCTCAGTTTGACGATTGATGGTTAGTATTGGATTTTTTCTTGTGATGAACTAATCTTGTTTATTACTATGTGCTTGATAACGATTGCTGGGAGGGTGAGAAAGAGATAGAAATTGATTAGTTGGGAGTTATAGAAGGTCGATTATCTTTGAACAATTTCATTTGTGGACTCCCCATTCTCCCAACTAAGAATAATGCTCCTAAATTTTTGTAATAGTTCTGTTAAATTGTAGTAGTTGTCTGCTGGACACTGCGTGCCTGAAATAATTTGCTCTTCCTGCCTTTTCTGTAATTTCTTTCTTATTCACTTGGCAGAGGATGAGGCTGGCAACCATAATGAGTATGAAACCCCGTGTTTTGGAGTCAATGCTTCAAACGAGGTAACTGGCTGATTAATCTAGATGAATCCTTAACTTTGAACTGGATGTCTTGTGTTAAGCGGTGCTTCATTTTTGCACTCGTCTTGAAAAAATGAAATAAAATAGTTAAAGTGGATATAATATAAAGTAAGAGGGAGAATAATGTAGGGAAGACTCTTAATGGGTAAAATGTCGTGCTCTTTCATGTCACCTGGATGACAGTCTAGAAACAATTTCTTGAAATTTTCCGCCAATTGTTTTTCGTAGTATTGCCTCTATTGTCTTTTTATCTTTAAGTTTCATTTTTTGGTAAGTTAGTATGGCATCTATCATCCGGAATATTGGCTGCTTAATAGGGTGCTATACACTTATCCTTGCTTTACAAGTTATTTCTGCTAAATACTAATAGTTTGTGCAATTACATGTGGCTCATCCTTTTTGCTAGGAAAAGCTGACTGCAGGAGAAATGATACGATATGGACAAGAGTCTCAGCATAGTATGCAGAGACCTGAAACAAAGTGGTTAATTGAGCAGCTCATTATGCAGGAGGAATTTTCAAGGTAATCTCCTTTTTAGGCAGATCTTGAAATCTCTTTAGTGATTCCAATGTTGTTAAATAGCGGACATGGCAGTGACATGGTGCTATATCATGGTGAATTTTAAGAAAAACACCATCACCATGGTGGCTTTTGCCTGTTTTTCGTGGTGGCGCCATGGCGGTATGGCGCCAGCACAACCTTTATGGTGCTCATTTTTAATATTTAGCCCATTAACCCATAACCCCCACCGTTTTCCCACATAACCCGCCCCGTATTTGTATTAAAAAGTTTTTAAGTCTAAAATCTCAAACCTATCGATAAAAAACCCAATTTCTCCCTCTCCGCCTAGCCCCGCCGCCTGCCTCCTAGAGAGTTTTATAGTGCATTGTTTCCTTAATTTCAATTTCATATTCAAATTCAAATTCAAATTTGAGGCAGATAGAATGCATACATACACAGCAAAATAATACTGACATAGGCATAAATAAAAATAATACTCCTATAAGATACAGAACAAACATACAACAAGATAATATATACTATGATATAGCCATACTATATAATATATTTATTGAATGCCTCAGTTCAGTGGATATTTGATATTGTTTCTTAATTATTTATGTGTTTTTGCTTTTGTTTTATACACAATATCTGACTTTATTTACTTTTAGACTTTACATTTTAATTGTCGAGCTAAGACTTTAATTATTAGACATATTATAATTGTTCTTTTTTACTCAGTTAAAGTGCATTATGACTTAGGGAAGTTATACGGTCATCTGCCCCTCCAATTTAACTTCACTGATGTCTGATTTAATTCAGGGAAGAGTGTGATAGGCTGACTAAAGTTCTTCATTCACGAGTTATGGACTCGTCGGCTGAAGCAGGGGATAAAAGATCAATTGCAAATTCCCCTCGGCAAACAGATGGTATTGCAGTAGGGTATCTAGTAGCAAGTCTTTGTTTGAGTCTTTAATTATTTATACATTACTTTTTTCCATCAAAAGAAGGTCTGTATATACTCAATAAAGCTATTCAAGAAGCTAAAAAGTGGTTCCAAGGGAAGAAAGAAGGGTCCAGTTCAGTGGCAGAGGTAGCAGATGGAACTTGTAATCTTAACTCTGCTGCGATTGACCATGTAAGTCATGCATTAAATGATAGATATCAGAGAAAGTGACTTTTCCATAACCGCGGAGCTCTTCAACCATAGTTTTTGCCCTACATATATTTTAGATGAGGGACACGCTTTGAACAAATTCATTTGCTTCTCCTTGAGTTCTGAAGGTTTCCTTGCCTTGTAAGAAATATTGATATGTATATAATGTCGTCGATCTCTGTTAATGCAGATGGAATATGGAACTGGTTCTCCTGTGGATATGGCCAGATCTTATATGAGAGAAAGGCCTCCTTGGGCATCTCCTATGGAACATGCTGGGCTGAGAACCCCATTGACTACAACTATGGAACGTTTCAAGGAAAGAACACCATATTCAGTCACCAAAGAAGTTTGGTCATCATTAAAGGTGCAATTTTGATTTTTTTTGTGTCTCCATCTATCGTGTCAGATATGTAATTGCTTCCGATCCAGCTCCGTGTTACCTTCAGTATGAAATCCTGATGACTATTTTGTGTCAATGCCATCTACATCTGAACTCACACTTTAAGGTCTTTATCTGTCCATGAATTAGCTGGATTGAGGCAATCTTGTGCCAAAGTTTTATTAAACCAACCACATGTGGTTTGATTCCTCAATTTGGCCTAAAATATTTTTAGTTGCTTATTCCAATCAATTGTTAACAGGATTGGTAATTTGACTAATGTCTCATGGCACATTGTAAATCCAGATGTGATTCTCTATACCCATTTAATTGTTTTGAATAATAAATTTGTTACGAATATGTTGATAATATTTCTTAAAACATAAAACTCCTTTTTTATTCATGTGATGCAAGCCTTTTCATCTGTTACGTATCTTACGAACTTGCTTTGGTTAATTGGTTTATTGTATTTCAGAGACAGAGTGCTCTTGCATCTGGATCCTGGAATATCCAGGAAGAATTACGGAGAGTACGCTCAAAAGCAGTCGAAGATATGTTGCGCACACCACCCGCTAAAAATGATTCGTCGTTGTTTGTAATTGCAGCAAGTAGGGAGAAGTCCCCGGGAGCTGGTGGTGTGGGAGAAGAAATATTTAAGTCACACTCTTTCTGGAAAACAAAGGATGTTGGAGTGAATGCTGATCCTGCCCTTGTAGGTTGGATTTGTATTCTCTGCAGTGTCAGCTAGTGTTTTGCAACTTAGTAGATCTGAATTCTCAATTCTAGATAATTTTGTATATTCAAATAAGTAGATTAGGTTAAGCCATAGTTGATAAACACTGATTCACCGTTTTGATTCTTTCAGCTGTAGAATCCAGACAAGATGGTAAGGCCGGTGAAACACCATCATCACATCCAGATGTTTCAGCTTCTGGAATCAATAAGGTACAACTAACTGCTGTATGTTAGCTGTTGATTATGCAAATGCATGGACCTAGACATTGAACTAGTAGCTACACACAATGAGAATTAAACTGCTATGCTGGTGTCTTAGATGGTATTTAATCTGTTTTAAAGGATCCAGAAACAATTTTAAGTCATGGCGTACAAGCTCTATCTATGCTCTCACAGCCGACCGCTACTGATCGTACCGAGCAGCAGCGTTATGGTACTTAGCTTTCTGTTCATGCCCCCATGATTTTGCTGATTTTCTCTGTGCCAGTATGCTATTGTGTGTTATATTACAAGTGCTAAACGGATTTGTAGAATGCAGTTATGGATATCATCTGATCTTTTGATGACATCTCTCTTGAACTAGCTAAAGAAAACATAAGACTATGATAAACCTAGAATGCAGTTATTTTTAATGAACAATGTTATTAGACTTGTGCAAAGAGGTCTGACTTTTCTCTGCTTTGGTATTTAGCCGAACCACATGCAGCTAAGATTAGTGGACCTCCAGAAACTGGGGTAGGTGAACTCGGAGGAAGACTGTATACAAATGGTTTCTCACCAGCTCAAGCCAGGTTCTTATTTGCTGCGTGTTACCCTTCTGACTGTAGTATATTGACTTGTCGCTTCTCGTGTGGTGATTATTGTTCTTCCAGATAATACTTTTTTATCTTGAACAGTTTTCCTGGAGCAGTTATCAAACTGAACTCAAAGCAATACGATGAGGAAATCCATAATGATACTGCAAGCAACAAGAACATGCCAACAAATGGTACCACCAACATGGATGGCAACTGCAAGCTTCTCACTGAATCCTACATGGAAGTACCTATTGTATCAGAAACCAATAGCATAAACAGCAGTTCTCATACTAGTATGGATATAGAAAATGAAGAATCACAACTAGAGGTGACTCAGCCATTTGTAGAGAAAAAGAAAACTGGGAAAAAGCAAGGAAGAAAAGTGGGTATAACCACTAGAAGAAGCGGCAGAGGGAAAGGTAAATGATGGAACCTCATTTGCTGTTTTAGAGATAGATCTTCCACTCTTTCCTGTTCTAGGATTATATTCTAGGGGTTATTCTGTAGGACAGCAGATTGTTGGAGTTGATTCATGAGAGCCATTTGTTTTATGGAAAGGCTGTTAGTTTTCTTAGAACAATAGAGATAATTGCTCAACTAGAAATAGTCCGAAAATGGAAACTTTTCGTAGTGGCAGGTCGTGGATATTGGAAGCTCTATTTGTTAACTGGTGTTTCATTTTATCTGATATATGGCATGCTTTGGTTTGGGCATACTGTTGATATATGCCTTGTATTGGTATGGAACATCTTTGTAAATTTGGGTGAAATTGTACAATATTGGTCTGGTAATCATATACTGAACTAATTATCTTTTTATCTTAGGATAATTACCCATTGCGATTCTGTGGTTTCAGCTTTAGATAAAAACTGGGGAAAAAGCTTCTGGCGACGAGGGCGGCTAAAGTTGAATTTTGGTGAAATACTCAAGTATAAGGTTAAGGAAAGAAACCGTATTAAATTTTGAGGGAGCTTCCTCCATTTTATGAAAATTATAGCATGTCGTTTACTATATTTGAAGGCATCTTTCCTCCTTGTTCATTTCTAAGAAGAAGATTATGAAAGTTTTGATATTCTCAGCCCTTTCCGTAATAATTAAACAATTTAAGCATACATGTTGTTCAGAATTGAACCGAACTGGTGGTTAACCGGTTCACTATTTGGAGACATGCTCAAACCGAACTGAACTGGTGGTTAACTGCCGGTTCGGCGGTTACCAAGGGCCGGTTCAGGTTCCTCAGTTTCAGAAACCGGAACTGCCAATTCATAGGTTTAAAGTAGGTTTCAGGCTAGGGTGTAGATTTTTCAGGTGTAGGGTTGCAGAAAACCGAACCGAACTAGCGGTTTCGTAACCAGAATCGGCTCAACATTTCCGAACCGCCAGATGGTTCAACAGTTACCAAGGGATGGTTTAGGTTCCTCATTTTCAGAAACCGGAACTGCCATTTCGCCGGATCAAAGTAGGTTCCAAGCTAGGGTGTAGGCTTTTCGGGCTTTATTCAGGTTGCATAAATCTGGCGGTTTGAAAACTGACACCGCCAGCTTTGAACCGCCGATTCAGGCCGGTTCTCGCCGGTTCCGGTGACTTTTCAGGTCGCAGGCATAGGGCAACAGGTGTAGGCTTGAAAGGTGGTCAAAAACCATGGACTAAACCATCAGTTCAGCCGAAAACTGTTGATTCGTAACCGAAACCGGCATGGCGGTTCCGAACTGAAATCTCTAGGACTATTATGTAAGCAACCGAATATGGACTGCTGTTCTTAAAAGTGTCTCTATCTTCTTCCTCTTGCAGGAAGAATCTCAACTCAGCAAAATAACTCGTTTGAGTTGTTAAGTTAGAAACTACTACTCCCTCCGTTCCTGTTAACCTATGTATTGTAAGCACTCAAGCTATGCACTGTGATGTAAGCTCAACTTCTCTGAATCAAGATGCGATGTATGGGAACACTATCACCACAGCTGTAATGGAAGATCAGCCACGTCATAATGCTAGCTGGAAGGACGTTCTCCTTGGCAATGGGCGTGCCCAACACACACACAAAGCGTGATCAAATTACAACAGCATTCCATAGAGGATTTTGTGTGTGTCATCATTTCTAGATCCTTCTCTTGTTAGCTATATATATCAGATTAGGCATCATGTAATCATCAAAAAACAAATCATAAACATAATAGTCCATTCTCTCTCATGCTTTACAACATTGCTTTGCAATCTTTCCTCTTATGGCTTTTGCTACATTTCTTTTAGTTCCATAGTAATAGAGGCGTTTTTCCATTTCCGTCCGTTCCATAGTAATAAAGTCATTTCTCTTTTTAGTAAAAGTCAACACATTTTTCCACACCTACTTTATTCTCTCTTAATTTTTTCTCTTTTCATCTCTCAACTTTTTTCATTTTTCACTTTATTCTCTCTTTACTTAACTCACCTAACACTATTTTTCTTAATTTCCGCGAAAAGTTTTGCCTCCATTGCCCAAAATAAATGACAGTTGATTGTAGTATTTCTTCAAGATTGTTATCCATATTCATGTCAAAAATGCATCATGAAGAGGCCAGAGGGGTTAATGAATGGAAAAAACGGCCAAGAATATAATCTTAAACATTCTTATAGTTTCTGCTGCTATGTATTATCTGAAAAATGAATCACATTCAGTCATGATAAACTCACACAGAAATCTAATAAATTTTTCAACAAAATTTCATTAGCGTTTGAGCAAATCCAACTCCAAATATTATTCTGAAGCTCACTTGAAAAAAAATCTTGAAAGCATGGTTTTATAGCTTCTGCCCTTCTACTTGCTTATGTTCATCGACGTCTGCGGTTGGAGGGATTTTCTGCACACAAAAAAGATCGCATTTATACGAAAAATTAGAAAAAAATGGGTTGGGCATTTGGTCGAACAGATTGTAGACACAGCGACAATTTAGCCAGGAAAGTAGTGGAATCACCAGATTAGGCTTGTAGATGTTGTGCACAATGGAAGCGCCGGCGAGTAGTGACGCGACTACGACGACGGACGACCATGCCAACGACGGAGTTCCCGTCGGCTGCTTCCCTCCGCCGAATTTTCGATTCATCTCTTTTTCGTGCGTTGCGTTACTGCAACAAACTAGGTATTGCTACTTCAATTGGTAATTTCTGTTAATCAAATGGAAACTATTTAATTGTAGGACAGAGATTTAAATATTTAATTCATCTCTTTTAAATTTTTTTGTCTATTTATTAATAGAGTGAAGGAAAAAATAGGTAAGGAGATAAAAGAGAATGCAGAAAGGGGAAAAAAATTAAGAAAGATAAATTACATATTTTAATATAAAGAAAGAATAAATTTTTATTCATCTTTCTATAACAATATATAAAAGGGTAATTTTGAAGGTATTTAGGAAATAGCCTCTTGTTTGTAAATTTTGGGGAAATTTTGGGAATGGCTCTTTTGTTTATAAATTTAAAATTCAAAACTTGTGACCAAACTTTAAAGAATGGTTGAATTGCATAATTGTATGGATAGGATTTAACTAATTTATTTTAAAGAATCGTAATTGTAATTATTTTTAAATAATATAATCATTTTTTATTTCTCTATAATTAATCCATGAATATGATTTTACTATAATTCAATTGTGATCAGTTAAAGAATAATTTTAATTTGTGCCCAAATTTTAATGAACAGTATTTTGTTCGTAAATTTAAAATATAACACAAATTTGAATTCCATAATTGTAGGAATAGAATTTAACTATTTTATTTTGTTTCCCTATAATTAATCCATGGTGTTAAATTTAATTAATTATTACAATCTATTCCAAATAAAAGTAATCATATGATTATGCTATTTTAATTAAAAGCTATTTATTGATTAAAATTACTATTAATAATAGATTTTTTAGATATTGCAGTTATATGAACGTGATTTGAAAGGGTAAAAAACTGCTATAAGACATTTATAATGATTTAATTTAGTGGGTATGTGGACTCTTGCTACATCGTTAATTGCTAAGTGGAGTGAGTGGGAGGTTTTATAATGGGAGGTTTTACAAGGGTTACATGCATAATATTTTAGCCTATAAATATGTCATTACCTACTTACCTTATAGAACTCAAGCATACCATTTTTCCTCTTACCATAAGAGGAAAGCTTGACGTCATAGAACTAGAAAGGAGGCAATGGAGCGAAGGCAACAATGCCGATATAGAGAATGTCCCAATAGTGTG
Source organism: Salvia hispanica (assembly GCF_023119035.1). NCBI lineage: Eukaryota > Viridiplantae > Streptophyta > Magnoliopsida > Lamiales > Lamiaceae > Salvia > Salvia hispanica. Next base: position 45,668,437 of record NC_062968.1, read on the forward strand.
TCACGGCTACAAGGATAGAGCATACGAGGTACAGAGGCGAAGATTGGGCGTCAATTTAGCGACAACTAACGAGATTTTTTCCAAGGACCGAGAGTGAGAAGTGAAGGAGCATCACAATATTTCTGTTATCAAATTGGAAGGAGAAGAGAGATATGATGAGACTTGAAGAGGAGCCGCAGAATATGAAGTATGAACCCTGTATTCAATTTTTATTGTATTGTTCACAATGAGATTAAAATTGAGTGACTATAGGGTCATCTTATTTTGAACGGACCTTTTGTATAATTATTTATGCTTCTAAAATTAATATTGTAATTAGTCTTTTGCTATCTCCATCCCCCCTCTTTCTCTTTTAATTTCTCTATTGTATAAGTTTTAATTTTATTTTAGTATTTTCTTTTTAACTTTCCAATATAGCAATTTTATTTGAATAATTTATTTATTTATTTATTTTTAAATTGCATATAATTGTATTATTTCTCATTTTAGTTAGCATGAAAAAAATAAAATACGTGGGTTGGGTGATACTGTTTTAATAAAAAGAAAGAATAAATTTTTATTGATGTTGCTATATTTAGAAATAAAATTTGAAAAACAAATACAAGTCCGATAAATTTTGTTGTGAAGATTAAAAAAAAGGTTAAAGAAAAATGTCGGAATCGCACCGCACCCGGTCGAAGGCCGCTCCGGACTGGACGGCGGAGGAATCCCTAATTCTGGTGAACGAGATCAGCGCCGTCGAGTCCGACTGGGGCTCCACTCTCCCCTCCTTCCAGAAATGGCAGCAGATCGTGGAGAACTGCAACGTCATCGACGTCAACCGCAACTTGAATCAGTGCAAGCGCCACTGGGACGCCCTTCTCACCGCCTACCGACGGGTTAAACAAGGAGCTCCGCCCGATCGCTTCTTTCCACCTGACCTCTTCGCCGCCGTCGATCACTGCCTCACTACCAACGTCGCCGGAGAGGATGCGGCTGTGCCGGAGGAAGTAGCTATGGAGACTCATCCGGATGCGCAGGCCCAATTGCCTAAGTTATTCTTTCAAACTGGTATATATAATTTCCCCCCTTTTTGCTTCACTCTTTTAATTTCAATCTTTGCCTAATTATTATGTTCGTTACTCCTTTCCAATCTTGCAATTGATCGTGCGTTTTACAATAATGTCGATTGCCCTAACATGAAATGTTGAAGAATTATTCTTCATGGCTCAACTCACTAGATTGAATTTGTAGCCAATTTAATCACTCTAATGTAATGTATGTTGTGCTTAATAGTTTTGTCTGTTGCTGGTGGAGTGAGTGTGCTCAATCCTTTATTACTTTAACTCTTCTTAAACTCTAACCTTTTGACCTCAACCAAAATCCAAAGGCTGATTAGTGTATCTTGATGAGGTAGGCTGATTCTGTTGTGGTATAGTACTAATTTGGAATGGAATTAATTTGCTTACCTAGCTTTTTGGTATAAATCTTCCTTGGGTGTGTTCGAAGAGAGAATAAAGTTTTAAAGATTATTCTAAAACATGGCTATTTAGTTGTGAATACCAATCTGCATTAAATGTCTAATTTAAGATGTTTATGCATCGTGATCACGGACATTAATCTAGGTATACTAGAAATGGGAACTTTGGGTTTTTCGCATAGTATGGATCATATCACCAACTTGAGAAACACAGATTCTCTAGGAAAATGAAAACATCTTGGAGTACCAAATGATCCTTCCTATGTTTATCTAGTCCATACTGATAGAAGAGGCGCAAACAGCATCTTTCCTTCGTTATAAATATGAAATTATTATTAACTGTTGCTTCTGGCTTTCTTTCTCATGTGCATGTTCGTTCTCTCACACAATATAATTGGAGAGCTTGCATGCATGGGTGAGTGGTTTACTGTTCAGGTGCTTATTTATGGCTTAATGGACTCAAGTTTTGTTTATATCTATGTAACTCTAGTTGTATTAATAAGTTCCATTTAATGTTGAACTATTCCTAATTCTTGTTTGGGCTAGTGCTGTATGCCTTCCGTCTCATTCCAAGCTATATATTTTTGTCATCGAAGAAAAACAAACTCTATTGATTGGTTTTATCGTCATTGTCGTTTGTTCCTCACAGAAGCTGGTAGAGGTAGTCTAGAGAGTTTGCATTCCGTTCTTAATTGGTTCATATTCTTCTGTTTGGTACTGATTCTTCAATATGCCATCACACATGTTTGTTCCACATTTAACCAAAAGCAGTTTGTTATGAACTTCATTTTATGCCGTCTGGAGGTTTTTGAGGGCTGGGGATGATTGAATGATAAAACTCGGTTTCATTCTTGCTTAACCTTAAGCAATGCACAATTACTACATCTAAACATTGTTTCAAAATTAGGTCCCAAGAAACAGAGACCAAGGATGAAGCGTCAAAAGCGCAGACTTGAAACCCAAAATCCTTGGGGATACTTCACGAGCACGAAGAAACCACATGAAGAATCTAGCAGCATGCCGGAAGAGGCTGAGAACACAGATAACGTCGTTGAGAGCTTGCATGAGGAGATCAATACTGAGTCAAAAGACCAACCAGAGTCAGAAGAGCAAACACTGGCCACGATGCTGTGGGAGAGAGCATTGCAGATCAATGCAATCGTCGAAGGAAACCTAGCCGATGATGTAGATCTGAAGAATGCTGAGGCTGTTCAAATGGATTTCACTAGACGCCAAGGCGATAAGCTTATAGACTGCCTCGGGAATATCTCGACCACTCTTAATCAGCTTTGTGACTTAGTCCAGAAAAGCAACTGATTTTTCAAAAAAATTCTTGATTTTGTATATATATAATGTCAAATGTAACTCTGCACTAAATGAATTGTCTTGAAATAGAATGTCCAAAACAATTTTAATTTACCATAACTCTCTTGAATTTTCCATCTTTTTCCAGTGTTTCAAATTCTGGCCTAGTGGCAAAATTGTGATAAGGGGATGGATATGAGGCCAAATTCAGAGACACAGAAAGAGGGGTGATGGATAGATATTGGGTGGATGGATATAAAGAAATTAAAGTGATTGGAGGCCAAAATAAGCCATGGCATTTCCTACAAACATTTTCAGCACCACTTGTCCGAATCCTAATTTGAGTTTCCCAATCAATCAGCAATTACTAAACTCAAACACAAAGTCAAAAAGGGCTTATGTGAAATGCAGCAGAGTTGAAGAACAGGTATGATGATTTTTACAAATTTAAATATGGTGTATGATTGAGCTGATGAAGAAGAGTGTTGTTAGGATTGTGGGATACTGTGTGAAAGTTGCAGTGGCATAGGATGGGTTGTGTGTGAGTATTGTAAAGGGGTTAAGACGAATGTGAAAGGGGAGAAGAACAAGATCTATCGGCGTTGCCCTTCTTGCAGAGCAGTATGCAATTTCAAATTCTTTAATAAATGCTTTCTCAATCCACTCTTTCAATGGAATGTTCCCTCTTTTGCAGATTGGAAGCGTCTTGTGTTCAAAATGTAAGGTCTATAAATGTGTCACATTCCCAGATATAAATGATGGCCTCCAATGACCAACCATCATCTCTCTATCACCTTACACTTACTTAAAGTTACAGGATTCATTTCATTTTAAAACAAATTTCATGTCTCAATTATCTACTTCTTAAATATACTCTTTCTTTTTGTCTATCTGTGTGTAAGTGTGTTTGTTGTCTGAAATCTTATTCTGCTCAAGTTGCTCATCATGTACACATACACAATCGGAAAGTTTAACAAAAGTATTCCATTTCGAATGTTTGTGTAAACGTTTCTCTAATTAATTAGTTTACTGTTTAAGTGCGTAAGAATTTGTTATAGTTATTCAATACATACCAACTAGAAACATACTACTCCACAATGTATATAGAGAGGTTAAAATTAAAATCATTCTTTTACTATGAAGACGTGTTTTTCTTGCTCCCTCCAATAAATTAAATTACTTCCTACAATTAGTTTACTTATTGAATTGATGATCAGTTCTCAGCTAAGATTTTTGCAAAATAGGAAAAAAGAAGTAACAAATTCTAACAACGCACAAGAATACATTAGTTAAACCATGGACTCCAAAATGAAATGAAGTTGTGAATGGTGATAGAAAGAAATAAAGAAAGTAATGTTAAAGAAAATAGATATCCCACATCGAAAGTGCAGTGGATGGGGTGTGGGATTAGCAGATACATAAAGGGAAGAAGCAAAATGAAGAAACATACTTACCTGGACGGGGTCAATGGGCGATCCATAAGACCCATGGCCTAGGTTGGCGACCTCCATTGCACACAGGAGGGGCGCCCGCCTAAGGTCGGCCCAAGTGGTCGAGCCTACGTCATAATTTGTGTCCGAGGGGGCCTGCGTTCGCGCGGCCCCTGCCCAATTCTACTTCAATTTTTACTTATATAATTACAAGTTAATCAAATTGAGGTATTACTGAATTCAGAACCACAAAGTCCACCACAACACATCCAAAAACATAAAATGGATAAAACAAGGAAAAGCCCCTAAACCTTCATTTGGAAATGGGATGACCCTCCCAAGTCCACATCTCCGGTTCTCCCACCACCCCGTTGCTGCTGAAGCTCTCCGGATTCTGATCAACCCCAGAATACGGAGAGCCATTATCTGCATGGCTCCCCATCAGTCCGGGAATGCTGTTGATGTAGTCCTGTGGCGTGCTGAGATAGTTTTGGAGAACATGGCTCAGGCTCGATGTCAATGAGCCGCGAGCCACCATATCCTCGGCTAGCTTCACCTTGGCTCTTAGGGCCTCAACGTCTGATCTGAGCACGCGGTTGTTTGTCGTGGAATCTTTGAATTGCTGATTAGCATCAGCAAGCTGTTTGAACAGAGTTGCACTCTCTCCTCTTAACTGTTCCACCTGTTGTTCGAGATCTGCTAAGTGTGCTTGCTTCCTTCGTCTAGATCTTCGCGCAGACTCGCGGTTGGAGACCATCCTGCAACCATGTTTCTCGCTATCAGCATACTACTATCTCGAGTGTTTTTATCACATTTTTCTGTCACAAAGCACGTACCTTTTGATGCGTTTGACATCAATGGGGTTCGCGCTGTGATCATAGGAACCAGCTTCTATTTCAATGTCCTCCTCGTCGGATTGGTCATGTGATGAGCCACTGCTGGCGCCAACTGCTTGATTGTCCGCACCCTTTGAGGTATACGAGCTGTCGACTGAAGAAGAAGAAGGGCTCAAACAAAAAACAAGTGAAAAAAGGAATAAGAATCACTTGACTTGAGTTACCACAGATGGATGATTGGGATTCAATGGGCGTCCAAGGCCAAGACTGCGGCTCTGCTAACGAGTTGGGAGTTGATGGATCTGTACGGACTTCCTGAAAACCGACAAGGCTGTAGAGTGAGAGGAGGGTTCGATGAAGAGAGCGTGGATTGATGTAGTCAAATTCGCGGTAGGAGTGTACCATTGGTGGTTTTTAGAGGTATACAGAAGAATCAATAATTTATTGAACCTTGATGTTCTTGAGAAATTCAATCTGGTACAAATGATAAACTTATAATGTGCAGGGATGACTATACAAATTTGAGGTAATAAAACTGATGAGTCATCATCATTTTGCACACTTCCAACTTATCCAAATGAGTTATTAGTACTATTCAAAAAAGGGTAAATTTCTCTAGGAACATATGCTGTCTTTGAACATGACAAAGTGATACAGGACTAGAAGAAGAAAGAAGACATGAAGCAAGTATATGATGTGTTTTCCATGCCAAATCTAACATTATAAACAAACAATTAGGGCCAAAAAGTTAGGACAACAAATGACATTTCAAAAACCAATCCCAGAATTTGTCACCTTCTAAACAAACACAGACACCTTGCAAGTACACCACCTACTTCAAGTGATATGAGATATTGCACTAGATCAAATCAACCAAATACGAATTCGATTGATCAACAACAACCATGTATCCAATTCTCTGTTATTGATTCTCGAAAAAGGGCGCTTATATTATATGAAAGAGAAAAGAGGGCTTCCAAAATCAACATTCAACTCCATGAATGCTTAAAGGGAAGTGCTTGTTATTTGGAGATTAGGAAAAGGGGTCAATCAATCACCACCTTGAACATGTTTCCTACTTTTAAATGACACATAAAACCTTATGTGGTTAAAGATCATTGCTTCCACATTGCCCAAGTATAAAGACAAAACAATGCTAAAGCATGAGCTTTAATAAAAGCTAATCTTCACTTTTAAAAACCTTGACTCAGAAAGAAACCAAACACCACTTTACTTTGGCACTATTGTTTTTCCTTAGCATAAAATCAACCAAAATTACAACTGGAAAATGGAATATTCGATAAACAAAATATTGTCTAATCAAAGCACCTTCGATAAAAATGGAATCTTGAAAACTCATCAAGCAAACTTTCTCCTGCAAATATTCTTTAACTCTTTTATTCTTTAAATTAATTTCAGTTTTTTCTATAGCTCCATGAAAAACTCATGAACATTTGCAAGTTTCTATTGCATAAAACTTACTGATAAAAATGCATTCTTTACTTAATGTGAAAAAAGTTGTATATATAGCTCCATCAAAATCCCATTAATAATTCCAAGTTTGAATATATAAGCAATATGAAAAGCATACCACTAACCATATTCTTGAAAGGGAAGGTGAGATGATTGGTGTGGTCCATGGCAAAGAGAGCATGATAGCCTTCAAAGTGATGAATTTTTCTGTCGTCCTCAGAGCCAAAAAGTTGTTGAAAATCAAATTCAGATAGGCTTCTCTTCATGTCGCCGCAGCCATAGATTGAACTGTTCTTCAATATCGTATTCTTGTTATCCATTGCTGATTGCAGAGTGGGAGTGAATGAGAGAGAGGAGAAAGGGAAGAAATGGAGAGGGCGATGTCATGTATATAAGGTGGGGAACTAGGAAATGAGGGGAGAAGTTATAATGAAAACATATGTACTTCTTTCTTGAGATTTACTTTTTTACCCTTGGAACTCTGTTTATTACTCTTTCAATTCATCAAAAAAATTGTCTCACTTTTCTTTTTTGCTTATAAAAAAATTGTTAGTTTTTTACATAATTCAGTACTCATCATATATTCATTAATCATTTTATTGAAATTAGATAAATAAAATTTTTGAAGCCGACTTCAAAGTGAATGAGACATGTCCATGCTCATCCGTGCCCCCAAATGATTGTATGTGATGTGTGCAACACTACTAAAGAAATCATATTTAATAGATCACTATTTTGGTATGAATTTCATGTATTGAGATTTTGTTTTATGTTAACATTGAGAATTTTCGTACGTATAAAATTTAATGAGCAAAGTATTTCGATTTCACTCCATTCCTTTTTAAGAATTTAAGATGCGTTTTTAAGGTCAAAATGTTAAATAGAATACAAAATCATGTTATAATAATTGAGATGTATTATTCCGAGACCATAGTAGTACTACTTGAATAATATTAGTAGTGAATAACTTGAGTGTTAACTCAAAATTGGTAAAATAAGAAAGTCCACGAGAAAAAATAGTTAATTGTATTGATAAAATAGACATAATCTCACTAAAAAGAAAACTTATTCTAAATAGATTAAAGTTAATTTTGACAAGCAGATTATAATGATAGAATATAATTAATTTTTTGGGTGCGGATATAATATACTTTTTTCGCTCCATAATTGTAAAGTTATTATTTCATTTTCTGCAATCATTTTTTGAAAATGATACTTAATAAATTGTCAAAGCGAATAGTGAGTAAAATAAAAATGTAGAGAAGAATTTTTATTTATAATATTTCTCACTTATTTTATTCTTTTATTCTTTTAATTATTTATAATTATTTTTTAAAAATAAGTTGCAGAAAATAAAATGAGTTGATGGAAAGGGTAAGTACAGAGTATTATGTATAATGATGGTTGTTGATTGTGGAGTGGGTGGGACATATAGATCACCGACCTTGGAAAAAGTTGACATGTTTGAAGCTATTTTATTAACATTGTCACTCTCAACTTTTTGGGGTTATTCTTATTCTAGTAAGTTTGGCCTACATATAATTTGAGGCCAAATTTTCCTCTATTGGCTTCCAAGAAAAATCTCAAACTCTTCAATCTACTATCCTACCGTAATGAGTCGTGAAAAATAACAGAAAATATTTATAACCTTTTAAACCACATTGCATTTATTGTTTCATTCTGAACTTTTTGTTTTGGTTAGCTGAATAATCCAAAGTCATACATTTATCTAAGTAATTGTGCATACGTAAATGTTACTAGTATAATTGTAGAAATGAAGATCGAAAAGTTTTATAAACAAATGAATTATGTTAAACAGCTTTTATTAGCATTTGGGTGGAACATGAGGAGAACTGATAAAGTAGGTATTTCCATATTTGCAGCTTTGAGAATTCTTGTTCATTAAGAAAAGTTAATTAAATTTTATTCTCCACCATTCAATTACTACTTTCCCAGTGTTGGAAGGCGGCCGTGAACATTTCTTTTTACTTTTTCGAATATTAACACTTTTTTTAATTGACCGAAATACCCTGTGTCTCAAAATTATTTGTTTACGATTCCAAAAATTGTTCGATAATCACGAAAATTTAGTCAAAATACTGGTCTCGCAATTTCTGAATAAACGGCATAATTTAATATATTGCTAATGTTTTCCAATAAAATAAAATTGTTTTCACAAATAAATGACATCGTTTAACTCACAAATGATGATATGCATAGTTATATGGATTTTAGGAATGTCATGAAATAATTTCACCAAATATTATTGTTGTGGAATAATTAGAAAACAAATTATTTTTTTTGTAACTATTTTTTATAATTTATGAAAAAGACCAGAATTTAATATTTTCATGGTTTCTTTTTACAATTTGGCCAAAATAATTAGACAAAAGGGAAAAGCACTCTTATGATTCCTCTAACAAGGCATCCGACCTGATAAGTGGATGTTTTGTAATTCTATCCAAATTCCAAACCAATATTTTTGTTTCAGCCTCTATAATTCTCATATGACCTTTATTAATATGTTCAGCCTATATAATACTCCTACAACCTTATATATTTTTTCTATAAAATGTTATTTAATTTACATTACGTTATTTTAATTCTATCTATTCTTCAAATACTAATTTTTGCATAGAAAAAAGCTATGTAACCACATTATGTACAACCATAAATTGGTTCAACTGGAAAAAAAGCCCGATTCACTTGTAATTCTGGTTCAATAAAACCTAAATTTACCATTATATCTTTTATTCAGTTTTCCCCACCAAGTTCTTTTCCTCCCCAAAACTGGCGCTGCTTTTCCCTCTCTCCCATTCCATTCCACTCCACAAATAGCGCCTCATTTCCCATGTCCCTCCCATTTCATTTCATCTCTTTCATATTACTCTCTATTATGAAAATCTAAAAAGATTTGCTCTCTTCCTGTTATGCGTGCGTTCTATAGGCATTGCTCATTGTATGAATTTTAAGGTTTATTTTTTATGCTTTCGATGATACTACGTATTATAGGATTTAATTTTGTTTGAAATACTAATCCATTATAACCTAGCTTCGACTACATTATTCTCCACTCAATATTCATATTGTCACGCATCACTATACACCACATTATTTGTCTACTCCGCACCATACTAAATTTATTCTTTATTTTCTGTTTTGGATAGATTCAATGTAATAAGTATAAGAAGTTGAGATGAGATGCCATTCCTCAACTCACTATTCAGAGACAAAGAGCTTCTCGTGAAGAAATTTAGAAGATTTCAGTCTGATATTTGAGATATAATAAGGGCAATAGCCACTTCTCTATGTAAAGAGCAACTTCTCGTGAAGAAATAAAAAGTAGGATGGAGTATGTATTAATTAAAGTAGAATGATGTATCGTATCCGAATTGTATTAATTACGGAAACTAACATGATTACAATTTATTTCAAATTTCAACTTGAACTTCAAAGCATGCTCTGGGTCCATGTTATACGAGTTTATTTCAGATTTTAAAGTGCTTTAGATTTAATAACACAAAATTAGATAGATTAATTGGTGTATTATTGTTTAATTAAATAACTTTTTTAATGTACTATAGATCTAACATAAAATAAATAAATTTCTAATGACATTAGTACTTGATTAAAATGATTTTTGAATGTACTTAAGATCTAAAGTTACAAACTTGATACTAATTGGTTCGTAAGAGAAATACTAACAACATTAGTCTTGATTGAGATATCTCATGTTATATACTCCCTCCTTTCCATAGTAATGGTACTAATGGAGACATTTCTTTTCGGCACGGAGATTAAGAAAAATTGTGTTAGGTGAGTTAAGTAAACGGAGAATAAAGTGGAAAATGAAAAAGGTAGAGATGAAGAGAGAGAAAAGTAAGAGAGAGTAAAAGAGGTGTAGAAAAATGTGTTAACTTTTGCTAAAAAGAGAAATGACTCTATTACTATGGAACGTACCAAAATGGTAAAATGACTCTATTACTATGGAACATAGGGAGTAATAGATAGATCAAATAGTGATTTATATCATCCAACCTTTTGATTTATTAATTCAATAAATCTTAATAACATTATTGTTAGACTAGATAAATTTTTTTAATATGCTTGAGATATAATAATCTGAAATTTAATCAGTGATTTATTCTTATCCAACATCTTTTGATTTATAAGAGAAATTCTAATAACGATAGTATTTGATTAAATGATTTTTCGAATGTGTTTAAGATCTAACATTACAAACTTGATAGATCAATCAGTAATTTATTCTCACACAACCTTTTCTTCACGAGGTACGTTGCCTAGTTGTTTTATACTAATTGATTCATAAGAAAACAATTAGATCATAGTGAATTATACTCATCAAACTCTTTGGTTCGTAAGAGAAATACTAACTATATTAGTCTTGATTGAGATCTCTTGTTACATAATAGATATATCAATTAGTAATTTATTCATCCAACCTCTTGATTTATTCAAGAAATCTTAATAACATTGTTGTTTGATTAGATAAAGTGTTTAATATGCTTGAGATCTAGTAATCCAAAATTCAAATAATGACTTATTCTCATCCAACAAGGAGATTTTATTGCAAATTAACATGTATAAAATCCAAATCTCATGCTCTAACACTAAAAATATAAAATTATCATTTTTTTAATTAAAATAACAAAGCTAGTTACATGGCAACCAATTTATAAATATTAACATAATATGTTCACGGCATGACATCTCTCTTACTTTCTCTATTATATGATCCATCGCTCAAATTCTCTATAACATCACATCACCAATAATGAATGTAGTGTAGGGATCGCCTTCTGAAGCAGACATCGCATATTACTGATTTTAATTACATAAAAAGTAGGGATTGTCTTCTGAGACAAACATCAGTAATGGTAAAAACACACATCCATATGAACGCATGAAGTATAAAGATGAAAAATTATATTGAAAGTTGTGTTGTTGCCAACAATAATAAATTCTTGAAGATTTCAAAGCAAACTCAATTAGAGTTTAGGGTTTCAAACTCAGATTTAGTCCTATTGTCTCCAAACATTCTTCATTCTTCATCTTTAACAATGGTTGCTCATAAAAGCTCCAAACATAATACATTCAAGAAGAGTACTCCTACTAAAAGCCCCAAACCCAATACCCCAAACAGAAACATCACTCCTAAAAGAGAGTCTGGTACAACCTACGCAACTCCAACAAAGAAGACAAAGTTGAGCCTTCATGAATCATCACCCTCAAAAAATTTGGAAGCTATGTGCAGGAGCCTCAAAGAAGACCAAACAAAATTGAAAAATGAAGTGAACGAGTTATTCCGCCGGCGGGTAACGGCGAACCAATTGAAGGCTTCCTATTGGACAACCCCTTTACTAAAATTGTATGATATAATCATGGAAATGAAGCTAGATACTACATACAAGGATCAAGAAGGAACTTCTAGACTCAACCCTGTCGTGTTAATCCCAGATTGCTCGAGCGATGTTTAATTTGCTTTACTATGTTCTAAGTATTTTGTTTGTTTTGTTCCCCGCCAGACTTATTTCTTATTGGAATATTAGAATATAAACTTGATTTTGTAATGGAAATATATAGATATTGTACAAATATCTAGATATTATGTCTAATTGTCTAGAATAAGCATGAAAAAATATCTAGATATTTTAGGAGAATAGTCTAGATTATAGATATTATTTAGTAGATTTTTATTGATAAAAATCTAGATATTTAGAATATAAAAGTATTAAGTACAGTAGATGATTCTAGAATAGGAAGTGGATGCCTATAAACATGGGTAAATTGTAAAAGTGTGCCTCTTACGTATCATTCCTCAACTCCAATAAATCAAAGATAATAGTTTAAATTCTTGGCAGGTGTTGAGTTAACACTAATGACTAGTTGAAACTTTAATTAAAGTTATTATCCATGTAACTTTGAATTAACGACAAACATTTATCATCTAAAATTTAAGAGATCTTCTCATAAAGTTTTAAGTAGACAAACATTTAACATCTAAAATTTATGAGATCTTCTTATAAAGTATGCACTCTATAAGTTTGATGAAATGTCAAATGAACAATAGGCATATGCTATAACAATTTATATTTGAATAGATAGATTTGATCATAAGTAAGAATAAAATCGGTTACCGATGAAATGTCAAATGAATAATAGAATGAGTCAATGAATTATGGAAATTGTTATTAGTATATGAATATTTTCACCAAATAAACCGACATCCGTTATTTCATATTTTTGTAATGGAATGAGTTATGTAAATTTTTATTAGTATACGAACATTTTCTCCAAAATAATCGGCATCTTATTTCATTTTTGGGTTGGAATGAGTTATGGAAATTATTATTAGCAGTATATAAATATTTTTTCCAAAATAATCGGCATCTTATATCATATTTTTGTGCTGGAATGAGTTATGGAAATTATTATTCGTAGTATATAAATATTTTTCCAAAATAATCTGCTAATTTTAAGTAAAGATTATGTCATACGGTTGTTGCTGCAATATCATATTAAAGATGGCTGCTATAATATATATTCAAAATTTGTGTATTGATTTTTTACTTTTTTGGGAATTATAAAATATAATTAATGCATGTAACTTCAATTTAAATTTGAAAATAGAATGATAAGGATGCAGATTAAAAAAAACTAAAATGAGGATGAGGATACTAAAGTCTTTTTAATTTATTCACTAACTATAACTAATATTTAATTATATAATTAATATTTATATTTACTTTCTATCCTTGTATAATTGTCGTTGTTTAGCATCACTCTTTTGCATATTAGGGCTTATTTCCACGCTCTTCTCTTGATGGGCTCCAGCAAGAGCCCCTGCCATTTAATCTCAAAAGCCCAAAACATTGGAATAGAGGCTTCCTCCATTTTAGATACGAAAAATATTTTCTTTCCTTAACCTCTAATGAACAAAAAGTCATAATTCAACATCCTATAAGTCAACACCATTAGCATAATTCAGTTTTAATACCCTAGTGAAACTAATGTTAGATATGGAATTTGTCAAACATTATTAAGTAATCCAAGTTACGTCGTGTTTAATCAGATATGTCCTAATTTTTGTATTAGTGGAGGAGATGGGCAACACCTGTCTCTCAGCTCATATTTTTTGAGGGATTTTATTGTTATCTGACTCTTAGTATTATTAATCAAATATTGAAGAGTAGAAGATAAACGGTCAGATTAGAAGATAAGAATTTTCTTTCACACTGGAATTGAATTATTCACTATGATGATAACCTATTTCTTACCCACCAGTACCAAATCATGAAATATTATTTCAAAATTTGAAACCTGAGAAACCCTTAATGGGCTGGATATATAGTGGTGCATGGTGGTGGCCCACATTTTGCTTTGACAAGTGATTCCTACCTGTCCACTTCCCGGGCAGCTCGGGCAGCCATACGTTACTTTAGTTTTACTTACATAGAATAGATGATAATTTAAGAAAATTGGTAGTCCTACCTAAATTATTTGGAATAACCGTTTTACAATTCCAAATTGAAAGGATAATGGCCATTAATTACAAGAATTACTAATTATAATTCTTGCCGGTTCTAAATTTCTAATGTATTTGAATCATATTCCTTTATGTCATTTTACTATAATATTTTACGTTTTTTAATAATAAAAAATAACATATTTAATTTAATATATATTTTATTTTAATCTTTATTTAATTATTTATATTATTTTCTCTTAATTATCTCTTCTGTACTTATTTTATCATTGTAATTTGTAACTTAACCGTCATTCATTAATCTACAAAGATTTTATTTTATCTATCAAAATAATATGCGAATACTCCCCCCGTCCCGGATAATTCGTCTCATTTTTCCATTTCGGTCCGTCTCACATAATTTTTCCCATTTCACTTTTATTTTTTTTTGTAGTGGACCTCATATTCCACTAAACCATTCATACTCACATTTTATTATAACTAATATATAAAAGTAGGACTCACACTCCACTAACTATTTCAACTCATTTTTCATTACATTTCTTAAAACCCGTGTTCGGTCAAAGTGAGACGAATTATTCGGGACGGATGGAGTATTCGATCACTCCATCCTTTTATATTTTTTGCCAGATTTTTCATTCATTGTGTCATTAAAAAAGGAGTTATTTATCTGTGATACATGAACTTTAAATATTTTCTGATTTTTTTTTACTAAATCTAAATACATGAATTTCCAGTTTTTTCTGATTTTTTCTCAATTTTTTTTTTTAAAATTGAAGCTGACGTGTTGTTAGAAGTGCCAACGTGGCAAAAAACAAGGAGTAGAATATATGAAACTATCGAGGTTCACTGAAATTTCTCTAAACTCTGAGATTTTCAAAAAAATTCCAATTTTTCCCAACCACTAGATTTTTTCTAAACAATTTAATGAGAATTAAACCATTAGACTTTTTATAGTAGCCGTTAAGAAAGTGAAAAGAAAAGGAGCATAGTTTCACATTTCATCCAGGTAGCTGCCCTTTCTCTCTACTATAAAAACCCCCTCAGTCCTCACACAACACAAACATTCACCATCTCTTATTTGATAAAGTTATTATTGAGATGGAGGGCAAGAAGATGAAGGCTCTGGGCGTTGCATTGACAATCGTGGCACTCTCCGCCGCGAACGGCGTCGCAGCAGCAGAGGCTCCAGCGCCGTCCCCCACTTCCGACGCAGCCCTCTTTGTTCCCACTTTCCTCGCCTCCTTGGCGGCCATGGCTTTTGCTTACATCTTCTGATCAATTTTCATCTCTTAATCTTCTTTTTCCCTTATCGGATTTGGATCTACTGTTGATTTCCTTGTCATATTTTTCCTCTTTTTTATTAATAACACTTATGTCTTCTATACCGCTTCTCTTACTTTATTTATTGCTCTTATGAAATTAATTACGAGCTAAAGAATGAATTATTAAATGTGGGAACATCTTTCAGAATATGTTTAAAATTAGATATAAGTGTATAAAATCGGTATTTAATTATTCTACTAAAAATATTTCACCTAAGATCCGACGAAATGAATCAGAATATAATATTTTGGGTATTTTAAGAATTTATAAATGTTTACTACGATGAAGATTAGGGACATAAACAAAACATTTATGTGAATGGAAAAAATAAAACAGTACTCCATATATAATAAAGAATGTTGCGCATGCACTCCCTCGAAATGATTAAACATCAACATAGATGTATTTCTTTCTTCGTCCTAGCATCTCTAATGCAAATAGGTCAGCCACTCTCTCTCCCTGCTACGTCAGTAATTAAAAATCCACCTCGCCACATCAAATTTAGGTCAGCCCATAGGTCAACCGCAATAAAAATAATTCAAAATATACTATATTTACGGAATTAAAATTACGATTAAATTACGAAATTAAATTTACGAGACATATACGGGAAAATTCATTAATTGCATTAAAAAAAAAGTACATAGATAAAAAAAAATTACTCCCTCCGTCCCATAAAAGTTGAGTCGTATTCCTTTTTAGTCCGTCCCAATAAAGTTGAGTCGTATTCCTTTTTAGTCCGTCCCAATAAAGTTGAGTCATTTCCTTTTTTAGCTAAAGACAAAACATCTAATCACTCTTACTGTATTCCATAATTTACTTTACTCTCTTTCTCTCTTTCCTACTTTTTTCATCTCTCCTATTAAGTTAATATAAATTCTTAATCTCCGTGCCCAAAAGTTTTGTCTCAACTTTTATGGGACGGAAGGAGTACATAATAAAGAAAAAAAACTATCGGCGTGCAGTCCTCCGTGCCCACAAGTCTTCAATTATATCCTTTTGGAGTTGAATATGAGCTTCCACTTGGCGCATGTCGGCATATTCCTTGAGGCGGCCGGCTTCATCGAGAGGTACCCCACGTCGTACGCTAGGGGTGGCCGTTCCGTGGCTTGGACCGGCTTCATCGTCATTGGCCCAACTAGTCGGTTGTACGCCTTCGTCTTCGACGATCATGTTATGCATGATAATGCAAGTGTACATTATTTGGGAAACGCATCCGACATCCCACAAACGCGTTGGACGCTTAATTGCCGCCCATCGAGACCGGAGCACACCAAATGCGCGCTCCACGTCCTTGCGCGCCGACTCCTGCCTTTCCGCAAAGTAGGCCTTCCTTTCATCACTAGCGTGCTTGATCGTCTTCACAAAGACATGCCACCTAGGGTATATCCCATCCGCCAAGTAGTAGCCCATATCATGCCGGTTGCCGTTGGCCACAAATGAGACGGCTGGACCGATGCCCCTGATACTTCTCGTTGAATAGGGGCGACGAGTTGAGGACGTTGAGGTCGTTGTTCGACCCGGCTACCCCAAAATATGCATGCCAGATCCACAGCCGGTAATCAGCTACGGCCTCGAGGATCATCGTGGGATTCTTTGACTTGTAGCCGGTCGTGTAGGCCCTCTTCCAGCCAGTCGGACAGTTCTTCCACTCCTAGTGCATACAATCTATGCTGCCTAACATCCCGGGGAACCCATGCTGCTCCCCGTGCATCTGCATCAAATCCTGACAATCTTGGGGAGTAGGGCTTCGAAGGTACTGATCACGGAAAACGTTCATCACGCCCTCACAGAAATATTTCAGACATTCCGGGGCTGTCGACTCACCGATGTGGAGGTACTCATCCCACATGTCCGCCGCGCCTCCCGAATCGGCTAGCCGGCATTGGAGATGCTCGCCTTCTTTAGATAATAAACTCGTCTTCCAAAATTAAGTTTCCACTTTCAGAATTCTTTGAGAAAATATTGCCAAACTTGTCATTTACTGTTGTCTTCTATGCAAGTTCTTACTATACTACTACTTTTAACAATTAAGTTAAATTACACATTAATATATGAATATTAATTAATTGTGACACAAGATAACATATATATCTATGCTTTGAGTATATATATTACGCACTTATAAGCAATAAAATAAGACTCAGAAAAATTCGAAGTTGCCAGCAAATTTGACACGCATAACTTCTGAAAAAATGACCCTAAAACGAGGGGGGGGGGGGGGTTTCACATGTTTTAGAAATATGGTAATAAATAATTAAAAGTGTAGAAAAAATAAAGTAAAAAAGAGAATAATGTAAAAGGGACTCTCTTCTACATTATTTTTTCTCATACTTTATTTTTTCACCACTTTAGTTATTTATTTTTATAATTTTTCCAAAACAAGTGCGAAAAACAAATGTTGCATACTTAATGGGAAAAAAAATTTGGTCACGGCAAAAGAAGATAAGTGAAAGCACACAGACACAGAAGAAGAGAATCAAGTTAATGTACACTAGCGAAATTTTTTTATAACGATTCCATTTTCAAATCAATATTCACCTAATTTTCTTGAAACAAGAATCTTGTTAACGGGCAATAATTAAGGCCAGGGACGGATCTAATGTGCAAGGAGTCCCTCAAAATTTCATAACTATGTATAAATTCTATTGGAGAAAAAAAATTAATATTAGTTTCTTCTTTAAATGCCCCTCCTCAAGCACTTCAAATATCTCCACATTTATTTTTGCCCCTTCTATAATGATTTTCTAGATCCGTCCCTGATTAAGGCAGTATTAATAATGCTATTAGCACATGCATCTTCAACATAATTAGGGATAAATACCAAAGTTAGACTTAGACACCTTTCACATATCCAAATATCACGAGTATTTATTCTCTACTAAGCCATTTTGCTTTCCATCTAATAATAACCGCAGAAGAGACAAAATATCATATTAAAATCAGCTTAAAAGGTCTCATTATAGGGAAAGAAAAGAGAAGATTTCATGGTCAAGAACATGAATTAAGTAGATAGTTTCGCACATGGCATGCTATAGAAGGTTGAGACCAGACAATGCATGCATCCATCATTCATGTGTAGGCGCATGTCTGTCTATTCAAATTTCGAATAATTAAACTAGTTGTATGCTTTGTCTTGAAGCCATCAATTAATAGAACATGCTAACCCAACTCATAATTTATTTTTTCTTCCTTTCTTCTTCTAAACATATTTATAATCAGGCCACATAATAATGAAGTAAATCTAGTAGGGGTGGGTCTATTCTAATTTCTAGCCTTTGTTTCACCACTATGGTAAATAACACATTACGCTTATTTGGACTTGTTCTCATCAACTTGTAGTATATTTTACAACCAAAGGAATATGTCTAAGAAATTTACATGCTTTTCTCTCACTAGAGTCGATATCTCAAGTCTTTACATAACATAACATATTTCTCAAGGAAACCAGAGTGACTGCAAAGACTAACGATTACATCAGTTAAAAGGGAAAACCCCAGTGGCAACAAATGGTGTACAAAAATGGTTCACAAGTCCTTGGAAGATAATGCTCTAGATGATGACGTCTCGCCTAATGAAACAGAGGCCAATGAAGACGCCCAAACCCGAGCATTCCTGGCTCCCCTGTGGAAGTTCCTAGTCTTGCACACCTTTAGCTTGCTCCAAATTCTCTTTACATCAATCAGATGCAGTGCCCGACCTATAAGCTGCCTCGACTCTCCGAAGATCCCCATATTCAGATGAGGAATGTATGCCAACCAAATTGACATTATATGAGATGCGATCTCTGGGAAGAGATATAAAAAAGCTTTTGACATGACAAATACGACAGAGATTAGTAGATAAGGTTCCCTTAAGAAAATCTCTTTCAATGATGCTCCTTTCCAAACCCCAAATACTCGCTCCTCGCTCTCAATATTGCACGTTGTGTCTTCTACCAAATCCACTACAGGGTCCAGCCCTAACCAAATAAAAGAATTTCATCACCCACAAATGCTTAAATATACTGATCATGTCATCACATAGATAAAGGAAGATACAATTCAAGGAGGGATGAAAATTATTTTGGCCATCTTCTGATATTAGGACGTTACACGTAGTTAAGGCCATTTATGAAGGAAAACACACGAAGATAAATGTGATCAGATTCTTAAGCTAAATTTGAGTAAAACTAGATCATGTACGCACTCATCAATCCACAAACATATATATGCATGAACTCAATCAAGAACAATAGTAGGAAATCAACTTTTGACCATTGGTGGTACTGGTACCTGTAGTTTTCTTGTAGAAGTTTACAACAGAATGGAGATCTTTTCGGCCATGATATCTCACTCTAGTAGTTTTATTCACAATCAGTAGCGATGGTACACTGTGAATCCCGTGTCTTGAGAAGACTCTGCACACAACAGACAAGTTAAACTAAAGCAAAGACTTGAACACAAACAATTTAAAAAAGAAAGAGTATAACCCTCCCTAACTGAATATGGCATCTAAAAGTTTAGTGAGGTGAGCTAGAACATAGAATAAGCTAAGAAACAGAAGAAACCATAACTATCAAGAACCCTACCCTACAAAAGTACTACTATTGATATAAAGCTAAGAGATTAATTCATACTAAATATTTGACCAAGTAACATCTTCAGATAGCCCGGCATTTAATCAAACTACTGTTG
This sequence comes from Salvia hispanica, assembly GCF_023119035.1. Taxonomy (NCBI): domain Eukaryota; kingdom Viridiplantae; phylum Streptophyta; class Magnoliopsida; order Lamiales; family Lamiaceae; genus Salvia; species Salvia hispanica. Next base: position 45,688,449 of record NC_062968.1, read on the forward strand.
AAGCAGATGCGGCAATGACCACAAGCTCTGGGTAGTGAAAAGAAATTTTGTAAATGGAATTTCATAGGTTAACAAGCTTGTATTTTGAAGTGCGAAAGTGCCAACAACAGACGGCTGCAAATAGACATCTACTACTTTTGTGTTAAGCTGATGCTGTGTGATGGATAAGTTGAGATGCCCATATCTCTGGTTTATAGGAGACTACACAATATAGGTTCACCATTGTTTGAAATGCATAAGCTCTTCTTAACTTGAAGAGGTGTTAATAAGGAAAAGAAAACACTTACCTGGGTAGGACTGAGGTTTGGTCGACCATTATATGTTTGATCTGTGGATACATGGAACTAAGGGTAGAAAACCTTGACTTGAAGATGCTTGAGAAAGGACACCAGGAAGCATAAAAAAGAACTGCAGTATATTCATTGTCTTGAATGGAGCTCATAGCATTTTCAAGGGATTCTTCATTCACCTTCAGTTACATATTAATGCATGAATAAATGATTAAATATAAACCATAAAGGAAAACCTCTAAAAAATCAACATGGCAGAAAGATAAAGACAATTTAAACTTAAAACATAGAACTACATCTGATACGAATCCTACATCGACTCTGCATGAAAGTTTGGGATATCAAATAAGCAGAAGTCAACCCTTCAGCTTTGACCATGGTTTTGGGTTAAGTTAGGCTCCTTAACTTATATGGTTATCAATTTCGAGCGTGAACATGGATCTGGACGGCCTACAGCTACAAAAAGGGGCTAATCGAAGGTGTGACCTAAGGGGTGCCACTGAAGATGTTGGTCAAGGGGCAGTAAATGGATGGTGGGACTTGATTCGAAAGGGGAATAGATTGATTCGAATCCCACATCGGTTCCACAGGTGGAGTTAACCCTTTGCCTTTGACCATGGTTTTGGTTTAAGTTAGGGACCCCTAACTTATATGCTTATCAACATCACTCCTGTATATCAATCCCACCGAACTACTAAAACTATTATAACTGAAACTACCACAACACATATATGTGTAGTTGAATTCCTAAGGTTGATACTTGGCACTTGCATATGGTACATAACACTGTTAAGTCATTTTAATAACATAGCTCATTCATTAGGTTGTGTCTTTGTGTGTGTGCAATTGATATTTCAGTACAAATATGACTTGAAGTTACAAAGGCTTCTGAGGGGAAATACTAGAGGTACCTAATTTCAATGACAAAGAGTTTCGAAACAGAAGATAACAAACAAGTCAAGAATCAATATAGGCTTCCAACAAAGCCAAAAAAAAAAAAATATGTTCATACCAATAACAATCAGCTCCATACAATTCTATCCCACGTCATTTTACTCTTTTTGCGCAAAAGCATACAGCTCAAGTAATAAGATGAAATATGAGCTCACAATAACAAAGAAGAAAACATGGAGAGAGAAAAAAGGCGTGCAATCCAACACCGATAACATCAAAAAACCCTCTAATAGCCGACATACGCATACAAAATCGAATAATCCAGACATATAAATATTAAAACAAAAATTACAGCATTTTTCTAAATCAACAGACGCAAAAGCAACAGCCTTGAAACCCTAGACGCACTTATGTGCAATAATAGGGGGAAATTTTTACAACAAACAAATTATACTAATAAATTACCTGAATTGGGGGCGAGGAGCAATGGATCGATAAGGGGCACTGAGAATTCAGATCGTGAAGAAATTCCATGGAATCGCGTTCACAAGTCGATGATGAAGACACTAACCGAAACGACGTAGCTGATGCTGCTAATACACACATGAATATACGTACACATTTCCCCATCGGAAACTCCATGAACAAAATCAGGAATATTACAGATTTCTTCTAATTATTATAAAGAAAAAACCGGATTTTTTCTATCGGGAAGAAAAACAAGAAAAGAAAAGAAAAACAAAAATTGTAAAACTATCGATTACAAGGGAATCTGCAAATTTGAGGATTGACAAACGTTTTCTTTCCTATGTTTTTTTTCACCTTTTCTTCTTCTAATCTCCGGACTCTTTCTCACTCAGCTGCTTCGTTCCACCTGCGCTATTTCATACTTAATTTCTTATATATTTATGTGTCCTCGAATAAAATGGACGTAATTTTACATATATTATGAATTTTCTTAAAATGGCTACAGGTGCCGTGTCCTCTTTTCTTTTTGTTGAGATAATTGTTAACAATGTTAGTATTATTATCTCAGACAATCTCTTTCGTAAATATTTTTATAATAACAAAGTTTTTTACTTTTAGTACATAATTAATAATATAAAAAAAAAGTGCGTAGTATTTTAGTGGAGAAAGTTAAATTACCAATAACAAAACTATTTTTATGTAATTCAAAATTTTGAGATTTAAAAGTAGAATCCAAGTGTATTATTTTGACTACATGAAATTAGTATTATTTTCAACCAAGTACTTCATCCATCTCTGAAAATTTGTTACTTACTTTTATATTTGTCTATCCTTCAAAATTTATCACATTTCGCTTTTATCATTTTTGGTAATTTTCACATTCCACTAACTCATTTTCACTCATATTGTAAAACTACAATATAAAAATGGGACTCGTAAGCCACAAACTTTTTCAACATAGTTTTTATTACATTTATTAAAACTTGTACACGATGAAATGATGACAAATTAAAAATGACGAAGAGAGTAATAAGAAATAGTTATTGGATAGCATATTTATTTCGTATGGCTTTAATTTAGAATAATAGAAAAACAATAACGTTGATCAAATAAACTATAACTAGTAATTATAATATGAATTTGGGATTTATAAAAGAGCATCCGCAATAGTGGATGCCCCGGCGGACGTCGGACCGGCGTGCTGGGCATCCGCGCGGGACGTCCGCCATTAGGTCGAGAGAGGCGGACGCGGACGTCTTCGGCGGATGTGAGGTATCCGCGGCCTTCCGGCGACGTCCGTCGTGACGTCCGCCATTGCGGTGCCACGACGGACGTCCCGGCGGACGTCCCTATATACAGCTTGTTGAACTTCATTTCATTCGCACCACTTGTTTAAACCAGTTTCTCTCTTTCTAATTTCATTTCTTTTGAAGATAAATGGAGCACGACAGTGATTCTCCCGCCACGAGCGAGTCACAAACGCAGACGTTTCCCGTTGGAGGTAGGGGAAACGCCGGCGGAACTGCAGGGATGTCCGAGATGATCCCCAACCCCAAATGGCGGGGATGATGCCGTGTACTACAATATGTACCCTTGGATAGGTGGGATGGTGCCCAGATGCCAGGGGTGAGTAGAGGGATGACGGAGATGGCGCCAAGGTTGATGGGGGGAATGATGCCCGGTATGATGCAGGACATGCCTGCCGCTACGGGGGATAGCAGGCTGGGGGTCCCCCAATCACCTGAGGACAATGTCTATCGCCCCTACATGGATTTATTGTCTAGCGATTCCTAGAGTATGCCTCTGGAGACTTTCTCTTTTGAGGAGTTGGGATATCTCCGGTCAGGGAGTCTCCCACTGAGATACCACCAGCGGTAGGGAGGTCGAAGAAGAAGGGCAAGGGCAAGGGCACTACCTCGTCCACACGTGCGGGGGACGAGGGTGGGGGGGCGAGGGGGGGAGGAGGAGGTCGGAGAGGGAAAGAGGACCGTCTGGAGCGTAGCGGAGTGTGTCGCGCTGGCTCAGGCCTGGGTCGGTATAGTCGAGGAACCCTACATCGGGGCTAACCAGCATATCGACAGAATGTGGTGGCGCATTAGCCAGAGCTACCTCAAATTCAAACTGCCGGGTGGGAAGCCTCACGATGGAGAGCAACGCCGGAAACAGTGGGAGCGACTGAGGAGGGCCCTCAGTCGATTTGCCAGCATCTACCAAAACAACCTCCGCACTGTAACCAGTGGCATGTTCATGGAGGATGTGAAGACTGTGTCCATGCAGCAGTACCCCGACAAGGAGAAGAAGTTCGGCGTCTTCAATTATTGGGAGGTCTATCATGTAGTGCAGAATTCCGCCAAGTTTTGTATGGGTGTTGAAGCTAGCTGGCCGAAGCGGACGAAGCTCAACTCCTCCGGTGAGTACAACAGCAGTGCCGGTACCCATGACCTTCCTGATACGCTCGGATTTTGCACTATTTTAAGGCCATTATTTGGTCCATTTTTTATGTCAAAGTCACTCTACACGTCCATTATTTGCATATTTTGTCTATTTTGGTATTTTGACGTGTTTTGTGATAAACGTGCATAATTGAGCCAAAAAAGGGAGCCAAAACGCAAAGTCTGAAAATCTGGAGACATACGGCGACCGCCGACCGCCGCGGATGTGTGCGGCGACGATTTACCATATTTTGGAGATCTTTCCCTTCTACAACAAGGATTGGTTTTTCCCTATAAATAAGACCTCAAGCTTCATCAAAATGAGAGAGCTTCTACTTGCAAAATACTTCATAGAGATCAAGAGTTAGAGTACTTCACTTGTGCAAGGAGTTGGAGAAGGATTTCAAGAACATCAAGAACAACAAGGATTCAACCTACGGGTTTTATTTGCTTTAGTTTTATGTTCAAATTGTCTTCCCTTCAATCTATGTTTTTAGCTTATTCAATTATGTGTAACTAAACTCATAGGATTCTAGGGATGTGTTAGTAACGACTTTGGTTATACAAATTCCTTTTTCTATTTAATATCCGTTTTGTTTTTACTTTGTTTCTTCCCTAAGTAGTTCTGATGCTGCATGATTGAGTGACACAATCTTGTATGATTTAATATAACTTGCTTCATAACTGTGACAGAGTTCTAGCGAGTTAGATTCACTTAGTAGACACTACAGTTAGCTTCCCTTAAAACGGCACTGTTAATTGAGAGTGAGGACTTTTCAAGGGTCTTAGGAGCTTTTTGGAGTTACGTGTTAGGATTGACAACCCTAATTTTGTAATCAACGTTTGTATCGCATGAGCATAAGCTAGGTGACTCGTCCTTTCAAAGTATAAACTGTGCTAGGGTATTGTAGTTGGAATTTTGTATAACCATAACTGTGAACACACATCCCTGGGATTCCCTTATCTCTATCGTCTTTCTCCGTGTTTTATTTGCTCTTAGTTGTTCTATGCTTTTTATTGTTTTCAGTTTTCAAAAGTTTTCCAAAACCTTTTCGTTTTTCCAGATAGTAATTGAGTCTTAGTAGAGGATAGACACTTTGTGTTTGTCTTCCCCGTGTTCGATATCCGGTACTAACCTTTAGCTATACTATATATACTCTGTATACTTGCAGGTTTATTTAGTGCTAATAAAAAGTGCATCAAGTTTTTGGCGCCGTTGCCGGGGAAGACAATTCACTTTGGAGTGATATCTTCAAACGGATAATTTTGCTACTTTGGAATTTAATTGCTTTCAGTTTTCATTTTTTTTTAGTTCTTTAATTTGTTTTTGTTTTAGATTCTTGCAGGTTTTGTATGCGAACGCGCTCTGGGAAGGACAGCCTAGAACCGCTCGATTTAGAACTTGAAAGAACTCGTAGGAAAATAAGAAGTGAAAAAGGATCAGGAACAATGGGTGACCGAACAGACATCGAAAAGCTACAAGAAATGATGAAGTTGCTGATGGATGAGAGAGATGCGGAAAGGGCAGCCCGCGAGGCTTTGGAGAAGAAGAATCAGGAAATACAACCCGTGATGAACATGTTCAATCATGGGAATATGATTACCTTTCCCGAAGGACCTCGTATTGACGCTAACAATTTCGAGTTACGCATGCCCCTTATTCAAAGGGTCGAGCAAACTCCTTTTGCAGGTAGGGCTACAGAGGATGCCAATCGCCATCTCTCCAAATTTGTGGAGATCTCAAACACTCTCAAATTAAACGGTGTCGATGACGATGCCATAAGGGTAAGACTCTTCCCCTTTTCATTAACTGATTCTGCTAAAGAGTGGTTTGAATGCATGCCCATAGAAAAGGTCTCCACATGGAAGGACATTGTAGCTGCCTTCCTCGACAAGTACTATCCGCCGGGCACAATTTTGAAGCTCAAAAGCGAGATCTTCCAGTTCATCCAAGGCCATGACGAGCCCCTCTACGAGGCGTTTGCTTGTTTCAAAGCTCTTCTCCGAAAGTGCCCTAACCATGGTTTCACCGTGGACCATCAGGTAGGAATTCTCTATAATGGATTTAACGAGAAGATTTGTGTTATGCTTGATTCAGGTGCAAATGGAGGATTCTTAAGGAAGTCAGGTGAGGAAGCCATGGCGGTGATAGAGGAATTCGCCACCAACAGCAGGGGGTGGTCGAAAGAAAGGCATAGCATGAAGAGGATAGCTGCAATTGAAGAGGCCGAGGAAAGTTCTTTTGCGAAGGAATTGGCCGAGCTTAGAGTTAGGGTGGACCAAATGGATACATCAAGGAAGGAGGACCCGATTCCACCGACCTCCATCATAGCGGTCTCTAAACCCGAAACTCCTGCCCCGATAGTGGAGGAAATCAACTACATGCAAGGAGGCGGTTCCAATAGAAATTACAACAACAATTATCGCCCTAATTAGGGGGGCGGTAATTTCAATAATTATAATGGAAACCGACCTCATCCTAATCTCTCTTATTCTAACAATAATTACTTGCAACCCCCCGCAGGATTTAATGTTAGCAAGGGAGGAGTAGTTGAGGCAACCAAGAAGGAGGAAAAGTATGACCAAGGGATCACAAGGATCTTGGAAGTAATCACGCAAGACAGGAAGGTTAATGACACCAAGATCGGAGTGGTTGAAGCTAGAATAAACAACCTCGAGCAGGGAATGAACACGATCTCAACTGCCATAGCCAACATCAACACTCAAATGGAGCAAATCCAAAAGAAGTTGGATGAGGACAGGGCAAAGGCAGCCGCACGAGTGGATGACATCAATAAGAAGTGGGTGGCAAAGCAGAAAACTGGGGACTGCCCAGCCGCCGGCGGACCGCCGCACACATTGCACCGGGCCGCCGCTGAAGCACCGAATGGAGTCTGCCCAGCCGCCGGCGGACCGTCGCACACACCACGGCTGTCCACCACAGACAAGCAGATGCACCCACTCAGCAAGGACTCGTGCGGCACAATGGGATTGTGCTACCTTTTCAACCGAAGAGGAAGTTTAAGCTTGAAGAGCAGTTCAAACATTTTTTGAACATGTTTTGTAAGGTTCATACTAACATTCCTCTAGTTGAATCGTTGCAGGAAATACCTAAATATGCGAAGCTACTAAGGGAGGCGGTGATGAGGAAGAGAAAGCCGACAAAAGCCGACCTTAAGCTACCACATCATTGCAGCGAGATCATCCAAAAGGAGAAGGCAGTGAAACAGAGAGATCCGGGCCAATTCATTATCCGATGCCGGATTGGAGAGGGAAAGGTTGACAAGGCCCTATGCGATTTAGGATCTTCCATCAATCTCATGCCACTGAAGTACTACGAAAAGCTCAACATTGGGCCACTCAAAACTTCAGACGTAACACTCAGGTTGGCCGATAACTCGTCCATAAAAACTGTTGGTATGATTGAGGATGTCTTAGTAAAAGTCGATGATTTCATTTTCCCCGCCGATTTTATTGTGCTTGACATGAAAGTAGACAAGAACGTCCCTCTAATCTTAGGGAGAGATTTTCTTGCTACTTGCAAAGCTTTGATTGATGTAGGTCGTGGTGAGATCACAATTAGCGATAACTATAGCCAATCCACCTATAAGATCGAGAGCGAGATGCTCAAGTTTGAGGAAGCAAAGCGGGCGAAGATGGAACGGCAGTGTAGGGCAATCATGGTCACGGATTTGACCAAACCCCAAGACCCCTTTGAAGTAGAGGATCATACTACCTCCACCATCTACATTGTAAAAGAGGTAAGACGTTCTCCCAAAAAGGACGATACTAATCCCTCCACCTCTATCCCGCAGAAAAAGAAGCAAAAGAGGAAGAAAGCACCCAAGGAGGACCCCGAGATTTATGTTATCAAAACCAATAAGGGGAAATACAAGTGGTGGAAGAAGCTAGGGACCAAGTTGCTCCCTATGCCAATTTTCAACACTCGGGTCGCTGATCCGCCCAATTAGTGGGCCACTTCAAGTCGAGCTAACGACTAAAAACAAAAGCGCTTGTTGGGAGGCAACCCAATTTCTTTAATTTTGTTATTTTCTTTATTTTCGTTCCCTTTAAAAAATATATATATTTAACGCGTGGCGGTCGCCACACGTGTTTTCACATGTGCAGGACATGTCGGGCTTAGGGCAGGCTTAGGGCGGGCCAGAGGAACCGCTGAACGGGCCGCGGCGGCCCGCCAGGAATCGCTGTTTTAAACGCCCCGTGCGGCGGCCCGCCGCGCGCAGTCCAGAGACGGGAATGCAGTTTAAAAGGTAAGTTTTCCATTCTTTCTCCCATTCCTTCTCAAATTCCTTCCTTGCACACTACCCCCACCTTTATAAATCACCAATTTCACACACCCACACTATCATTCTCTCAATTCTCTCCAAGTTTAGAGTTCTTCTTCTCCAATTCTCACTCAACACAAGGTATGAATCCTAACTAAATTTCTGAGTTTTGTTCTACTTCTTCCATGGATTTAAGCATGTTTTGGATGAATTGTTCGGTGAAAACTCTTATTTTACGATGGGGGATGATTGTGTATGCTTATTTGTGGATTTCCATGGTGATATTGTGTTTTGGTGATAGTTTTGAAGCTTTGTGAATAGTGATTCCTTCTTGTTTATACTTGTTCTTATGTTGCAATCATGTTCATAGCATTGTGAGACTATTATTATTTCCATGAATTGCAATACTTGAGTATCCTATAGAGATTGTTGATATGTATTGATTTATTGTTGATACGTCTCTGCATGGGGGATGAATTCACGTTGGGGGATGGATTTGTGTTTCCTAGTTTGAATGTTTATGTTCTACATGTTTCCATGCTACCATCTAGGAAGTTTTGTACACCTAAGCTTGCACTTACATGTTGATTCTTTGGTATTGCTTATAAGAGTGCAAGTTTGGGGGAACCTTTGATTTCCCATTGTTGGTATACTTTTTAAGTGTTGTACTTTTCGTTTGTAGGAAAATGGGATCAAAGGGAAAGCCCGAGAACGCGAAGAACTATGGCATTAGCCTTGCCTCGGACGAGCAAAAGGCTATGTGGAAGAAGTTGTCGGCGCGAGAGACGGCGCCCTCAAGGTACCCCCACGATTTCCCTCTTCAAACTTTGGGGATCGCGGAGGACTTTTGGGCGTTATGTGATGTAGGTGACGGGAACGGCCTTCGGTACATGTTTGAGAGGAAGTGGCCGTCGTTTAGGAAGTATACTCTCGAGTTCCTAAGCTCGTTGAAGGTCACAAAGGATCGCCGGCAAAACATCCCGCTTAGCATCGATTTCCGCCTAGGCAACCGATGGCACTCGCTCACCATGGAGGATCTTTGCGGAATCTTCCATTGCTTCGACCCCAACCCCGAGACCGATAATGATTATGACTTTGATGAGGTTTGGGGTGCGATGACGAATGAGCACGAGCACGCCGCGGGCTACGCCAAGTCTTCCTCAATCCGCAACCCGATTTTGCGGTACCTCCACCGAGCCATGACCCAACTTATGTTTGCTAGGGTCGACGGGGGAAGTGTCTCCCAAACGGAGTTGAATGTGATTTGGTGCCTCCTCAACAAGAAGGGATTCGACTATGGAACCCTTTTTACTATCTATGTGGACCGGATCACGAAGAAGGATGGCGGCGTTATATGTTGTGGGGGTTTAATCACGGCAATCGCCGAGCATTTGGAGGTTTCTTTCGTCGGTTTGACGGAATATGGCGGTGAACGCTTTATCACCTATGAGGTGCTCTTCTCGGTGGGGTTATTGAAGACCTACTATTGGGGTCAATGATTTTTCCTACAAGTGGCGGGGGATCACTTCCCCGTTCCCATCCCGCAGTTGACTAAGGTCGACGTTTGGGCAAACCAAGTTAATTGGAAGCTCAACACCCCGGCGCACCGAAGAGCCATTGAGGCTAACCCCATCAACGGGGAGTTTAAGAAGAGGAATATCCCGGCTCACATCCCCATCTTTGAGGCCGATGAAGACTCCGCCTTCGATGCTATCGATCACTACACCGAAGAAGGGGAGCACTCGCACGCCCAAGAGAGTCGAGTGCCGCCGCCACCGCCGCCAAGAAGAAGAAGAAGAGGAGGAAGTCGAGGGACATCGCCGCCGGACTAGAGCAAACCGCCGCCGCGGAAGGCCGAACCCCGATGAGGAGTTTCAAGCAAACACCTCCGCCCAACTAGGAGATATCTACTCCTACATGCAAAACGTGTCCAACACTTGGGACACCCGGTGGGCGGAGCAACAAAGGGAGAACGCCTACAATCGCCAAGGATGGACGGCTCAAGGCGATTGGCGCACGGCGGAACAACAATTTTGGGAGCAACAAAGGCTTGAAGACGTGCATCGCCATCGTGAGATTGAAGAGCTCCACCGGATGGCCACCGAGGCTCGACAAGAGCGCCAAACAATGAGTGGCGATATCGCCTATCTTGTTGGTGCATTCGACGACCTCAACGCCCGTTTCCCTCCTCCTCAAGATTGAAGAAGTCAAGCTCAATGACTTTAAATGAACATTTGTACCATGTTTTTGGATGTTTTAAGACAATTTTTTTTTTTTTTTTTTTTTTTTTTTTTTTTTTTGTTTTTGACAATTTTTGCTTTAATTTTAAGTATTTTTGGTTTTGGTTTAATTTTTCGCAGGCTCTGACCTCTACGTGGCGACCGCCGCATGTGCTGCGGCGGTCCGCCACCTGCTCGCTGGAACAATCTGTTATTGCGCGGCGACCGCCGAACATGCCGCGGCGGACCGCCGCCTGGGCGTAATTTCCAGCGCGATTTTTTCGAAGTTTCTCAACTTTCGCCCGGTCTAGCCTCGATGCGAGAGTTTTCAAGGTACGTTTTTTTTTCAGTAGTTCACTCACGTCCCTACCGACTATACAAACTTATTTTACACTTTGTTGTAAATAAGTTTGAGGGCATGAAGTGGTGGACCGTGAGTTTAGGTTCGTGTTTTAAAGTTTTTGTTTTTGTTTTCAAAACCCCATAGGTGAATTTTGTGTTCAAAAAAATGTTTTCTTGAATCTATGTCGTGAACTGAACATGAAGAACTTAGAAACACGCATGCTTAGGGACACACTTTAGATCGAGTTGCCGATGATATTACATTCCATCTATATTTAAGTGTGGCTTAACGTCTTGATTTGATGGTTTGGTGAAAAGGTGCATAATTAGTAAATTGCTTGTTCGCCTTGAATCATGCTTTTACCTTGTGAGGACTTGAGCCTATTATTTCATTCTTGTGTGATTTATCTGCATTCGTGTACATGTTTTTAGAACTTGCTCTTAGTTTTGCCTAAGTTTACATAGTGTTTAAGTTGATTTAGGAGGATGATTGGCCATCTTTTCTAGCCTACTTTTATCCAAAAATTTTCGACCCTCTCAAAAATTTTGAAATTTTTTCCCTTTGGAGCCAATTTTGAGCCTTTAAGCCTTTTCTTTGGAAGCCAACATAATGGGGACAATTTCTTGGGTTAGTTAGTTTTTGCTATCTTATTTTGTAAAAGAATTAGAGAGATAAGGGGGAAATATAAAAGTAGTGTGCTTAATGTAAAGAAAGTACAAGTTGTGAAATCAAGAAAAATTCTAAATATGTGCATGATCTTAAAAAAAAAAGGATGTGTGATACGCTCGGATTTTGCACTGTTTTAAAGCCATTATTTGGTCCGTTTTTTATGTCAAAGTCACTCTACACGTCCATTATTTGCGTATTTTGTCTATTTTGGTATTTTGACGTGTTTTGTGAGAAATGTGCATAATTGAGCCGAAAAAGGGTGCCAAAACGCCAAGTTTGGGAATCTGGAGTCAGACGGCGACCGACGACCGCCGTGGACGTGTGCGGCGACCGCCGGCGCCGCCCGGCGGGCAGATCAATGCAGCGGTCCGCCTCGGAAAAATGTGCTTGGAAGAGAAGTCTCGCCCGGCGACCGCCGGAAGATGTACGGCGGTCAGCCGCCGAGGGAACAAACTCTCTGGAATCCAACGCGGCGACCGCCGGCCAAGGTGCGGCGGCCTGCCGGAAAAAGGCGGCGAATCCGAGAAGTCCTAGATTTGCGCCCAGTTTTACCATATTTTGGAGATTTTTTTCCTTCTACAACAAGGCATGGCTTTTCCCCATAAATAAGGCCTCAAGCTTCATCAAAAAGAGAGAACTTCTACTTGCAAAATAACTCATAGAGATCAAGACCTAGAGTACTTCATTGGTGCAAGGAGTTGGAGAAGGATTTCAAGAACATCAAGAACGACAAGGATTCAACCCACGGGTTTTATTTGCTTTAGTTTTATGTTCAAATTGACTTCCCTTCAATCTATGTTTTTAGCTTATTCAATTATGTGTAACTAAACTCATAGGATTCTAGGGATGTGTTAGTAACGACTTTGGTTATACAAGTTCCGTTTTCTTTTTAATATCGGTTTTGTTTTTACTTTGTTTCTTCCATAAGTAGTTTTGATGCTGCATGATTGAGTGACACAATCGTGTATGATTTAATATAACTTGCTTCAAAACTGTGACAGAGTTCTAGCGAGTTAGATCCACTTAGTAGAAACTACAGTTAGCTTCCTTTAAAACGACACTGTTAATTGAGAGTGAGGACTATTTAAGGGTCTTAGGAGCTTTTTGGAGTTACGTGTTAGGATTGACAACCCTAATCTTGTAATCAACGTTTGTTTCGCATGAGCATAACCTAGGTGACTCGTTCTATCAAAGTAATAACTGTGCAAGGGTATTGTAGTTGGAATTTTGTATAACCATAACTGTGAACACACATCCCTGGGATTCCCTTATCTCTATTGTTTTTCTCTTGATTTATCTGCTCTTAGTTGATCTATGATTTCTATTGTTTTCCGTTTTTCAAAAGTTTTCAAAACCAAAATGTTTTTCCATATAGTAATTGAGTCTCAGTAGAGGATAGACACTTTGTGTTAGTCTTCCCCGTGTTCGATATCCGGTACTAACCTTTAGCTATACTATATATACTCTGTATACTTGCAGGTTTATTTAGTGCTAATAAAAGTGCATCAATGTGTAAGAAAGAAAAAAAAAGCCTGGAAGGTTGTGAAAAGAATTTTTTTTTTTACAAAGGATTGGAAAGTGAGTTGAAGGAGAAAAATAAATAAAGTGTTAAAAGTGTCTTGGGTTTAGAAAAGTGGAGTCACTTTAACTCTACTTGGGATATTTTTTTATTTTAGTCACTTTTTAGCCAAATATTCCTCACCTACCAAAGAGCCTACATTACAACCGAATGTAAAGACCTTTTGGACTTTTGAAGCTTAATCACATTTAGTAGAGAAGGGATTAGACTCTGAGAAAGTCTATGGTAAACCTTGCATGATGCATGATTTGAGTGCTATATATATACACATTGCCTCTATACACTTTGAGAGTGAGAGAACACTTCCCATCTTTGGAAGATTGCCACATGTGAATGCGTGAATTCAATGATGGAACCGGCAGCGGAAGCGGTGTTGAACTTGATTATCATAATTTTACAATCATTAATCACACCAATAAATCACATAATAATCAAATCTATTTAGCAGATTATTTAGACAAAATCTATTCGCGTAATTATCACATGTATCATGCTCATAACTTGAATTAATCATGCTTTAAGAATATTGAAACCTAAAACATACTTTTCTACGGAGCAGAAAAATACCTAATTAATTCTCCAAAGAATTGAAGATGGCTAGCTTCTTCTCCACGTGATGCTTTGAATACTAGACCACAAATCTTCTCTCTGGTTCCCGAACTGTACTCTAATATCAGTGTGGGCTGATCTTACTAGAATACTAAGACTTAAATAAAGAAGACAGAAGAAATCCTTTTGGGAATAGGAGTGGAATTCGAAAATTCCTACAGCTGGGGAGGCTGAAATTTTCGAAAATTACAAATAATGAAATTGTATTATTTCTGTCTCCTTTATTCTCCTATTTATATTAAGTTCCTTTTGGGCCCAGACAGGGATCTATGGAAGGTTTTGGATATGGGCTCATCCAATTTACTTTTTACTAATTAAATTGAACCCACAATTTAATATAAGTTATAATTGGAATATTACGAGCAGCCACTACAGAAGTAATATTGAACTCTCCCCATCCAAATCCGAAATTACAAGTAATCCGGGTTTCCGTTTAACTTTCATTTCCCGCGCTTAAGATTAAAATGTCCATTAATTAATTAATTTCTGCTATTGACTTAATTAAATAACTTCTTATTAATTCCAAGAGTGGACTTAGCATGAAACACTTATTTATTATTCATAGAGTAATCAAACTCCAACTAGCTAGGTTCCGAATAATAAAACATTGTTTCGCGCTCCTCTTGAGGACATTATCAAACGAGACTTAGCTCGCGCACGATTCAATATAATAGCAATCCTAGCACCGCTAGATATTGATCACCACTACCCAATATATCGGGATAATTGGGTTACGAAAAATCCGCACCATTTGATAAGTCAAAGTAATGCATAATCAATACCGTATGCTCAATGCAAACCTACATTGATTAAGAAACAAATATTTATCAAGACCTCGCCTTTCAGTAGATAGCCTAAGGACAAGTCTTGCTGTTAGATCCGTTCAGTGCTATACCACACCAATGTCATCTTATTTCAGTAAGGCTTAGAAATATGCGGACTGACATTGCAACCTTTCTCGATGGATAGTCAAATTCCATCTAGGTTGTGAAATTCATCTTTTTCTTTGTTTAGAACTGACCGTGTTACCTTAAAGTGGACGACGCCCACAACCGGTCTACTAAAACAAAGACTTAGACTTTGTTAAGTTAACTTATACACTTAAACATGTATTAACATCCATTAAATGTAAAACATAACAACATTATGACAAAAATAATCTGTTTTATTCATTGGAAAATAAAATAAGAGTTTTACAGTATTCAATCACTCGAAACGTGATTTCTAGTATACAAACTCTAACATTCAAGGTGTTCCACGAGTTAGTAGTGAAAGTGCACTAATAAGCCTTACTTGATTTGATTGCGTTAATACATGCTTAATCTGTTCTTCCATCTTTTGAGGCAATTATGACGTCTAGTCCTTGTGCATTCCGTGCGTCTATTCTTGTGTCTTTATTGTTTTGTTCGAGGACAAACAAAAATGTAAGTTTGGGGGAGTTGATACGCACGGATTTTGCACTATTTTAAGGCCATTATTTGGTCCGTTTTTTATGTCAAAGTCACTCTACACGTCCACTTTATGCATATTTTGTCATTTTGACGTGTTTTGTGATCAACGTGCATAATTGAGCCGAAAAAAGGAACCAAAACGCAAAGTCTGGAAATCTGGAGTCAGACGGCGATCGGCGACCGCCGACAGCCGCGGATGTGTGTGGCGACCGCCGGCGCCCGACGAGCAGATCAATGCAGCGGTCCGCCTCGGAAAAATACGCTTGGAAGAGAAGTCTCGTCCGGCGACCGTCGGAAGTCGTGCGGCGGTCCGCCGCCGAGGGAACAGACTCTCTGGAGTCCAACGCAGCGACCGCCGGCCAAGGTGTAGCGGCCCGCCGGAGAAAGCGGCGAATCCGAGAAGCCCTAGATTTGCTCCAAGATTTACCATATTTTGGAGATCTTTTCCTTCTACAACAAGGATTGGTTTTTCCCTATAAATAAGACCTCAAGCTTCATCAAAAAGAGAGAGCTTCTACTTGCAAAATACTTCATAGAGATCAAGAGCTAGAGTACTTCACTTGTGCAAGGAGTTGGAGAAGGATTTCAAGAACATCAAGAACGACAAGGATTCAACCTACGGGTTTTATTTGCTTTAGTTTTATGTTCAAATTGTCTTCCCTTCAATCTATGTTTTTAGTTTATTCAATTATGTGTAACTAAACTCATAGGATTCTAGGGATGTGTTAGTAACGACTTTGGTTATACAAATTCCTTTTTCTATTTAATATCCGTTTTGTTTTTACTTTGTTTCTTCCCTAAGTAGTTCTGATGCTGCATGATTGAGTGACACAATCTTGTATGATTTAATATAACTTGCTTCATAACTGTGACAGAGTTCTAGCTAGTTAGATTCATTTAGTAGACACTATAGTTAGCTTCCCTTAAAACGACACTGTTAATTGAGAGTGAGGACTTTTCAAGGGTCTTAGGAGCTTTTTGGAGTTACGTGTTAGGATTGACAACCCTAACTTTGTAATCAACGTTTGTATCGCATGAGCATAAGCTAGGTGACTCGTCATTTCAAAGTAATAACTGTGCTAGGGTATTGTAGTTGGAATTTTGTATAACCATAACTGTGAACACACATCCCTGGGATTCCCTTATCTCTATTGTCTTTCTCCGTGTTTTATTTGCTCTTAGTTGTTCTATGCTTTTATTGTTTTTAGTTTTTCAAAAGTTTTTCAAAACCTATTTGTTTTTCCAGATAGTAATTGAGTCTTAGTAGAGGATAGACACTTTGTGTTTGCCTTCCTCGTGTTCGATATCCGGTACTAACCTTTAGCTATACTATATATACTCTGTATACTTGCAGGTTTATTTAGTGCTAATAAAAAGTGCATCACTTCCCGACGCTCAGACAGAGATCCCGACCCCTCAATCGTCTTCCCACCGCCGTCGCCCGGTTGGGCAAAAGACCGCGATGCGGATGGCTAGGGGAAGCGTCGGCTGGTCCCAAGAGGTCCAATCAGCAGCTCCTTCCCAGCTCAATCCCGAGCTTACCTAACTTGCCCGCATGCAGCAGCAGCAGAGCCTTCTAGAGTCTAGACGCCATGGAAAAGTGGCAGGCAACGACTGACAATGTCATCGACAGTATAAGGCGCGACTGACAATGTTTTTTACTATTTTAAATAAAATCGATGCATTTTCCCTGTGTTCGTGTCGAAATTTTAATTCCGTAAATTGCATATTTGTGAATTTGTGAATTTTTATTATTGTGGATGTCCGTCGGGATGTCCTTGGGGATGTCTGCTATTGTGCAGTGAGATGTCCTTATGACGTGGCAGTACAATGAGATGTCCTTATGACGTGGCAGGAGGTGTTTTTTGGTATCCGCCGAGACATCCATCCCCATTGCGGATGCTCTAAGGAAAATGTTAGAGCCAGTTACATGTTTGTTCAAATCATTAGTAGTAGTAGTTTTTAAAATTATGCAGTGTCCAGTTAGATTAATTCACAAGTTGGGCTTTTGTACTAGCCCAGACAAAAATGATCGGCAATACACATAACACACCAAATCTTAGCGGAGAGGATCCATAACTCAATCATCACTCACGTGTTATAAGATTATTTTATTATGTTATGAGAGGTGGATTACGAATGAAGTAGAAAAAGTGACTAGGAGATTCGCTCCAAAATCCAAGTATCAATATATTTAATTGACCAACCCAATTTATCTCACATTAAACAATATCCATTTACCTTTTACTATAATTTGTCAATAATACTTGATGTCTATATATTTTTATTTAAGTGGCTCTCTAACCCAAATTAATTTAAGTTATTAATATAATAAAATTTAATGATTAATATGTTTATATATTTAATATACTCTTATTTATTCAATAAAAATTACCCAGTATGATAATTTAATTAAATAACACACTTTCTTGAATTATATCACCATGAATGGATCTTTTGTTAATTTTAGGTACTTTTTTAATGTAATTAACAAAATGTATTAGTTTAAAAATTCTGTTAACGATATTAACATTTATAGAACTAATTTACCTATATTGAACTATTAAATATTTATTTAGTTGGTTGGATGTTTGGGATCATCAGATATTTTAAATATGAAGTGATCCAAAATCTGAAATATATTATATAATATATTATAATAAAATACATTATAATTATAAACTTTTGTGAACAATTCTAATAGAATTTGGGTAGAATTTCGGACTTTGGTGTTGGATTTTCAAATTTTTGGATTTTTGCTATTGGATTTTTTAAATTTTCATACTTTTAAGCAATTTCGGATCGGATCGGAGCGGGTTTCAGATTCAAATTTTCGGACAATTCAAATTGAATCGGATTCATTTTCATAAAAATTCAAATTTTCAAGTTGAATCCGATTAGACAATTTAATCCGAAATCCTAATGTTTTTCCCTACTAGGGAACTCTATCAATGGAGGCTTAAACCACTAGATTTACTATCCAAGCAATTATCCACCATCACATTCTATAGTGATACCAACTTATTTTCTAAATTATGTTGTCTCTTCTGTTCTAATACACCGATTCAATAAAAAAAGAATTCCCTATAAGAATGGTGGTGAATGAA
This sequence comes from Salvia hispanica, assembly GCF_023119035.1. Lineage (NCBI taxonomy): Eukaryota > Viridiplantae > Streptophyta > Magnoliopsida > Lamiales > Lamiaceae > Salvia > Salvia hispanica. The sequence goes on from NC_062968.1 coordinate 45,706,796, forward strand.
TGAGTAAATCTTACTTCTCTGTTATTTTTTTTGATAAGGTATTCCATTGTTTGAATAAGGTATTCAATTATTTTCTAAACCCTATTTATGTCTTCCTTTGAAGCATTTCATCTCGGATGGATCAAAAGGTTGATGTTGGTAATTAGGGGTGAATATTTAGTTAACAGCTCGGATTTTTAATTGAATTGTTCGATAATTTGAAATTATGAAGTCCCATCTCAAAATTCGAAATTGCACAAAGATATCGAAATATCTGATAATAATGTAGCCAAGATTGTGATTGATGGAATCACCTATTAAAAATGAAATGCAACAACTTCCGCATCCCAAAATGTCAATATGGTACATTCAAAAGTATCATTTGTATTGCAAACATTCCAGAGTTACTAAATTTAACTAAGTTGGTGTTTAACTGAGCGTATAAAATTTTGTAAACAATCTATAAATTTGTTAAGGTTTGTAACCTCTAAATAAAATCTATAACAATAAGTTTCTTAATTGCAATTTTTTTTAACTGACCAAAATAAAAATATTGCTATTAGTGGTGAACGAATAAGTATAATTTAAAAAAAATAACAATTCTATCATAAATTAATAATTACTTTTAATTTAGTTTTAGTTTAATTTGTTTTAACAATTTCTATTTCTATCTCAATAGTTGTTTCACTCTTGCAGATTTATTTTAATTCATCTATTTTTAATTTTTTATAGTGAGGTGATATCTCATATGATCTTAATTGAACCCAAAAAAGACATACTACTGCTTAGAGCATCCGCAGCGGTTGCTCTAAGCCGTCCGTCCGTCCGTGCCGCTGAGCACGAGCTCGTCTGTCCGTGCCAGCGGCACGGCGCTGCTCTTAGCTAAGAGCACGTCCGTGCCGCTGAGCAGCCATACGTGGCATGCTCTGATTGGCCAACGACATTAACGTTGGCAAATTCGATTTTTTTTTCAAAATGCATAAATAATTCAAAATAATACCAAAAAATAAAAAAAAAATATTTTTGGATTCCCAAAAAAATAGAGCCGTTTATAGACGTTTTTTTTGGATTTTTGTGAATTTTTTTTTTAATCCCAAAATCATCTATAAATACACACATTCATCATCCACTTTTCACATCAAATTATCTCTTATTCATACTTTTTCATACTAATCATCTACATCTTCCTCTCTCACCCAAACTCTCTCTCAAAAATTCAAAAATGGATTTCACCAATCTCATTGCGGAAGCGGAGCGCGAATAACAAGAATATTATGAACAATATCGTGCCGCCTATGAAGCCTATGTCGCCGCCAATACCCCCGCCCCTCCTCCTCAACCAACTAGAGCAAAACGTCGCTACATCCCTCGTGATCGAGAGGGAGCCCATGAAAGGCTCGTTGCCGACTATTTTTCCGACCAGCCGCGGTATCCAGAAGATTACTTTCGGCGCCGTTTTCGCATGTCAAAACGGTTGTTTATGCGTATTGTCAACACATTGTCCACCCGCGTTGAATATTTTCAAGAAGGTGCAGACGCAACCGGTCGGCAAAGTCTCACGGCGTTGCAAAAGTGTACTTGTGCCATCCGACAACTTGCTACTGGGCAAACGGCTGACCTCTTCGACGAGTATTTGCATGTCGGTGAGTCAACTGGAATCCTATGCCTCAAGATTTTTTGCGACGACGTTCGTTCTGCTTTCGGCGAGGAATTCCTTCGGGCACCCACCACCGACGATTGTCAACGGTTGCTTCGTCTTCACGAAACAGTCCATGGTTTTCCCGGTATGCTAGGCAGCATTGACTGCATGCATTGGAAGTGGAAGAATTGCCCGACTGCTTGGAGGGGGCAACACTTAAGCGACCACAAAGGTGGCGGCCCAACGCTTATCCTTGAAGCGGTCGCCGACTACCGCCTATGGATTTGGCATGCATATTTCGGTGTTGCCGGATCCAACAACGACTTGAACGTGCTATATTCTTCACCACTCTTCGATGATGTTTTGAATGGTGTAGCACCGGCGATCGACTTCACCGTCAACGGAAATGCATACCACATGGGTTACTATCTCGCCGATGGTATCTACCCAAGGTGGTCGACTTTCGTGAAGTCGTTCAGCAATCCACAAGAGCCGAGACGGATTCTTTTTGCGCAGCGTCAAGAGTCTGCTCGGAAAGACGTCGAAAGAGCTTTTGGTGTCCTTCAAGGCCGATTCAACATTGTGAAGTCCCCTTCTCGGCTTTGGTACGTTAAGAATATCGCCGACATCATGTACACGTGCATTATCTTGCACAACATGATTATAGCTGACGAAGGACCGATGGCGGGTAACTTTTACGACGAGGATGGAGCCGGAAGCTCAACCGCGAGGTCTCCCCCACGTCGAGGTGTGCATACGACGGTGAACGAGAGGATGGAAAGAAGACACACAATGCGAGATACAAGAGCCTACACTGAGCTACAAAAAGATCTAATCAATCACATTTGGGTGAAATTCGGCAACGAGTAGTGTAATTTTTAATTTTTAGGATTTTATTTGTGTAATTTTTAATTTTTAGGATTTTAATTATGTAATTTTTAATTATTTTGTAATTTGTAATAGTATTTCGGATATTTTAATGCATTTTAATATTGTGGAAATGTTTTTATTTAAATTGAATAATAGAATGGTGGGACCCTTGAGCTTGTCCTTAGCTAAGAGCACGGATGTGGGTGTTGTGCTCTTAGCTAAGGACAAGCAGTAAAAGTGGGTCCGGGCCCACTTCCGTGCTCTTAGCTAAGAGCACGGATGGGGATGCTCTTAAAATCTATCATAATCTAAAAGTGTCAGTTGGGTGAAAGTACTTTTTCATCCTTTTTGGGCAAGAAAATGGGAGTTAGCTGTGTAACAATCCTTTTTTTTTTGTTGCAAATGTTACAAATAATATAGTGCTTCTTCATAGTGCTTCCTGTTTAACTATTACAGAAAATTACAAATAATATAGTGCTTCTAGTGTAGAAATTGTGTGTGCTCATGTGAAACTGTGAAAACACAATATACAAGATAAATTTCATGTTTTCAAGGCTGCTGTTGAGTGTGCTACCTTTTAAATAATCTATTAATCCATTTGTACTTGATCATAAATACACAGAATTTGCAACAAACATTTGTAACTGCAATCTTAAAAATGTCAATTTATAAATTTCAGAATCTTGTATGAAAGTGGATTAACTCTAATTTATATATGTTGTAAAGAATCATGATATTATTACCATGGAAATTTATATAATCTGAACTCAAGCATGGAAAACACTCCAATAAGCTCTATTTATTCAAAAAGGTGTGTTATATTGCTAACTCTTTAAGTTGCTAACTCTGTTAACTCATCAACACGGTGTATTAAAAATATCAACAAAATGACAGTAAAATGTCAACACAATATATTGAAATGTCAACAAAATTATATGTTGATATTTTAATGTCATCATGTTGACATTTTTAATACACTACGTTGATGAGTTAGCAAAGTTAGCAACTTAAGAAAGTTAGCAATTGATCACACCTCTTTATTCATGTTCATAATTCTGCAATAGTACAAATGTACCAAATTGAAAATTATGTATATTCTTTTCCCTTTTGTATTTTCTTCCTCTTTCTTATTTTGGAACTTTTGTTCACTCATTTTGCACCTGAAAGAATCAATAATCTTATTAGCGTGGAAAGTGTATATTCTCTGTTAATTTGGAAAGAAAAAATTTGAGGAAGCTCTCTTTGCATAATAAACATGTGCTATTACTTTTTGTATAACTCCTTTTCTCTTCCTATGATTTGTTTCATGCTAGAGTTTCATAGGTGTTCATGCGTGGATCACACTTGTGCTCTTTTGTAATCATTGTTTAGTGATAAGTCGTATTCTAAGCCTTGGTTACTGGTCAGTATGTCGTGAATTGCATGTATTATCCGCAAAGAAGTTGCTTAAGTGTGCAGGATAAAGGGGTCCAAGTCAGTAGGAGACGGTTCGGACAACTCAGGTGAAAAGAGCGCCAGAAGGGTGCAATACTGACCAGGATGCATGCCAGAGAAAAGGCTCGAGATGGAGAAGAAAGATTGCTGGGATGATCAACCATAAACAAGGGCAAGAGAGTCATTTTGCGAAGGAAGTCTACCCTAAAAGCAAGGGCAAGCCTCCCTATAAAAGAAGCCACTTGGAGAGAGAAAAGGAGTTCTTAGTTCGGATAGTGGAACCACTACACTTAGTTAGAATTCTCTCTCGAAGATCAGTTCCTTCAGCATTGTCTACATTCTTCTCGTTCCTTGCCACAACCATGGTCACCTGAAGTTCCAGACGTCCACCGGAGAGTCATCATCCACCGTTCCAGCCAGTTTGTCTCGTAGCAGTAGTAGTTTCATCGCCCGGAGTGACATAAACAATCTTTAATCGCTTTCCTAGTTTAATCTTTACTTGTTTTCTTCGTTGGATCTGTTGCAAACTTAAATCTTGTTTCCTTTTGAAGTATTTCGTTAAGATCCAAACGTTTTAGTTATGAAGTTTGTTTTATGCATCTCTCTTTGGTTTGAATCTGCTTCATTCTGCCTAGGAAAGTTAGATCTAGTTATCGCATCTATTTTCTAAGTGTTTATGCATGTCTTCGTTCGAGTAGGCTAGATCTGGAGTTTGTTAATTGGAATTTCAAGTTCATGTCTCAGTTTAAGTTTTCGTGCATGAGTTTCTCGTTTTGCGTTGCCATTACCACCTTGCATGTTAGCCAGTAGGAGTAATTTGGAGTTATTAGCCGCTAATCTTCAAGTTTAAGCTTTTTAATTGATGGATCTTGTGTTTGAAGTTGAGAATCTGAGTTTATCCATGGAGTTTGTGTTCATATAATTTCTGTTAATACTTGTTGAAGAAGAAAACATCACAATCCACTCTTTTTAGGACCTGTCAGAGTTGCCACCGCACCACATATCCCCTGCTATTCTAAATTTCCTTATTTAGTAACTGTCTACTTTCCACATATCCTTAAGACATCTTGTTCCCTATTTTCACGTACACAACAACATGTCGGTCACTTTCACGTCCACTAGTCAGTAGAGTACCATCTTTAATTTTACGCCTAGGTAGAACTCAACCCCAAAAGCGTGGTAGCTAACCAAAACTTCTCAGATTATCACCACAATTATCCGAACGTGTCCATCTCTGTGGGATTCGACCATTACCTCTACTATACTAGCCAGTAGAAGTGGGTTGAGGAATTTATTTGATACCAGGTTCCGATCGCCGTGCCAACGACTCAGCTAGGTTGGGATTTTCATCCTGATCAGTTGGACGCACCCTTACTTTAACACAACACCGAAAACCTGCACGTTCAAAATGGCGCCCTTACTTTAACACAACACTAGCCGTGGAGAAGTATAAGGGAGACGAAGATGAGGACAAGTACCTCCAGGAGAGGAAACGGAAAGGGAAGAACCCTGCTAAGAAGAAGCAGGTCGTCAAGAAACAACGTACGGTCAGAACCAACGTCGTGATCCGGGAGCCAGAACAGAAAAGCTCATCACGCCAAGGGGGGATCAGTGACAGTGAGTACACCTCCAGCGAAGAATCAGAAAGCGACGTCTGTCTAGAAGGCGAGGAATATCATGAACAACAACTTCCCGACAATCACCGTGAGCTAGTCCGCCACCCGCTGGAGAGAGTTGTATACCGACGATGGCGGGTGGAGCTCACCGATGAGCTAACGGAAGACATGAAGCATTACAACACGAAAAAGCTTCAAGACGCTTTTGATGATAATGAGGGTAGTAGCAAGCAAGTGAAATGTGGCAAGGTACTCCACATACCCTCTCTAACGGAGTTGTCAGTCCGTGATTCTTTCCTGGCCAGTATGGGAGCATTGGGTTTCGAATTGTTATTAGAAAATAGAGACCCCGAGATATCTGTGAGATTGGCCAAGGAGTTCTTCACTACGTTTAGGTTCCAAGTCACAACGGACCTAGATGAGGTATCGATCTCCTATAGAATATTTGGTAGGGAGTTGTCTATGAGCCTGATCGAGTGGACTGTGAGGCTGGGAATGTGTAGTCTAGAGGAGGCTATAGGACCAGAATGGAGAATCCGAGAAAGAGGAACACCGAGGAGGCATGTGGATTTCAACCCCCAAGAAGCCTGGGAAGAGATGACCCATCCCGCTGCTGGCCAGTACTCCTCCACGATATCCAGATCACTCCATTTCAACAACCCCATATTCCGATTGGTACAACTGTATCTGGGCTACAACCTCTTGGGACAAACCTGTCACGACCGCATTTTGCTAAGGATAGCGAAAGCGGGTAATCAGCGACTAATGAGAGGGATTAAAGAAACGGGGAAAGAAAAGGGGAAAGAACTTGAGAATATGCCCAAAGGCCAAGTCGATTCATATCATAGAATAGAAGCCAAATGTACCATTACATGGCCTTAGAACTAGAATAACATTACATCAATAAATCAGAGTTCGATGGTGAGATTCTAAGATGTCTCACTTCACAAAAGAGCAGCGGAATAAGTCCATACTAGACGACTTCGTGTATGAAGACACGAATCGTGAAAAGATCCACTAGATTATTTAGTAGCATCGACTCCGATCATTTCTCCATCCTCTTGACGTTCAACCTGCACATTTATAAATACATGCAGGGCTGAGTACAAGAGTACTCAGTGGACACGTGCCGAAAACAAAATATACATTATATAGTTGTCAAGCCATCACAGTAACACACGGGGGTTTTCTTAAAAGGCCCGAGCTTACTAAGTTCTTTTGTGAGCTAAAAGTTCGTCTCTAGACTAAGTTCTTTCATAAATCCTCATTCATCATTCATCATTCATTCCAGTCAAGTGCCGCTCCATCGGTCACCCATCATTCCATGACAAAATCCATTCCATGACAATCCAATGACAATCCATGCCAATCCATTTCATGACAATTCATTCCATGACAAAACATTTTATGGCATGACAACAATTTGAAAAGAATCATTGCTCCATTTTGAGAAAAGATAATTTTTCATAATTTCACAAGTATTTGCTTTATATCCACACTATAGTGCTGGATATTAAAAGAAAGCCCACCTGATATGCTTATTCTTCAATTCAATTATTCGCTTTGACCTCACTTGCCCTCGAGCAATTTAACCTTTGAAAATAAATAGTGTGACACGCTAATTAGTACTTGAACTATTTCGCCTTGGAAAAATGCATGCATCCTATGGGTAGCACCTATATCTCAGTCTCGGATGATAGGATTTTCTAAATCCCACATCGGCTTCATTACTTTGTAGAATTTATTAATTCACTTTACTAAGTTCAGAGAAGTTCCATTATCTTTAAAATAATTACTTGAGCATTTAATATGGATTCTTGGAAAATCCCTTCTTAAATCTTTTCTTTGAATTTTTCTTAAGGCCGCCCATAGCGTCGCGGGGCGACGCCGGTCGGCTTTCGCGTCCCCAACTACATCTTTTCCCATCTTCGGAAACTTAGTAAATTATTCGGCAATTTATTAATTGAGCTCCAACTCAAATCCTTAAATAAATTCCAACCCCTCGTAATTAAATCTCGGCTCAACAATTAAAATCTCTGATCATTTATTCCATTCACAAAATTGGTCCATTCCTTTAATTAACCAAATGGGACTTAGCCCAATTTCTATTTAATTCACAGGCCCAGCTCTATATTATTTACTCCCTTCTGGCCCAAATAAAATGAAAAAGGACCCAAGCCAAGCAATTAAAGTGGCCCAATTCTAACTCCACCGAACTCCCCCATCGGTCAACTCTTCATCCCCAAATCCCTTCTTCACAGAAAACCCAAATTCAAACATATAGCAATGCCTCCTTCTCTCTCTCTCTCTCTCTCGGCGGCGATCCAGCCGCCTCCGCCTCTTCCTCGCGGCCTCTCTAGCGAATCGCCGCTCCTCTGCGTCACCGGAGCGTCGCCGGCTCTGCCTCCTCTTCGATCCCTCCTAAGTCAAAATCCCTAAGTTGAAGGGCAGCAGCCGCGTCTTTCTTCTCCGGCGAAAACTGCCGCTATCTCAACGGTTTTCAGAGTTCCACTGGCGTGCTGGCTCTTCGCGCCGTGAGCAGTAGCTCCTCCCGCCGCTGTCCCTCGTCGTACGCCGCTGCTCTGCACCGAGCTCTCCTTCCGGCAAGCAGCGCTCTCCACGGCTCTCTCTCGATCTTTCCTCGACGGCGTCGACACCAGCCGCCGTCTCATTCTGCTGTTCCGGCAGCGCCTCCGTTCCTGCCAGGTCTCCCGGAGCTCGTTGCTGCCCGTACGTCGCCGATCAGCTCCGCCTAACCAAAGCTAAGCCCTTCTCCCCTAACCCCTTTTCTTGTTCTGTTAAGTATTTACATTCCTTGGGGCAGTGGCTATGAGAAGATTCTTCTTGACTATTGGTGTTGTTTAAGCTTTGATATTGTGGGGATTGATTATTGTATCTATTCATTAGAATTCATGGTAGAAGCAATTTATTGTGGTTCTGGGCAAAAATTATGCTAAGTCTTGTGGTAAATCCTATGATTCAATGTCCTTGCATACTCATCCTACTTACTGATCTTAGAATGGCACTTACTTTACTAAGTCCTTGGACTATTCTGTGGCTGGTCTACATGATGGAATGGAGAGGGTGTTGAGGGGATTACCTAGCCTTGATGATTCCTCTCAGATGGGGACCGATGTCCTGCCTCAAAACTCCTCCTCGCTCCTCCTCCACTCCTTCCTTGCTATGCTCCTTGAGTTATTTGGTGAAATTTATGGTGTAGAAAATGAGGGGAGGAGAAAGGGAGATGAGGCTGCTTATATAGGCCTCTCGTGTTGGAAACTTGGGGACAAAGACTCCCATATTTGGCTGCCAGCTCCATCTCTTTCTTGGCATCATATTTCTTTACTTAATTGAGCAAGTCTTGGGGGCAAAGACTCCTATTTTTGGGGCTTCCAGCTTATCTCTTTTCAGCCTTGGTACAATGTTTCTTTACTAAATTTGTTAAAGTCTTGGAAAGGTATCTTTGATGAGATCATGGCCCTTTTTATTTTGTTTTCTCCTTCGCTCTTGGCAGGATGATGATGTAGTGAACATTCTATCACAGCTTGGCATCTTCCATTTTTGACAAATTCATAATCTTTGAATTTTGTGTAGCTTACTTTTAATACCCTTTTTCTTGTCTCGGATCTTTCTTGCAGATACATGGCTGTCATTTCGATTCTTGTGGGGTTTAAATCGAGAAGAAAGAGAAGAGAGGAGGGATGATATATCTTACTACTAATTCTAGCTATTAATCAAGTCTTAGAGCTTCAAAACTTTAGAGTAGTAAGCTGTAGCTTCAAATTCTTGTAATAAGGAAGGCCCACAGTAAAATCATACTTTACACATGGACATTTTCACATAATATGAATCTTTTTTCGTTTTTCCTCTTCCAATAATTGTAGTTTACAAACTTAAATTTCCTTGCATCTTAATTTCAATCGTCTTTTCGTCCATATTTTTTTTATATTCTAAAACTAGCGCACGAAAACTCGGGGTGTTACAAAACCAATTCGGCCGCCAGAACGTCGATGACAGAGTTTTATATGGTGTGATGCGCAAGGCGCGGAAGAAGGCTACACTTGGGATTCTGGACAACCTACCAATGCCACCTGATAGCTACCCACTCAGCTAGGAATTTGTCCATCTGCCACATACCAGAAGCCTTCGTGCGTAACAACATCATTGTGACTGAAGCAGATGACCTATCCCCAATGTACATGGTCGACTCTCCTGTCTTATTTGATGTCCCTTTTTTCGTCCGCACCAACATCGTGTACTATCGGGAAGGAGTCCCTCAATTCTACCCAATGGGAGAAGTCCCTGGTGGGAGGGCACAACAAGGCCAAGAGGGGCAAGTTGGGCAGAACGAACAAGCACAAGGACAGAGGCAAGCCAATCTGGAGAGGGTAGTAGCTGAGTTAGCAGAGGAGAACAGGCAATCGCGGGCAGAAATGGCAAGACGGACAAACTTGATGGAAAGTGTGCTCAAGGAGCTAGCAAGAGGAAGGGAGAGTATCGAAGCTAGACCGAGTGGCCATGGAGGCCAGGATAGTGAACCCACTGAACCAGAGAAGGCGGAAAGTGATGGACCGGAGGAGTCAGAAGGAAACCAAACAGAACCTGCTGAGGAGGAACCCGAGGAATCACCTGCACAGAGCCCTGCCCCAAGAAGGAGCAGGAGGAACGTTCGACAAGGCACCCCGCCAAGCAGTTAGTTTACTTTTTAAATTTCCAGTTAGTTTTTTCTTTCTTTCTTTTGTTTTTGCTTTATTTTTGTGTTTGTCGTAGGTAGACTTATATATGTGTAGTTTATGTGTGCAGACCTTGTTCACAACATTTAGCATTTTGAAGAATTACATAGCAATTGTATAAGTTCTATATTTTGATTAGAAATATAAAGTTAATATAAATGCATAACATTGTGACAATTTTGGGATAAGCCCTATCGGGGACCACACCCGATAGGGACGCCTCGCGGGAAAGAGACAAAGTCCCCACTCTCTCCACGTGCCAATGGAACTCGGAGGGGTGTGGTTGGACCCGTGTCTCGGTGGTCCGTTGGATTGGGTAAAGGGTTCGTATCAAGGGTTTGAGTATCAACCGTAGCCGACATCGGACATGTTGGCTTGCTTAAGATTGAAGTTTGGGAGTTGTCCCACTAAGTCAAGGGTCCTTGGATGCCTTGAGGATACAACCATCTCCCTCGGCGTATACACGGCCATGTGAAAGGGGCACGTGTAAGACGATACCTTAGCCCAAGGTCGCTCAAATTCTTCCATCTATGCGCCACAGCGGAAGTTAAGGATCACATTTTGGATCCCATGTCAAGTGTTCTTGTACCAACCGCAGCCAACATCGGATATGTATGGCTAGCTTAAGATAGTAGTTAGGGCGTAGTTTTCACTACCATGGGACCTGTCCATGGCTTTTGCGAACCAAGACCGTGATGTTTGGTCTTGTTATTTTTAGAGTAGTAGTTAGTAGAATCGACCATGGGCCATTCCATGGCGATCCCGCACCAAGCTTTCGAGCTTCGATGCACGCATCACTTCTCCCTCCAAGGGCTCGTCCCTCATGTACTTTCTTCGCATTCTAATTTAAATTATTGAAACACCCAAAAAAAAAGAAGGAAGTGACTAGGGGCAGTTGGATTTCTCATGCCTCGCTTTACCACACAAAGTTAGGAAGTTTAGTACTCCCTCTGTCCCGGCTAAGATGACACATTCCTTAGCCGGCACGGGATTTTAGGAGTTATTAGTTAAAGTGTTTAATTGGAGAGAGAAAAAGTGGGTATAAGTATTAAAGTAGAGAGATAAAGAAAGATGGATATTTTAATAAGAGTGAGAAAAGGTGGTTGAGTGTATTAATTGGAGAGAGAAAGTTTCCAAAAAAGGAAATGTGTCATCTTAAGCAGGACAGAGGGAGTAACATTCATCGGAGGTCGAGCTAGTGGCTCATAGCCTAGATTGTGAAGTAATGGCTCCTTTTGTATCCTGCTTAACAATCTTTCCAAGTCAATCACTAATACGCCATTAAAGTCAGATGTGTTTGTAGATACGAAGGTGTTCCAGAAGATAAGAATGATAACAGTCTATAGTGTGTTTTGAATGATAATAAGGTAGATCTTTATTCTACCAAACAACTATGCTTTTATTGTAAACTAAATTGAACAAATTTTTAATGTCTTTTATGTCACAGGGGATCCATTCAAGTTCAGGTACTCATAAACTTATTTCATGAAGTTTTTGGCATCCTTCTGTCTCTGAAACACTTTTATTTTGAGCTGTTAACATTGGAATCACCTATTGAAAACAATTCTGCATTCGACATTTTGAAGAATTATATATCAATTGTATAAGTTCTATATTTTGACTAGAAATATAAAGTTAATATAAATGCATAACATTGTGACAATTTTTAAGTCCTAAATAACAAAACCCCTACAAAAGTTCAATTCACAAGTTTCAAGAATCCTCCTATCGATACAAGAAGGAAGTGACTAGGGGCAATTGGATTTCTCATACCTCGCTTTACCACAAAGTTAGGAAGTTTAGTAACATTCAACGGAGGTCGAGCTAGTGGCTCATAGCCTAGATTGTGAAGTAATGGCTCCTTTTGTATCCTGCTTAACAATCTTTCCAAGTCAATCACTAATCCGCCATTAAAGTCAGATGTGTTTGTAGATACGAAGGTGTTCCAGAAGATAAGAATGATAACAGTCTATAGTGTGTTTTGAATGATAATAAGGTAGATCTTTATTCTACCAAACAACTATGCTTTTATTGTAAACTAAATTGAACAAATTTTTAATGTCTTTTATGTCACAGGGGATCCATTCAAGTTCAGGTACTCATAAACTTATTTCATGAAGTTTTTGGCATCCTTCTGTCTCTGAAACACTTTTATTTTGAGCTGTTAACATTGGAATCACCTATTGAAAACAATTCTGCATTCGACATTTTGAAGAATTATATATCAATTGTATAAGTTCTATATTTTGACTAGAAATATAAAGTTAAAGTCAGACGTGTTTGTAGATACGAAGATGTTCCAGAAGATAAGAATGATAACAGTCTAGAGTGTGTTTTGCATGATAATAAGGTATGATCTTTATTCTTCCAAACAACTATGCTTTTATTGTAAACTAAATTGAACAAATTTTTAATGTCTTTTGTGTTACAGGGGACCCATTCAAGTTCAGGTACTCATCTACTTATTTCATGAATTTTTTGGCATCCTTCTGTCTCTGAAACACTTTTATTTTGAGTTGTTAACCTTGGAATCACCTATTGAAAACAATTATGCATTCGACATTTTGAAGAATTATATAGCAATTGTATAAGTTCTATATTTTGACTAGAAAATAAAGTTAATATAAATGCATAACATTGTGACAATTTTGGGATAAGCCCTCAAAAACAAAACCCCTACAAAAGTTCAATTCACAAGTTTCAAGAATCCTATCTATACAAGAAGAAAGTAACTAGGGGCATTTGGATTTCTCATGCCTCGCTTTACCACACAAAGTTAGGAAGTTTAGTAAAATTCACTGAAAGTCGAGCTAGTGGCTCATAGCCCAAATCTCTTGTAGTAGTCGGTTAGCACTAAAAAATATCCACATATTCATCTAATAATTTGTCAAGATCAAATCATGTATGGAGCTTATAACAAGAGTTAGTCATCCATCAATTTTACATTGTTTATACATGTTTTATACATTTAGCAAATGTATAATTTAATAGATTTTGCTTATATCATAATAATTCACTTTTTCTTTTTGTTCTATGTTTTTCATTATTACTTATCGTTGATGTATTAAGTGTCATAATTTAAAGAATTGTCCATTTTTTAAAGAGGTAAACATTTTGTAGTTTTATTATATGACATTTTTATTAATTACTTTTCAATAATAAAGATATAGGCAAATTGTTGTTTGCTGAAGAAAAATCGCACCCGAAAACAAGTGAAATTTATAAATAGATTCTTTATTTTGACTATGAGAGAATTGCCTTAAGTGTGACGCCCTGGAATTTCGTGTAATTAATTAGTGTAATTAATTTTCCGTGTACTCGTACATTCTTCGTTGTATTTTCGACTTTTGATAACCTAAGTATTTTCATTGGAAGAAATAAAGTGCAAGGAAATTTACATTTCAAGGATAAAAGCAAAGGCTATACTTTTATTAGATAAATACTTGGAAGAATTAATCACAAGTAGTACATGTTTACATAAGAAGATTTCTACAACCATATTTTCTAACCTACTCTAAAGAAACAAAAAGGCTACAATTAGACAAGGGAAGTTCAAAGCCACATTCTACAAGTACAAGACTAGGGAATGGCTTTTAGCCACTTTGAGTAAACAACAAATAGAGATGATGTGAGCAAAAGTCTTCCTCTGGCCTTCTCGAAAACTCCAGCCGCCACACTACAAATTTCCAGCCCTTGTACTTGAAATGCTAGCACCAAAAAGGGTATTATAAAAAGAACACATAAGTAAAGGAGACGGAGAAGCAAGCCCAAATAAGAAAGATAAGGGAGTAGGCTGAATGAGACAGCCAAAGAGCTGCCAACTAAGCTATGAGATCAGCCCAAATTGTCTCCATTCCAACTTTCACCAAAGAGGGAATCAAAACAAGGAAACATAGTGAGGAGAGCTCACTGTACAAGCTCAAAGATAAGCAAGAAAATCAGATTCTCCCCTCAAATATGGAGGAATGGATCGGACCAAAGATCTATTCCATGAGACTTTCACCAATAGAACATAGGAGCCCTTTTCAAGCTCAAAAGTAAAGGAACACTTAAGTCAAATTAAGCAAAGCCACTGCCATGGAACTGTCATCACAAGAAGCCAATAATTTTGGTTATAAAAACCCACCATCAACTCCCCCACTCCACACATACATTCTGTCGAGATTCACGGGAAGCTCGACAGAGTGCAACGGAGTGAGGAGCGAGGTGGCGCAAGGGGAAGGCAGTTCGACGGACAGCAAGAATCACCAAAGCTGAGGGATAAATTACTCAAGGGAGAGTGAGGCCAAGCGAGTAATCGAGTTGAGAAATAAGCATATCAGGTGGGCTTTCTTTTAATATCCAGCACTGTAGCGTGGATATAAAGCAAATACTTGTGAAAATATGAAATATGAATTTTTCTCAAAATGGAGCTGTGATTCTTTTAAAGATGTTGTCATGCCATAAAATGTTTGTTGTTGAGGTTTGTCTGTTGGGGCTATTTGCCTTGGGTTTTGGCGACGCCAAAGCTATGTAACGAATTCGGTTCCCAATGGGACGCAAATCCTGTTCGGAATAATGTGCGCGAGGGTTGTGAGCCATCCTAGGTTGGTCGGCTATGGTGTCCGCCGAAGGTGGCCACCTTCACGGTACACGATTCTCAGATATGGTATGAGTTTTGAAGAACTTAGACTGATCAGTCGGACTTTTAAGATGACAAAGAATTTAGTATCCTCGGGCCTTTTAAGAAAAAGCTCTGTGTGATACTGTTGATGGATTACAACTATATATTGTATGTTTTGCTTTTCGGCATGTGTCCACTGAGTACTCATGTACTCAGCCCTGCATGTATTTATAAATGTGCAGGTTGAACGTCAAGAGGATGGAGAAATGATCGGAGTCGATGATATGAAATAATCAAGTGGATCTTCCCACGATTCGTGTCTTCATACACGAAGTCGTTTAGTAAGGACTTATTCTGCTGCTCTTTTGTGAAGTGAGAAGTTGTAGAATCTCACCATCGAACTCTGATTCATTGATGTGATGTTTGTACTATTACTAAGACCATGTAATGGCATGCTTGACTTCTTTTCTATGATATTTATTGATTTAGCCTTTGTGCAAATTCTTAAGTTCTTTCCCTTTTCTTTTCCCAGTTTCTTTAATCCCCCTTATTAGTCGCGGTTTACCCTCTTTCGCTATCCTTAGCAAAATGCGGTCGTGACATTAATAATTAAAAAAAAAAAGCCAATACTTCTCTTGTTTATTGTAAGACTTGTGTTATGCATTCATCGTCACGACGACGATGTACTAAGAAGAGGTCGCGAATAGAAGATCTTCTTGCCATGCGTCGTGTGTGAATCTTCATGTCATAACCCTTGTTAGTTATGGATATAACGGAGAAGATAAATATTATATTTGTCAAAACACCTACAACTGCAGTTGACGCTATAAAGGTTACTGTACAATCTCAAAATATTTAATTAGGAGCATGTACATTCTTGTGCATACTCGGAGTCCGGTTAACATTTTCGGTTCAACTTCAAGTAACGGGAGTAACATTTTCGGTTCAACTTCAAGTACATTCTTGTGCATACTCGGAGCATCCACTAACACTATTGACAAACTTGTATTTTAGTGTCGTGATTGGTGTGTTGATATGCTTAATTGTTGAGTTTTTATGCTCAAAATGGTTATTTCCAGCCAATTACTATATGTTTTGGAGTTCACGTGTTTGTTGAGTGTTTTAGGCAAACTATGCAAAAAATGGGGCGAAACAGGGTCTACCCGACCGGGTAAGGTTATGTGCAGAAATGACACCCGGTCGGGTGGCATTTAGATGCCTTGGAGAGTCCAGAGAGCTCGGAAGAAGACCCACCCGGCAGGGTGATTTTCTAGTACAACAACTATACCCGGTCGGGTGGAGTAATTAAGCCTTGGCGAGTCCAGAGAGTGCCGAAGAAGTACCACCCGACCGGGTGGTTTTACAGTACAACAATTCCACCCGGCCGGGTACGTCATTCTAGCGATTTTTTTATTGCAAACGCGATTTTTGGAAGAGGGGAATAAGAAGGAAGGTCAACAGAAATCAAAGGCATCTTGGAGAAGACGGTGAATGCCAACAGAAAGGATTGGGCTTTGAAACTCGATGATACACTTTGGGCATATAGGACG
Source organism: Salvia hispanica (assembly GCF_023119035.1). Taxonomy (NCBI): domain Eukaryota; kingdom Viridiplantae; phylum Streptophyta; class Magnoliopsida; order Lamiales; family Lamiaceae; genus Salvia; species Salvia hispanica. The sequence continues at coordinate 45,723,220 of NC_062968.1, forward strand.
GCTTATAAAACGTCGATCGGCATGTCACCTTATTAGTTGGTGTTTGGGAAATCTTGTCATCTTCCCGTGGAGCTTGAGCACAAATCATATTGGGCGGTGAAGCAGTTAAATGCCGACTACTATAAGGCCGGAAAGGAGAGGCAAGCTTATCTGAACTTGCTTGATGAATTTAGGAATGAGGCATTTGAGAACTCGGAAATTTACAAGGAGCGCCTCAAGACGTACCATGGCAAGATGATAGACAAGAGGGAGTTTTTCCCTGGAGATTTGGTGATACTGTTCAATGCACGTCTAAAACTCTTCCCCGGAAAGCTCAAGTCAAGGTGGTCCGGCCCTTTCAAAGTCAAGACGGTAATGAAGAATGGAGCTTTGGAGCTCGAAGCTGATGATGAGCGAGTGTTCACGGCCAATGGTCAGAATGTGAAGAAGTTCCACTCTATGGAGCAAAAGGAAGAGGTGTTCCGTCTCTCTTTGGAGGCGCAGTGATGCACTATGGAGATGTCGAGCTAACGATTTTAACCAAAAGTGCTTTAGGGGAAGCAACCCCTAGTAGGTAACTCTATCGCTTTTTGTGTGATTTTTCTTTAGATTTTAGGTGTGTTTGTTTTTCCTTCTTTCTTTTGGTTCTTGTATCTTTAGTCTCTTTGTTTTGTTTTCTTTCTCAAGTATCTCAGTGGAATGTGGACTTGGTTTTGCTTGGAAATTGACGCTTTGCAGGATTGGGTTGTAAACACTTGTTAAAAGGGAGTGTAGACTCGGAATAAGCATAAAAATCTGCCCAAAAGGCATCACCCGGCCGGGTGATTTTACCGCAAACAAAATACCAACCGGCCGGGTCATCCAAATAGTGAAGAAAAGTTCCAGAGAGGGGTCGAAAGGTTTCACCCGGCCGGGTGATTTATCAGTTCAACAACTCCACCCGGCCGGTCAGGTCCAAACAGCGTCGGGATTCCAGAGAGTACAAAATTTCTCTCACCCGACCGGGTGGATTATTAGTTGTGAAATACCACCCGGTCGGGTCCGTCGCCGCATGCCCTAGGTATAAAGCAGGTATATGCGTTTTTTTCACTCTCACCCGCCTCTCTCCCCCTACCCGATTTCTCACAAACACACACAAATTCACTCACGTCTCACACACCCACCACATATTCCACCCTCCTAGCTTCAATTCCATCTTGCTAGTGTGTTTGGATCCGATTAATTTGTGTATTTGGAGGAGTTTTACCAACAAACTCAAGAAGGAGCCCTAATTTTTTGAATTTTCTCTCACTAGAAGCAACAAAGGTATGTTCTTCACCTCTAATCCTCTCTACCCATGGATATGATGTGCAATGTGTGATGGGTATGAAGTTTATAGCCTTTACAAGTTGAATTGGTGAGAGTCTTGTGCTTAGTTTGTGAAATTGTATGGGTTTTGGTATGAATTGTGCTTATGGTGAAGTCATTAAGTATGCATTGTTGACTTGAGAGTATACATTGTCTTGCTTGAGTTGAAGTTTGAGGTTGGACGTGAACATTGTTCTATTCTTTAGTTGTGAGGATAATATTGTTGAATTTTTTGATTGAGCATTGACTACATGATAAGGGATGCAATTGATGATTTATGTGAGCATAGGGATTGAGTCTATCTCCCAAAATTGTTTAAGTTGTGTTTATGGATTTTAGAAATTGAGTCTATCTTTCTAATTTCTAGCTAGATTGCTTGTCTGCCCTAAATGTGGTGATTGGTATTGAGGATGTTAGGAATAGAGTCTATCTTCCGACATCTTTGTCTGTAACCTAAGTTTGGGGGAGTCACTAATATTTCTATCTCTAGGTACCTACTACTGATGGCACCGAGAACTCTCAAACCGCAGAAGGTGGGTGTCACCCTTCGAAAAGGGGAAAACAAGAAATGGGAGGCCTTGGCAGCTCTAGACAGCCTCCCATCCCGGTACCCAAATTGGGGAATTCTCCACGGGCTCGGAATCCAGCAATCATGGGATGTCCTTATCCAAGCTGGACACCTTGAACATTTGTTCTCCTTGAAGCTCGGGTCCTACAAGGCCCTCATGGTGGAGTTCTTCACTACCCTCACAGTGGAGTCCTCGGGGAAGAACATCAAGTCAATGTCCTTCCGCCTCGTTAACGAAGAACATACAATTTCTGTCGAAGAGTTCAATGAACTTTTCCAACTGATGGAAGAAGGCGAGGAAGGCATTCTAAAGGATCCCCAGCCTGAGGATTATAAGAGAAACGAGTTCTGGAGCTTGATCGGTAGCGAAGCGGTGTTCACCCCATCCAGAGCCAAGATTAACACAATCAGAAACCTTGTCCTTTGGTACATGGCAAAGGCCCTGGTTTACTTTCCTTTCGCGCACACAGAAGCAGGCAGCATCTCCACGGAAATACTATTTTTATTGTGGGGAATGCTCAAACGAAGGAGGATCAACATCGGCCATTATATAATCAAAAACCTGGAGAGGCAATCAAAGAAACAGGGTGGCAAGCTGTGTTGCGGCGGAATTGTGGCGGACTTAGCTTTCAAATATGGATTAAGCTTTGAGGGGAAAACCCCAGATCCCGGTCCCATGATATTGGACTGGGACACACTCAAGAGGTCTAGCATCATTTTGGTTGATAGACAGGGCACAGGGTACTTCAGAATAGACCCAAACACGTGCATTAGATTCCCCGACCCACAACTTTTCGCGATCAGCGGATGGGGCTACAAGACTAATTGGAAGATGAATAGTCCCGCTCACTTGGAGAAGATCGAGAATGACCCCCCTCAAGGGGAAGGAGCCGCAGATGCCGTGCCGATTTATGTCAGCACTGACTATCTTCCGCAACCAATTATCCCTGAGGAACCCATGCAGATAGAGACCACTCCAGCAGCTATGCACGAGGATGATGAAGAACCAGCCACGGAGTATGAAGAAGGCCAGAGCAGCCACCCCAAGAGGAGCCGACCACGAGGGAGGCCATCCAAGGACAGTTACTTGGCGGAGATTGTTGCGGGGGTTCAATCACTTCAGGTGAGCCGAGACCAGCAGGAGGCCCGGTGGATCCAGGCACAACAGTCGAATGCGAACGCCGAGGCATGGAGGTCCCAGTGCGACACTCGACTTGACAACTTTGGAACTCGGCTGGATCACTATGGAGAGCAGCTTCAGCAGCTACAGACTCGTTTCGATGCTAGTGATGCCAACCGCCAGGCCTTCTACCATGCTTACTACGCGAGGTTCCCACCGCCGGCCGAATAGAGGTATCTCAACCATCTACTTCTCTTCAAACTTATTCTGTCCTTTGTCTTGAATAAGTTTGGGGGGGTTTCTAACGTGGATTGGTTGCCCTCTTTCTCCACTTGCTAATGATGTGTACTTGTGTTCTTGAGACTATTTCTTTTTTGTGTTTTATTTGGTGTCATTTGGTGTAAGTCCCGCCTGTGGGACTCAAATTCGAATATGGATGAATGTAAGATAATTGATGCTAAGTACGGGGTTGATGGCTTATGATGATAATTGTTTTTGTCTTAAAAATTGTGGTTAGAATGGTTAGGGACTGCGTGATCATTTCATGATTTAATTGCGAGTGAAGTGCTTGTTTGCTTGGTCAATGCTAATCCCGGTGAGATTTGAGCCATACTTTGTTCATGTGTGATTTGATTGGGTACTTGCTTTTGTTTCTAGAACTTGCTCCTCGTCATGTCGAGTCTATATAATGGATGTGAACTTAAGGGATGAAGTTAGGCATTCTTTTATTATCCTCATACGCTTATAAAATCCCTAGTTAGCCTTCATAGCCAAAAATGTGTTTGATAGTTGAAAGGGAATGTTCGAAAAACCTATAAGAGGGGAGAAAAACACAATGTTACAAAGGATGGGAAGATATGTATATATATATATAAAAATATATATATATATATATATATATATATATATATATATTTGGAGGTATAAGCTAGACGAAGTCTAGAAGAAAAAAAAAAGAAGAGAAAAATATTGTAAATAAATAAAAAGTGTGATGGGGGCGTTGAATAAGGGTGTCTTGGAAGGAAGCTTGATAAAGCCAAGTATTGAGAATCATTTTGGGGAATGGTTGTTGTGGAGATGTGTGCTTCAATTATATTATTTAGTCACTATAGCCTAAATTCACCCTACCGTCCAAAGAGCCTACATTACAACCCAAATAAAGACCTTTCTGATCTTAGGTTCACTTTCACATCAGAACAGAGGAGACGTTTGACGTTGAGCAAGCCTATGGTAAGCATTACATGTTACTTGATTTGAGTGCTTATGGTACCTCTTATACACTTGAGTGAGAGAGAGAATAAAAGGGAGAAAATCACACGTCCTAAACCTTGTGAGAGCATTGATACAAGGTGATATACGAGACAGTAGCTTCAATTAATGTTTGGTTGATTCTTGTATGTATCCTACATTCGAACTTGTTTGAAAAATTTTCTGAAGCAAAACATCAATCCCACCTCTATGCATGAGTTTGTTCTTCATGATTTCTTATTCTTATTTGAGGACAAATAAGAGTCTAAGTTTGGGGGAGTTGACAAACTCGTATTTTAGTGTCGTGATTGGTGTGTTGATATGCTTAATTGTTGAGTTTTTATGCTCAAAATGGTTATTTCCAGCCAATTACTATATGTTTTGAAGTCACATGTTTGTTAAGTGTTTTTGGAAAAATAGGCAAAAAAAAATGGGGCGAAACAGGGTCTACCCGACCGGGTGAGGTTATGTGCAGAAATGACACCCGGCCGGGTGGTGTTTAGATGCCTTGGAGAGTCCAGAGAGCTCGGAAGAAGACCCGCCCGGCCGGGTGATTTTCTAGTACAACAACTATACTCGGCCGGGTGGAGTAATTAAGCCTTGGCGAGTCCGGAGAGTGCCGAAGAAGTCCCACCCGGCCGGGTGGTTTTACAGTACAACAATTCCACCCGGCCGGGTACGTCATTCTGGCGATTTTCTTATTGCAAACGTGATTTTTGGAAGAGGGGAATAAGAAGGAAGGTCTAGGGCAACTCTACTCATTCACTACTACCGTAAAACACACAACCCATCTCTCTCAAGCGCTCTTGGAAGAAAATTGAAGATTCAAGCTTCAATTCCTCCGCCAATTGTACTCCGTATCATGTTTTCCATTGTTTTCTTTAGTTTAGACTTGTTTTCTTCCATGAATATGAGTAGCTAAACTTCTTTTATGTAGAATTCTTGGTGAAGATGCATTGATTCATAGTTTTAATCCAATTGATTTCGTTTTATCTAGCTCTTGTGATTGTTTGGTTTATTCCTGTGCTTTTTCCTGTCAATTGCTTGATCACCAATTGGTAGCGTTAGGGTTCCTTAGAGTAATCGTGAGGTGAAATATTTAATCTTGAAAGAGGAATAATCCACACCTTTATGCAATAAAACTCGGGAGAGTTGAGATTCTGAGTGGGATCTTTAATCTAATCAATCTTTTGGGAGTTAAGTCTAAGAATTAGAAGGGGACTTCGATTGTTACACTTAATCTGCGGATTTCTCACCTTGGGAAATGGTTAAATTCATATATGTGATTGATTCAACAATTCTAGAGATTTTAAATGGTAATTTAATTTCAATTGGGTTAGGCTATGAGTTGTGCATCAGATCCTTGAATTCTGCATATTCCTCCGTCATTTTCTGCAGCTTGCTTAATTGCTTTCTTGTTTAAGTGCTTATTTTAATCTTTGATTTATATGCTTTTAGTAGTGTTTGTTTCAAACCCAAAACTTCGATCGTCTGGATAGTAGTTGAAATTTGTTCGTGGTACTTAGGTTTACACTAAATTGTCTCTGTGGGATACGATATACTCTTTCTTGCTGTTTGCTACGATAACCCCGTACACTTGCGGGTATTAATTGGGTAAAATAAAGTTGAGTTTAACTACTCTTCTCCTCATCGCTCTTACTTTACCAATTATGCATTAATTCTCATGTCGTCCTAAATGTCCTTATTTTTTTGGGACGGAGGGATTACGCGGTTTTAAAGTTTAATGTATTTTGAAATTTTATACTCCATCTGTTTCTTAAAAATAAAAACTTTGGAAATGTCACGCGTTTTAAAGCAAAATTAGTAAAATAAGAGAGATGGAGAGAAAAATTATGTAAAATAAGATAGAGGAAGATAAAAAGTAGTGGAATTAGTGTTAGTGGATTGTAGGGTCCATTTTCCTAATATGAAAAGTTTCTATTGCTAGGAAACATACCAAAAAGGAAAGAGTTCCTATTTTGAGGAAATAGAACGAGTATTAGATATTATAAATAAATAAATAAATAGTATATTTATAAGATTAAAATATTTATAGGATTTTATATTTTTATTTAGAATTCATATATATTCATAAGATGGTTTTAAAATTACAATAAAAAATGCATTAATATTTAGAAAATATAAATTAACATTCAAATTAATTTTATTGCAATGATTTTTTAGAAAATTAACATGTAAAGAGGAATTAAAAAAATATAAACTACTATTAAAATTTAAAATAAATATAATTAATATCATGTTAAGATTTGAAGAGAAGTAATTATAATACTCCCTCCGCCCCATAAAAATAAGAACATTTTCCTTTTTCGTCTGTTCCATAAAAATATTTCATTTTTATTTATGGAAAGTTCTCTCAATTTCATTCCTAATATACATTAATTTTTATTTTTACAATTTATACCACTAGGGGACCATTAAACACTAATAATAATATAGGTCTCACTATCCACTTACACTATTTTAACTATCATTCTCCTCATCTCTCTTAATTTACCATTAAGATTTTTAGTTGTGGGCCATATTTGGGCATGGCCTGAGCCGATCCTGGGCTTGGGCTTGGGCTTGGGCTTGGGCTTGGGCTTGGGTTGTACATTGGTATGGGCTAGGTTGACCTGGGTTGGGTTGGGTTTGGGTTCTGGTGATCCTAAAGGCCTAGGCAGATTCTATCAACTTTTTCAAGTCACCTCATTTACATTTCTTAAAATTCGTGTTAAGTCAAAATATAACTCTTATTCCGGGCAGGAGGAAGTATTATTTTTAATTCATCACATTTAATAAAAAAATTATAAAAGCTCAGCTCGACCCAATCCAATCTAGTCATTTGTCTGAACTGGGTCGAGAGTCTAACTGAGCCTGGCTCAAGCCAACCTATTTAAATGTAATATAAGTAACATAGTAAACATTTAAATCTCATAATAATTTTAAATGTTATTTTGTTACACATAGAATACGATACAATATACTTAGATCACAAGTATAAGTAATTTAGTACTCCTATCCGCCACTGATTTCATGGATTCATTTTCAATCTGTTTCAAGTTTCGCTGTCCAATCAGAAGTAGACGGCATTATGTTAAAAAACTTAGTTATATGGTTGCACTCATCCTTCAAAATTGTTTGATAAAATAAAAAATTGTCTGTGTCTACTTCAAAAATGCCATTTGAATAAGGTCGAAGCATGCACTGCATGCGAAATTAATTAATTAGGCCTTGAACTTGATATAGAAAATGTAACCTAACTTATGTAAGTATAAATTCTCCAACAATTTATGCTTATAAAAGATGAGAAATATAGAATGTAGTCCTACTTTTGCAAGAAAAAAAAAATTTAGATGATAGGAGAGGAGCATCACAATTTATTAATAGCTTCTATTATAAAGATGAGGAAAGTTCTTCATCTTCAATAGGTGAAAATCCAAATCAAAATACAAACTAAACTAACGAGGCACATTGGATGATCCCTCTAGAAGTTTCTGAAATAATCTAATACTCTGCCCAAACAACCACCACCTCAATCAATTTCTTTCTAACATGATTTAGCCACTATTTGACATGCTCAGAATGTTGGAAAAATGATTTTGATTGACTTTTTTTGTTTAACTTGGACAAAACATTTGGCAGAGAGTTTGAATATCCCAGAAAGTATCATTTGACTCATTGATGGTATCCCAGTATTCATTTATGCCATTCATGGCATAGAGTGATGCTGATATCTGCCTTTCAACCTTCAATCTTTCAAAATCCGGGAATGGGGCTGCCTCAGTTGCGCCCTCCCCACCTCTTCTAGGGACATATGGTTGAAGCGCGGGTGTGTCAACATCCAGAGCTTGATTACACTGATTGAAATGTGGCTCTAAATGGCTGAAGTCGGGCTTATATGCATCCTCGGATGGATTGGAGGTGAAAACAACAGAGCCCTTCATTTGGTTGCTGCTAAAGTTGTCATTAGTACTGTATTGAGAGCTACTACAACTTCTACTACTACTGCTACGAGCAATGGCCTTGATGTTGACATCTTGATCAGAATACCTTCTAGCAGCGGTTGGAGGGATAGTGGCCTTATTTTGGCTCCTCTTTTGATTCAACAAGTTCTTGATCTTCAAAGAGAGGGCTGGGTTGCAAGGCATGGTGTTCAAGAAGTTGGTGCGTGTATTGGATCCACGTAGGAGGCAGGCAGCTTCGTCATAGGCCAGAGCTGCCTCCTCAGCTGTGTCGAATGTGCCTAGCCACATGCGGATCTTTTGGGTCGTGTTCTTGATCTCCGCCACCCATTTTCCCGAGGGCCTCTGCCTCACTCCCACAAACTTGCTCTTGCTAGGGCTTCTGTTTGTGGGCTTATATGTTGTGTTGTTGTTGGTTGGAGAGGAGGTACGGAATTGAAGTTCCATGGTTTGGTTTAGTTATGTTTTAAGATTGTAAGAAGGAAGAGAGAAGTGTTGAGTCTTGATTTGAAAAAGGAGATGATAGGGTGTTTTTATAGGAGGATTAATATGTCTTATGCATTTGTCTCTTATTCTCTTTTTTGGTTTGAAGTGTATATGATTTGTATAGAGTTGACTGGTTTCTTCAAATATGTGTGTGGGGAGGAGTAGTAGTTAGTGAATCATGAGTCGTAAGCATGACTAATTAGTATTATTGTATTCAATGTTTGTTTTGTATATTTATTATGCTAGGCATGCCTTATCCCATCTTTGCATATTGCTCTACACGTTCTTGGCCTCTTTTTAGTGCTCAGTTTTGTGAGGGGGTTCATGGCATGAGTTGAGCCTATAATCATACTAAATCAACACCTTCTAAATCAATCTATCAAAAACACAGTCACATCCATATAATACTTTCAAATTCCTTAGGCTTCTAGTGAGTTGAGAATAGATTCCTTTTGGAGAGAGAGTCAAATTATGCAAGGACAACAATATTTGCATACACGTCCAATAATTCAAGTTTGCACATAAACAAATAGGACATGGGTGCCACATTTCATTCTTGGATTATACATGAATGGACTAATAAACAAACCAAGGTCAAACATAGTCTAGATGAAGACAATTCTTACCTTTTATCATTGGAGTTGTTGAAGTTCACATATTATTCTCTTACTCAATTGGTCAACATAATCCGAAGGCCTGCCAAATTTCACAACATTTTAAGAATCTCTCAAACCCTGCCACGTGGATGAATCTACAATGCTCTAGTTTGGGGAAAAAAACGAAAACCTAGTCCCATGTCCACCAAAAAAATGTCTGTTTTGTTGCTAGTACAAATTTCAATGCATAATTGATCAAGTATGAAAGATAGTGTAAAGTTGGTCAAATGAGAGAGAAAAAAGAATATTGGTAGAAAATGAACTAATTTTAGAGGGCAAATAAAAATGAAAAAAAAAAGAAGAGTATAACACGCTAGTATTTTTCATTATTAATGTGCCTATAATAGCATTGACTAATAATGAGGCAAAAAGAGTAAGTTATAGGTGACTGATAAAGAATCTTGATGCGCATGCTTGGAATCCCCATTGTCATAAACTACCAAGAACTAGTACTACTACATCTGTCCCTAAAAATTTGTCTCATTTTTCTATTTCCGTCCGTCTTCTAAAATTTGTCTCATTTCACTTCTACCATTTTTTCCGTCCGTCTTCTAAAATTTGTCTCATTTCACTTCTACCATTTTTTATAGTAGGATCCATATTCCACTAAGTCATTTCTCCTCATATTTTATTATAAAACTAATATATAAAAATAGGACTCACATTCCACTACCTTTTTCAACTCACTTTCCATTACATTTTTTAAAACCCGTGTTGGGTCAAAATAGAAAAAAATTTGGAAGACGGAGGTAGTATAATATTAGGAAGATGTGATTGGACAAGATGAAAAGGTTCTTGGGTTGTTGGAGCAGTTCAACTCCAACCATATAACAAACTGTCTGCTTTCCTATAGGCATAAACCAATTCAAGTATCATTAACACAATGATGAAATACTAAAATGTAGTGGACAACAATATCGGGACTATTGTAGAAATGAATATATATTACAAGTACAAATATGACTTTTTGGAAACAAGAATTCCAACAAATAAAATGTTTTTGCCAAATCCCTGTACTATTAACAATCACAGATGTAACAAAAATAAAAGTACAAAAATGAATTATTTGACCAAAACTGAGACAGGAATTACCTCTATGGCAATCCACAAATAGCACAAATGTTCACAAAACCCCACAAATAAATAAAAGAGCACCGGATTCCACCTGTTTTTGGATGCAACACCGGTGATCTTGTAATATACAGTCCACAGACTCTCCTCCATTTCGTGTTGAAATGGAGGGCTCGACCAAAACTTGTGCAAAAGAATGCGGAACGTCTCTCTCATCAGAAAGAATGGACGAACAAAGGCTTGACCGGCACAAACCACAACCAACAACTCAATATGAAATCAACGATTGCTACACGCATCATCAGTCACGAGCACTACGTTGAGAGAATTGTCTGCAATGCCAGCTGCTGTTGAGGCTGCAAGGACGACCATGTAGAGGCCAGGGTTGCTGGAGGCAGTGTCTGTTGTAGCTGCCTCAACAAATTTACCATTCGACTGGCAGTTTGCTCCGAGGCAAGATCCTTGCCAGTACAGAGAACCTGCAACGAAACAATTATAGAACGACCTCACCTCACTGAAGAAACGAAATGAGATAATAAAAGATCCAAAAATTGGGATACAGAGATAAGAATAGATTCAGGGCTTCTCAAACCAAAAATCAGAATCCCAACTACATTGTTACAGAACTATCAAAATGACTACACAAGAATGTTTTATAGGGTTTACATGAATAATGGTCCTGAAATTGCTTAACATAACTAACCTCAGCAAAAACAGAAACAATTTTCGGGAGATGCTGATTGTTGGGCCCCAAAAGTTCCAAATCAGACCTAAAAGGGGAAATTGTGGTCAATGACAGAATATAGGAAAAAGTAGAAATGAGAACTCAGATATAAGTACAGGAGATGATGATCAAAACCAGAAACAAAAAAATTGCAAATTTTATTTTAAGAGGAACGAGGATCAACTTCAGGTCCCCTCACCTCTCAACCATTGAGCAAAGCTGGTCGTGAACAGCTTTTGCCTCAATAACATCACCCTTTATAGGTAAACAATTCAACCAGGCGGGAACCACCTATTAATGCAACTTTACACAGTTAGAACTAATCGAATGCAAAGAGCAAGGAAGTACCAAGATAGAGGGGGATGGAGATAGAGAGATATAGAGAGAGATACCTGAGCTGAATCAATGCTATCACGATGATACTGACATATCTTTCCAAGAGCTGAAACAGCATTATCATATGCCATCACATTGTCCGGCTGCAAAGCATTTGGGTGCCTAATAACTACATTGAGCCTCGAAAGAGCCTCTGAACAAGATTCCAAAGAAAGGTCAGGTTAAAGATATAAAGCTGAAATTTGCTTTCTATGAGCCACATTCAGACAGCTTTACCTCCAACAAGTGGTTTAAACACAGAACTTCCAAACTCAGCACACACTCCGAGTCCATATACAGCAGCCTGGAAATAAAATTAGTCAATTAGGATATGATAGATTAACATAATTAAGATTATGTGAGAACACAAAGAAAGTCCAGAGCTTCTGCGAACCTGTCGGACATCTGTGTTTTCATCATTGCATGCCTCCAAGAGGAATGGCAGATATGTATCATAATACCTAGTTCAAATAATGACAGGAAGTACGTAAGTATTTTCACACTGAGACCAAACTCAAATATTTCATGGTATGTTTACATACTTCAGAGCTAAGTCACGGCATTGCTCAGCTACATCATCAAAGATGCAAATGGCAATCCTTCTCTCTTCAGCCGATTTGTCCTTTCCCTGCAAGAAAAATTTAGGGCTGAGACATAGATTCAAGTTTCAAGTTGTTAAACTCTGTTCTAATTCACTGATCTTGCTCACCAACAAGTTCCAGACAGGTATGAAAATATCATATTAAAAACATGAATGGAAATTACTTACCCACATAGGCATCAGGTATGATGACAATTCATCAAAGAATGGCAAGAAGGAGCCCTTGAATGTTTTAATTAAAGTTCCCAATATTTCACCAACCTGAAACAAAAATGATTAGAAGCAAAAGGTTAGGAAGGTCTCATGTTTCCAAACAGACAATATTATTGAAAAATGGTTGTATCCCGAACAGCCAAGTGTAATAGACTAACTTGGTCAAATACTTCTTCTTCTTGCTCATTTTCCTCTTTAAGAAGTTCTCCCTCCTCATCATCAAAATCTTCAGCTTTGGCTCTCTCAGCTCTCTCCTTTTTTCTACTTGAGCTAGCTATGATCACCTGTTTTATCTCTTCCACAATGCTTCTAACCTGGCTCTCGTCTAAAAGAGATCCTGAAATCTGAGAGAAATGATGAGTTAAATTTAAGTACAAATAGTAAATAAATGATGTTCAGACTAATTGTGTAACTCATTTAAAAAAAACTCATACAACTCTACTGAACAGCACAATTAACTGACTACTCTAGCAAATTGAATTTAAGGTAGGTAGATAGTTGTTACAGCCTCTTACAAATCATGCATAAAAGTGTGATAATGAAAACATTTCTCAAAACAGAAATCTTCAAAGAATCAACAGAACACGATACACCAGAAATGTAAGGACTGAAAAATTAGGTCAGCGTGGACTTCCATTTTTCACACTTTTCACCTGGCACAGATTTCAACTTACATGGTGAAATAACTGACCTAATATCTTAGCTAGAATATTAGAGGATACGGACTTAAGTGACCAACCTGCACACATTCGTTCAGCGCATCCAACATGTTTGCACAGATCTCTATATCAGGTTCCTGCGTTACATAAGAATTGATATTTAGTGCCCAGATACTATAATCATCAATAACAGAATACAAATCTCAAGCTTGTATGATTAACTAAAACAAACACCTTGTGTAAGGCTTCCACTAAAGCAGGAACAATGAAGTCTAAGAGCTGCTTAACATAAGTCTCATTACGACCCTGAGCAATTCCTTTATCGACAGCCAGTTTTGCAGACCGCAACAGCTCCGGCATTGCTAGAAATTTGGAATTGTTGTTCTATATTAGCAACTTAATACTCTGTATATGGAAACATACAAAGTAAAATCTGCATTACCTGAGACAGCAGCCTTCCTGACTTCTTCATGGAAATAAAATTTCAAAAGAGGAACCAATGTTGGGGCAACCTGCAAGCACAACATGCCATAACGTTTTCAAATTGTGGTCCACAATCAACGGAATCAAGCAGACCATTCCATTTTTACCCACCTGATCGATCCATGGGTAAAAACCTTCCTTTAACTCATCAGCATAGCAGCACAACATATTGCAAGCGGTGGCCTTCTCCTCTAGGACACTAGTCTTAATCCCAATTCTTTTATCCCCAAGGGTTATGGTCTCCATGCTGCAATATATAGAAATTTGTTCATACCGGAAGTAATTAGAGACACGCACTATTGGAAAAAATTTGAGCACACGGAATTGATAGTCAAAAGAAAACAGTACTACTACACAAAAAAAATAGTGGGTCTCTTCCAGATGCACAAAAGAAGTTACAGTATCTTCTACCTTGCAAATATTTCAGATACAAGACATAAAAGAACCTTCAACATTGCACGGGATATTCTCAGAGGGATGTTGATAGAAGTTAATGGGCAACTTAATAGATAAAGAATGAATGGTGGCACCGTGGCAAATAAGGCCAATTTTCATTAAAACATGAAAAAAGACTTTTTAAAGATAAATCTACATGATATAAGACAGTGTTCACCTTTCATCGTCTGATTCATCAATTTCATTGTCTGAATCAGCAGATGTAATGATAACATCAGGCTTTAGCTGAGCAGACTGAAGCAGAGGAGGCATGACCACACTCATATAAGGAAGGAAATCCTGGCCCAAGCACTTGCAAAGTCTGGCCCATGCCTACAACAGAAAAAACAGTAATTCTTATAATGTTACTGCCCTAATTTTTCAAGTCATCTGAAATCTGCAGCTCTCAAGGACAAATGGCTTACTTGTAGCATGTAACTGGTAGTAGGATCATCGGTCTCCATTTGTGATCCTTGCAGTGACATAAGCACTCCCATTACCTAGCAAAAATGAATGAAACTACTATTATATTGAATCATGGATTCATGATTGAGCCTTGGGCAGATGCTGATATTGCAGATATAAACACACCATTCTGCATAGAATGCGCAAGTGAGTAAAGCAACAAGTCAATCAATACAAAGCACTAAACAAACACAAATAATCATTCATCATAAATACAACAATCAGGACCCAGATCTTTTTAAACCTACCTGCTTAGCATCCTCCTTGAATTTCTCCTTCCCAACAGCCATCCCCACCAAGCTGATGCACTCCATAGCTTTTGCACGAAGCATGCGGTTAGACTTATCTGTGGCATTCTCTAAGATAACTTTCAAGTAAGGCATAACTGCATCATAATATTTCTGGAAGTGTTCCTGCAATCATAATTCCAATAGCATGACTGATAAACCAGCCAAAAATAAAGAAACTAACAGCGCGAGCTATAACGAGAATGGTGTACCTGAGATGAATCAGCTACCGAAGCTAAAGCAGTTAAGGCACCCTCCTGAACCATTTGCTTGGAATTCTATAATTTACAAAACATATATCAGTGTCCATAGCAACAGCTAGTATTGCATAGCCATGCCTATAATATATTCCCACATATTTTTTCTAATACGCAACTTCACCTGAAGAAGTAGAAGAAGTTTGTGCACTATCCCATCTAAGTAAGGTGTCAAAATTTCTGGAGTGCAGTTTTCACTGAAGTTAAGAACCGCTGAAGCTGCATGTGCCTGCAGAAAATGGACAGAACTGTTTAAAAAGCACATAATTCAGTTTTAGGAACTTAACATAAATGACATTAGCAATACACAAAAGTTAATGACTAGTAAAAGGAAGAGGTTTGGGAAACAGGGGGAGTTCAACCTCCTGTCCTCCTGTTCAATAAGCCTGATCACAAGTTGGAAATTGCTCCCACATAAATCATATTTTGATAAGTAATGCAGAAGATAAGCCTGATCACAAACCTGTACTCTAGGGTTTTGGAAATCATCCATAGCTGCAGCTAGAGCTGGCAGCACATGCTGATGGAACTGAATTTGCAAATCCGGACCCAAGTCTGTTGATAGCTGACCGATTGCATTAATTGCTGCCCATCTCACACGTGGATGAGGATGTTGAAAGGAATTCAAGACCATGCTCACCACATGTTCCAAATCCTTAACCATCACCTGCAATATGCAAATGAATTGTACTCTCACGTTGGTGCATAAGAGATACATATGCGCTGATAACAAAGCTAGTACAAGAATCCAATGCTACTGATATATCAATGCACTTACGTGAGCATGAGACGAGATGTCAAAAACCACCAAAGGGACATCTAAAACAAAACTCTTAACAAAACAACTAAAAAAAGGCTATAAATGGTGTATTGTATATGAGCATGAGACAATGTCTATAATAGCCCCGTTATTACTTGACCACAAAAACTCTTATAATGAAAATTCACAATGTCTCTAATCCAGCAAAGTTAATACTTTTATCTTTTATTGTTATATAGTACCTTGGAGCAACCCTCTGCAATCTGTGCAAGTGCAGTGAGTGCTGCGTGATGCTTCTGCCACTCAGGAGAAGAAAAGCACGTTTGAAACTGCGCGGATGCCACAGGGACAATTGTATTCCCACCAAGCGCTATAGAGAGCCTATCTAAGCATTCCTGCCCAACACTATAATTACTTGTCTCCCCTGCATCCTCGTCCTTGACTTCTGCACTGTGCCACGCAGGATCATCCTCCACATCCAAAAGCATATTCATCAAATTGGCAAAAAGCCTGCTAATGAACTGCGGCAATTTGCGCATCATCCCAGGTGCTCTTTCCCTTGCTTCCGCTAATGTAATCACAAATTCAATTGCTAAATGACGCGTGCCTTCCTCCAAACTCTCAGCTTCGGCAATCTGCAACATAGCACCAACAACATCCATAATCTGCCTCCTCAAAAACCTCGGTTCCGTCCCAGCCAACTCAATCAACAGCTCCAACGCCTCCTGCGCAGTAGCCTCCTGCCCCGAGTTCAGCGACTCCGTCAATGTCCTCATCATAGCTGGCAACAAATCCTGAAACCTATCGCGATCGCTCGAGCTCGTCAAGCACTGAATAAAATTGATGACAGCACTCAACGCAGCAATCTTCACATCTGAATCGGAGGAATTATTCAACACGTTGAGGAAAACAGTGTGCAAATCAGTGATATACGGAATCAACGTTTCCCCGATGAATTGCGCCAGTTGTGAGAACATCAGGAATGCGGATTCCTGCAGCTTCGGAGCACTAGACGTCACGCACTGAAACATAAACGGCAGGATTTCCGGCCACTGATTCTCCGGCACGAGCGAAGAAGCAAGTTCCGAGACGGTATCGCACAGTTTCTTAATAATCGATTTTGACTCCTCGCTCTGGAGTGAGGACAACAGGAGGTTTTTAACAGCGGAGCGAGTGGACTCGGTGAGGTTCGGCCAGATATACGAGTCATCGCGGGTCAATTGCTTCCGCAGGAGAATCGCGGCCATGGCGCGCGCCTCCTGGTGCACGGACGATGAGATAAGGTGGCCGAGTTTGAGCACGAGCGAGTTCGGATCGTTCTGTTTAATCAAATTGAAGACTGACTCGGCCTGGGATCGCTGGTCGTTGGAGGAAGACATCAGATGAGAAATCAGGGTTTCGAACGGGGCCGGGTCCGCCCCCAATATAGCTGCCAATTGCGCCTGCTGAATCTGAGTCGACTCGGCGTCCATCTTCCCGAGTCGCCGCGATAATTCTCTAGGGTTTTTGGTGTGTTGTTTTTCTGTGTGGGGTGGCGCTGGCGCTCTTCTATCGCCTCTCTCTCTTCCTCTTTCCTTCTCCCTCTCTCTCTTTATATATACACTGTGTATGTAATTGATTCTATCCAGTGACGGTGCCACGCATACAAACACTCGTTCGCGGAATGCGTGCGTGGGTAGTTTGGTAAATTCTAGGATCGGAATCCTGCGAGGCCGAATGTACAATCGTGAGCAGCGAAGGGTACGATGTGTGGAAGCGGGAAAATCTGGGACGAAAATAAAGCAGCGGCGAATGATGATTCAGGTGGGCCTAATTAGGGTAAAGCAGGATGTGAAATGGATTTGTTGGCAATAATTTTAATATACGGCAAAATTAATAAATTATGAATTCAACAACTACATGAAATAAGACTTTACCACTTTATAAACTTTAATAGTGTGAATACAGGTCTCCAATTAAAGTTGTAATCGATTTCATGGTCTAAAATCTTCCTTCCATACGATATTAAGATTTAAGAGTCTCATTATTATTTGGCATGAGTTTTAATAAATATTCATAAAGAAAAGTGTATGAAAAAAATAGTGGAATACGAAATTCATTTTAGTTTGAAAATGAACTACGTAAATGGTACATGATCTTTCACTTTCGCATATAAATGTTACCTAATATTTATTTTATATCGTTTTTGGTATCTCATGACAAAAATAACTCTGGGTACCAAACATGTGATTTTTTTGTTATGAAGGATATTTTTGAAAATTTCAATTAAGTAAGAGTATCAAAGATGTGATTTTTTTTTCTTTCTTTCTTTTTTCTTCATTTTCTTCTTTCTTTTTTCTCATTAGTTTATGTTTCCTCTTTTTTCTTTTCTCTTCTTTCTTTTTAGTGTTTTATACATACTTCTAATTGTATTCATAATATAAATCAAGAAAAAAACACCTAATTAAATTAATTATTTAAAGTAATTAAATTAATTAAATATTTTTTATTAAATTATTTTATACTCATTTTAGAGTTGAAACACCTAACTAAAAATATTCAACTCTTTATATCATTACGAATACAATTCACAATTTTAAATTTTTATTAAGAGTATATTGATTAGCTATTAATTTAATATAAATAATAATAATAATTGTTATTATTATATAATATTATATATGATTAATAATTTAAGTAATTATATTATAATTATTTATTAATTACTACTAGTTTATATTATTATTATTATTATTATTATATTATAATTTAAGTAATTATTATAATATTATTATTATAATTTAAATATAATTATAACTATAATTATATTAACTATATTTGAATGATATTAAAAATAAATTAATTATTAATTTATAATAATAAAATTATAATATTAATATTGATTATTAATAATAGTACAAAGAGTGAGTAGAATGAAAGAAGATATAATAATATCAATTTTGGTACTAGTTTTATTTATGCCCAAAATACCCACCATGACACAAATGAAAATGCATTTGTTTAGAGGGCATTTTGGGGTGAAAATCTTATCAGGTACTAAAAATGTGATTAATATGTACCAAAAATGATATACCTTGGGACGGAGGGAGTACCATTTATGTGCGAAAGTGAAAGATCAGGTACCATTTATGTAGTTCACTCTTAGTATTATATAAACTATAAGTGAAATAGATTAGTAAAAATAAACATAGACTTCTAGTTGTGAATGGACTAAAATGATAAAGCGAAACTATTAATGGTGGACGAAGAGAGTACTTTAAAATTGATTTATCATGTAATCCAAATTTAGTGTATACTGTAGTACTTACTTAACCGCTATGCTAATTAATGCAACTCCCATCTGCAGTATATAACTTGCATATTAAAACAGACAAAACCTATGTATAGGTTCTTTTATGTTTAGTATCATTAGAACTTCTACGTATTTTTGTTTTAATAAATCATTATATTATTATCTTCCATTTAGTTTATCCTTATTTATCACATTTTTATACCTTCCTTGGGAAGGCCTTCAAATATATCAATATTTGGAATAAGTTTGACCAGTAGGAGTGAAATGTTTTTTTAATTTTTCAATTATGTATTTTAAATTTTTTAGGATTTTAATTACTCCATTATAACTTTCAAATTTTTAGAATTGTAAATTTTAATTAAGTAGTTTCAATGAAATGTTTTTTAAATGGCTGTCTTTTTAAATTGAAATAGTGTGACTCATGAATAATTAAGAGAAGAGATGGTTAAGAGATAGAGAGTTGTTTTTTTTCGCCATTTTAGTCCGTCCACGAAATATTGTCCATTTTGTTTTTTGTTTTTTTTCCCATTTTCGGTAAGTGGATCTCATTTTCACTAACTCATTACATTCACATTCTATTATAAAACCAATATATAAAAATGAGACTCACATTTCACTAGCTTTTTTCTCATTTTTCTTTACAAAGTCTAACAATTTTTTTAAATCCGCACCAAATGGAGTATAACAATAACACATTTGGCGGACGAAGGGATTATAACAATAACAATATAACAACAGTAACCAGTAAGCAGAAAGCAAACCATTGTCTTCTTCAAGTTGAATTGAGGTATCCCTTTTTCTACAATACGAGATACGCTCAGTTAGTGCTCACGGATTGGTGTAATAACCCAAAAGATGAAACAACTTGCCTCCTATTGAGTAGAAGCACCTCAAACTCATAGGTATTGACAAACTTGATTTAGAAGCGAGAATCGAGCAATGTGATGCTCCTAAAATGCAAACTAAAATGATAGCAAGCTAACAGAGAAAATAGAGAAATGCTTTGAGTTGTGGTATAACCCGTCTATTTATAGGCTATGAGAGACCACATGAAAGGTCTTGGCATTAAGGGTATCCACAATAGTGGCCCTCTTGGGCATGCCCAAGCCACCATTTCTTGGGCATGCCCAACAAACTTGGCCTTGCCCATGAAAACTTGGCCACCACAATGGTGGCCCTCCGGGCCACCATTTTTTTTTTATATTTGAATAATTAAAATTATTTTCATACATTTTTGTTATATTTTAATATTACTAGAATAAAAATTATATGCCTATAATAGTTAAAAAAAATGCATACTTTAAAAAAAATGCATACTTTAAATGTGTTCAAAATTGAAACCAAATTTTCGTCGTATTATAGATAGGGTAAAATTATACAACGAATTTTTTTTAAATACAATTAAAAAAATGACGCACACCGCCCGCCTACTCGGTGTCGTCATCGCCATCCATCACATCATCTTCACCGCCGCCACAGCGCCACTGCCTCCACCCCCGCCACTGCCACTTGCACCGCCCCCACTGCCGCTGGCACCGCCTGTCTGCGACCCTTCGCCCCACCCCAACTTCAACCTCAGTCAAATAATGAGGTCGTAGAAGAATCTCTTGGTCTCCGGATCAGTTGACTTCTCGTACAAGGCCAAATTCTCCGAAAGTTGCTTCATCATCTGGACCTCTAGGGTATGAGTCAAAGCCGCCCTCGGTGTTGAGGGCACTGCTGTAGAGGTCGCAGCGGAGAATTGAGAGCCAGTTCTAGATTTTCGGATTGCGGCACGCTGGCCTTGCGGACGTGGGCGCCGAGAGAGTATGGAGGGGAGCTCCTCCTCCAAAGCATCATCGTTCAGGTCGAAGGCGCGTGAGTCACTATTACTGCTGTAGTTTCCGGCGACGCCCAGTCTAGTCCGTTTTGGCCCAGAGACAGGATCTTTGTCGATCAGGGTCCTGAATTTCAGGCAGTCTCTCAAAACGAGGTATCCGTCCCAGTAGGTAAACTTCGGCATACGACAACGCTCGTACGTCAGCTTCGGTGCGGCCGCTCTCAGCAAGGCGGAGTTGGGTCTCGTATATGCCACCGAACCTCTTCAACGCTTTAGTAA
The DNA here is from genome assembly GCF_023119035.1 of Salvia hispanica. Classification (NCBI taxonomy): domain Eukaryota; kingdom Viridiplantae; phylum Streptophyta; class Magnoliopsida; order Lamiales; family Lamiaceae; genus Salvia; species Salvia hispanica. Next base: position 45,744,306 of record NC_062968.1, read on the forward strand.
TCCTTCCGAACTTCTTCCGGATCTGGCTAGTTGTACGCTCGACGCTCCCATCTGGTTTGAATTCGTTGTACACGTCGAGAACGCGATTTCAAAAGCAAACGTCGGTCTGATCCGTACCGATTATAGAATCGGTCGTGACCGCTAATCAGGCTCTCGCTACAACAAGGGATTCTTCATTGCTGTAGTATGTCGACCGCCGGCCTCCACCGCCATCGCCACCGCCGCCGCCACCGCGTCCGCCTCCACTGCCTCGCCTACCACTTCGGCCGCCACCTCCTCCGGTCCCCTGCTCTCCTTGGCGACCGGCGCCTCGACCACCGCCGCCGCTTCACCCCCCATCATTGCCGCCATTTCGCCCACCTCCGCCGCCGTTTCGCCCCCCAACGCCTTGACTTCGCACGTGACCGCCTTGAGTACCGGACACCGGGGTCTCTGGTGGTGTTCCCATCAACTGTTCCAACGTGAATCTATCAGATTCAGATAGAGGGGATTGGGTGTATTGGAATTGAGAGGATTAGAATTGCTGAGAAGAGTTGTTGATCGCGTCCATATTGGGCCGGTAGTCACCGAACCCCGATTGGGGACGACCCACGTTCCTCTGCGGCTGAGAGGAGGACTAGCCCCAGAGTTGGGGTGTCTGTAGCCTCGGCGGCGGCGATTGTGGACTCCACAGGTGGGTTGAAGGGGGGGTCGGACTCGATCTCCACGGTTGGGAAGACGAAAAATTGCCAAATCCCGATTCTCCATAGCCGGGAGAATCATCTCCACCTTGCATTTTGTAGACTTTGAAAATGGTAGAGATTGAAATTAGGGTTTAGAATTGAGAAAGATAAAAAAAAGGGAGGAATATAGTATTTATAAAAACAATTTTCGAAATAAAAAAAAAAAAAACAAAAACAAAGACAAAATCTGACCAAGGGCCGCGGCTCTCGGCCCTTGCAGTGGCGGGCCGAGCAGCGTGCCCAAGAGCCTCGGCCTGGCCGAGTGCTCAGCCATCGCTCGTCCACTCCCCCAGGCCCCGTCCTCCTCTCGGCTCAGTAGTGGGGGGCCGCGCCCTGCCCAAGCCCGGGCCAAGGGCCGCGGCCCTCCCACTGTGGACGCTCTAAGAGTGACCACAATGGTGGCCCTCTTGGGCATGCCCAAGCCACCATTTGTTGGGCATGCCCAACAAACTTGGCCCTGCCCAACAAACTTGGCCACATTTGTTACATTTTAATTTTAGCTATAATAAATATTATTTGCATATAATAATTAAAACACATAGTAAATATTATAACAAAATTTTCGCTGTAATATTATAAAAAGGAAAATTATACAATGAAAATTTTCGATACAACACGAACAATAAAGAGAACCCATATCACGTTGCGCCCCCTCCTCTACGGTTCCAGACCTCTTCAACCAAATCAGCCTGCAGTGTTGAATGTGATATTTCACTCCGCATATCGGTGAAGCACTGAATCAAGTATTCATTACTGCGTGGTACACCCATATGCATGGGAGGGGTTGCAATACCGTGACTTGTGTTAGCACCATCTTCCGGTGCCCAACGCTCTGTAACAAAGCCTTCATCATCAATTATCATATTGTGCAATATGATACACGCAGTCATGATGTTTGCGACATCATTTTCGTGCCATAGTCGAACCGGACACCGTATAATGGCCCATCGAGCTTGGAGGACTCCAAAAGCTCGCTCAACATCCTTCCTAGCACCCTCTTATTTTTTTGCAAAATAGGTCTACTTCGGCCCAACTGGTTGTCGGATCGTCTTGACAAACACGGGCCAGCGAGGATATATTCCATCGGCCAAATAATATGCCCTGTTGTACTGCGTGCCATTGGCCACGAAGCTGACCTGCGGACCCTCACCCCGGGACTCATCATTGAAGAGATGCGATGATTGTAGAACGTTGATGTCGTTGTTCGACCCAGCGACACCAAAATACGCATGCCAGATTCGCAAGCGGTAGTCAGCAACGGCTTCAAGGATCATCGTGGGATGTCGCCCTTTGAACCCAGAAGTGAATTGCCCCTTCCAAGCCACCGGGCAGTTCCTCCAGTCCCAGGGCATGCAATCGATGCTGCCCATCATGCCCGAAAAATGATGCACAGTCCCGTGCATATTTATCAGTCTCTGGCATTCCTCGGCCGTTGGTTTCCGTAGATACTCCCCTTTGAAGATTTCTTTGATACCCTTGCAAAACTGTCTCAGCGTCTTAAGGGCAGTCGTTTCGCCCATCTGCAGATATTCGTCGAACATGTCAGCAGGACCGGCATAGGCAAGCTGCCTAATTGCCACCGTGCACTTTTTATATGTCGACAATCCGGGTCGACCGGTGGCATCATGACGCAAGGTTAAGCATCTGTACTGCTAAGACAAACAATACGCAATGTGGATGAAGAGTCGTTGCGACATTCTGAATCGCCGACGAAAAATCTCCGGCGGATAACGGGGGTTATCGCCGAAGTAGTCTTCCATCATCCGCTGGTCGGCTCCGGCATGGTCACGGTTGATATACCGTGTTGAAAAATAGTGTAGCCTTTACACGGGTAAACTCTTGCTATTACAAAAGAACCAAAAACTAGAAGGTAAATAAAACAAAGTAAATACAATAAAAAGGATCAAGATGCAAACTATAGTCTTCTTCAAGTCGAATCGAGGTATCTCTCTCTCCGCAAGACGAGATACGCCCCGGCTAGTGCTCACGGATTGGCGCAACGTCCCCAAAGATGAAACGACTTTCCTCCTACCGAGTTGAAGCACCTCAAACTCGTAGGCTCCGACGAACTTGAATTGGAGGCGAGAACCAAGCAATGCAATGCTCCTATATGCGAACTAGAATGCTTGAGAGCTTAGAGAGAAGAGAGAATGATTGTTGGTGTGTTTCCATCTCTCAAATCCACACCTATTTATAGGATAGGAGTGACTATATGAGAGGTCTCGGCATTAAGGCACCTCATAAACATTTTGGAGGTTACACAACATGAAAGGCCAAGAGATTTGGAAAATGAAAAGCTTAAAGCTTTCCAAATTTCCTCACGTTTTTTCTAACACCGGCGACGGTAAATCGGCCGCGGGACGGCCGCCGCCGCCGCCAACGCCGCCTCCTCCTCGTCCGCTTCAGCTTGCACCGCTGCAACGAGTTCTTCGAACTCCTCATCGATCGCTCGTTGAAAATCTTCATTGTCGGAATCCATGTTTTAAAACTTAAATTGAAAAATTGGAAAGAGTGGAGTTTGGTTTGGGGTAAAAAAATGGATGAGAAATGATGAATATAAATTTTTTTTGAAAAATACAAAAAAAAAAAAAAAATCGGTGGCCAAGGGCCGCGGCTCTCGGCCCCTGCAGTGGCGGGCCGGGTCGCGTGCCCAAGAGCCTCGGCCTAGCCGAGAGCTCGGCTCTCTCTCGTCCACCCTGCGGCTCGGTAGTGGGGGGCCGGCGCCCTGCCCAACTCCGGGCCAAGGGCCGCGGCCCTCCCACTGTGGACACTTTTAGAGAAATACTTCCTCCGTTCCATAGTAGTAGAGTCATTTTTCCATTTTGGCACGTTCCATAGTAGTGGACTCATTTCCATTTTTAATAAAAGTCAACATATTTCTTTTCACTTACTTTTCATTCTCTCTACTTTTTCCTCTCGCATACTTTTTATTTAATACATTACACATATTTTTCTTAATCTCCGTGTCAAAAAGAAATACCTCCACTGCTATGGTATCGAGAGTAGAAAAATGAAGATGGATGTCTTCAAGCCGAGATGTTCTAATTACATAGAGGAATAAATTACTCCCTCCGTCCCGGCTAAAATGACACATTACTTAGCTGGCACGAGATTTTAGGAGTTATTGGTTAAAGTATTTAATTGGAGAGAGAAAAAGTTGGTATAATATTAAAATAGAAAGATAAAGAAAGATTAATATTTTAATAGGAGTGAGAAAAAGTGGTTGAGTATATTAATCGGAGAGAGAAAGTTTCTAAAAAAGAAAATGTGTCATCTTAATTGGGACAAACTAAAAAGGAAAATGTGTCATTTTAAATGAGACTGAGGAAGTAGTTACATAACAAATTTGTTAAATAATTAAAAAAATACTACTACAGGAAATTAACTAGTGGAAGATGAGAGTTTGATTGAAAAAAAATAAAAAATAAACTAGTAGAAGCCCATTTGCAGTACCCGATTCTATCGTCTCGGCCCGAACCAGCCGCCACCGCCTATTTCCTTTTGCATCGCCACCGCCACCGCCACCGCCGCCGCCGCCGCCAACAAACAGTTTGCTCGGTGACAGAATCACAAGCCACCTTTGCTAGCTTCGGCCGTATTCCGGAGAGTTTGACTGTGTGAGTATAAAGAAATACCGGATTAAGATTTATGAACTACTATTATGGATTCTAACTGGATTAGGGCATTTATTTGGAATTTGTGAACTCTTTTCAATTTTTAATTGCCATTTCCCAATTTATGACATCCTTCTGTAAAATTGTTGCAACACAGCGAATAATGCTTCTAAGGCAGATTCCAAAGCGTTGCATTTACACCGCCGCCGCATTGCCTGAACCGCGACCTTGGCTTTTCGTGGGTTTGGGCAATCCAGGCGACAAATTTATGGGCACCAGACATAATGTGGGGTTTGAATTCATTGATGCATTTGCAAAATCACATCGGATTGCGATGGACTCTGTGCACTGCAAAGCCATATTTGGAAAAGGCACGTTATATATGATTGCTTACACCTGTGCTAAGAATTTAAATCACTTTGATTTTGTAATTAGCTGAATGTGGTTTTCAGGTATTATAAATATGGTTCCAGTTTTCTTGGCAAAACCTCAGACTCACATGAACTTAAGTGGTGAATCTGTAAGAGATTCAATGAGACTTGTTAATGGCTACTCTGTTTGTGTGTGTGCTGCTGAACTAGTTAAGTTAACATTCTTTTTTGGTGGCAGAGTGGTCCTCTTGCAGCCTACTATAAGCTTCCCCTTAACCGAGTTCTAGTGGTATGCACGAAATTTGTGTTTCTTACTATTATTGACTTGATACGTTTTCATACTGATGCCTAAATATTTCATTTTTAGCTTCATGATGACATGACTTTGCCCTGTGGAGTTCTTCGTCTGAACCCCCTTGGAAATCATGGATGTCATAACGGGTAATATATAGATTTAGTGGTGAATTGTGCTAATTGGTTATTTATTTTCTTTCGTGCTGGATTTCGTTACTAGTAGAGAAGATAGATGCCTTAAATTTCTCATCTTTCAACTGAATGTTATAAGCCTATTCATGACAAAGTTTTAGGTCTCTTTAGTATATTTTACTTTGTTTGTGGCTTCCGTCATACTGTTGTGCAAATTTAAAGGCCATTGTTATGAGAAGGAATTGTTGGATTTTGTCCTGTGGTGAGTGGGACTTTCTTTCTGCTGTTTGAGCTTTACGATCCATCCGATTTTTCCAGAATGAAGAGTGTTATCAATCATTTTCGTGGGAATAGAGAATTTCCTCGTTTAAGAATCGGTATGTTGGTTTTTCCCAACTAAGGAATCTCTTACGTCTTTTCAACTGCAAATAACACAATTTCCTACGTCTTTTTAACTGCAAATAACGGAATCAAGTGTGATTCTTTTGTTTTATTAGGTATTGGGAGACCTGCCGGTCAAATGGATCCAAAAGCATTCTTACTCCAAAAATTTAATGTCAGAGCTCGAGAGAGGGTATGTCTAGGTGCTCATATTTTCTTAAAGTAATATGTTAGTGCGCTTTACATGGTAGCCTTGATGCTCATGACTCATGCATAAAGGACTTTAAAGGAAGGAGAACCTGCCGTGCTACAAATAGCTCGTATGATCTATAGTTAGTTTTTGCATGATTTAGTGAGAGAATTTTGAGCTCTATACTTGATAATACTTAGCTTGAATAGCCTTAACATTGATAGTTTGTTACTATTTGTGAATGCATCTCTGATATCATATAGGCAAAGGTTCATTAATATTCCCCTTTTAGAATGGCAGATTGATGCTGCATTACAAGAAGGTGTCGATGCTCTAACGCAGGTGTTGTCCAAAGGCCTCACAGAGAGTGCACGATGCTTCAACAAGGAGCAGAAATACAAACACTTGAGACTACAAACCATGCCAGTATGACAGAAGTACTCAAGCCGAATTTCATGAATGTTAGTATTTTTTTTTCAAAACCTTCAAATTGGATATCAGTATGACATGCCACTCATTTTTATATAAATGCATTCATCAAGAAGCTGTGAGGTAATATTTCTTTCTGAAAACAAATTTTTCTCTTGCATTTGGCTTTTCTATTTCATTGTCTAGGACATTGAGTTGTTGGCAACGCGAACACCATCGTTTGCAGACTTGCTGCAAAGCCAGAGGCCAATGGAGTTAGTTCCTGTAGCATATTCACAACTCAAAGTAGCTGATACCTCGAAGGAAAACAGTGCGTCGTGTAGCTTCACAAGGAGCTGAGACGAAGAGGTGTGGAAATCACATCAAGTCAAGTGCTGCAGTTGATGCGCAGCGTATAGAGTCGCAAATATAGTACTCCTATATACCTTTTTTTTTTCTTTTCCTTTAGATGATGCATGGGTTTTTAATTAATTACAAATATAATTAACTGCTAAAGTAGAGCGGCTTTTGGTATGTGTTCGTGTAGCTAAACAGTACTATTACAGTACTATTCCCTAGATGGTAGTTAAAATTTGAACATCGTTAGTATTGTTATTAAAAGGAATATTTTATTGAACATATAAATGGACTCTTTTTAAAAAGGTGACTAATTCGTAAGTGTAATAGTACTACGAAATGCAGCGCAAGAAAAGGAAATTACCATAAAAACAAAATCATTTCTAAAATTGATTCAAAAATTTAAATGAAACAAAACTACTCCCTAAATAGAAAATTGAAAACAAGTAAAACAAATAAAAAATTATTTAACTCATCTATTTTCATTCATTGATCAAACTTGCTGAATAATTTTCATTAAGATTCTCGTTCAATTAATAATTTGCTCTTTATTCTTTAATTGAATAAAACTCGTACAGTATTAAATGTACTACCATAAATAATTTGACGTGTTTGCCATTAAAGATTCTGTTACCAAAAATTAGACAAGGCAAAATCTCCTTAATTTAGGCAGTAGAATAATCTGTCAATAAGGAAATCTCCTCCTTATAAAAGCAGAAAATAACAAACCCATTTTTCACACCAAGCCTCAATTGAAAAAAAAAAATCAAAGTGAAGCAAAATGGGGAGGGCAAAGTTGAAGATGGAGTTGATCGAGAAGGAGAAATCACGAAACACAACGTTCAAAAAGAGAAAAGAAGGGCTAATCCGCAAACTGAGCGAATTCACGACTCTGTGCGACGTGAAGGCCTGCATGATCATCTACGGGCCGAAGCAGAGCCGGCCCGAGATCTGGCCGCCTCAGAACCCGGAGCAAGTGAGGCGCATCATCGAGCTCTACAAGTCGAAAAACAGCGGAAGCGTGAAGAGCTTCGACGTGGCGGAGTTTTTCAAGGAGCGGAAGAAGCAGATCGAGGATGAACTCAAGAAGCTGAAGCGGAAGAATCAAGAGGCCAAATACCCGACCCGGCCCGACCACCTCAACGTGTACAACGAACAACAACTCCGCCATCTCCACGCCGCGCTGACCAGCAAAGCGCAGTGCGTGAAGTCTAGAATCGAAATGCTGAAGATGAAGCAGAGGCCTCAAACAGAGCAGCAGCTTATGAATATGAACCCGATGCTAATGGATCATCGCCGACTGCATCCTAGCCCCGTGATGATGGGGATTGGAACTAGTAATGCGGCTAATATGCAAATGCAGCGCCAATTCTACTACGAGTCGGGAAGCGGATTTTATCAGCCGTATTCGCAGTACATGGTGCAGCCTCCGCAGCAGCAGCAGTCTTACTTGCTGCAGGCGATGGTGCAGCCGCAGATGCAGTTTTTGGGGAATCAAGAGGAGATGATGATGATGAGAAATCAGACGGTCAGAGCTCACAATCTCAATCAGGATGGAGTCAAGTATGAAGATTTCACCACCAACAGGATGTTCTCTTGCTAGGGTTTTGGTTTTTTTATTTTGAACGAGTTTTTTGGATTTCGATTATTAGGGTTTAGATTTTCTTACACCATTTCATGTTTTGTTTTTATTTTATGGCCTGCTACAATTTTTGCTACTTACTAAGATTGTTATTTATTCAAGTTCCAAATTATTTCTCTACACATGATGATATTACTAGTTAATTTTGGTTTTACGTTTATCTTATAACGGAAATTTTAGTCTCCTGTTTAATGATACATCTATCTATAAGGTTTAAGTAAATGTTTGAAGAACTCATATTAAATGATTAAATGAACTCAAAAATTGTTTATCAGCTTTGAAATTAAGCTATCACTAATTAGGGCTTGAGGCATGTATCCCTTAGCTGTTCTATTATTTTTTTCAATTTTTGTTCACTGTTGTTTGTGAAGGAGGAGGAGAATCAGCTGATTTATTTTTATTTTTTTTTCAATTTTCGTTCAATATGCTCGAGGAGGAGAGGAATTGCCTTTGAGGCTTCACTTATTGAGAAAAGATCCGCTGCATCATTAATATGGGCGTGTGTGAGCGACTAAATCACACGTAGGCCACTTTTCCATAATTTTAGAATTTTACTTTCTTTTATAACTTTACTTTTTTTATGTTTTTAGTTATAGTATCTTTCTTTGTTTTAAATACATGTTTTCTCCTGGGGTGTGTTTGGTTCGGCCTTTACCATTACTCAAGAAAAGGGTGGAGGTTGGTTTGCAAAGTTCTTTTCTTGAGTAATGGTTTCTTGTACAATTGTTTGGTTTGTCAATTAAGTATGACCCAATTGTGTTTTCTATGTTTGGTTTGTCATATTGTCATATTCATAAGAACAATTTCCACCTGTGCCATCCAATTTTAAATCACATGCTTAGCCGCATTCAAGATGTTGCTCCCATTGCTCCCAATCCGAGAACCAAATGCTTGAATCCCTAGCTAGCAAGCGGTATCTGCTATGCTCCGGCTCCGGCGGTGACTGCTGTCTTCACCAAACGAGAGCAGGTGGCGAAGTTGGCGGAGAGGTTGTCGACGGAGGCCATCTGCGCTGCGGCAACCCGCACGGTGTTGGTTATGGCTGCTGCTTTCCTATAAAACCCACTCGGCCGGCCGATAGAAGAGGTTATCCGACAGTTCTCTGGGGACGACGGAGGGGTTTTCCGTCAAATTAGGGAATTTCCGCTGTTGATTCAAAAAAAATTAGGGCTTTTCCTACTAATTGTGTCCGACCTTGGGTGTGTGCGGCGACCTTCTCACATGATGAAGTTTTATGCAGAGTATTTGCTACCGTCTTCGTCGGAGAGCTTATAGAAAACGTGAATGGAGGAAGGAAAGCTTGAAGAATTTTTATTGCGTAGAAGGAATAAATGTGGTTGTTGGGGATAAAAAGGAGGATTATATTACTATATTAGTAAATGCAGAGTATTTAATTGTTTTGTGAAAGTGATGAGTTATGGTATCAGAGGTTTTTGGGAAGAATTGCTAACTGGCGAAAATTGCATTTTAAGGCGGGCCTTGGTCCTTTTACTCAGGCCGTTCAAAAACGGTATATTTCAAACCAAACATTAGAAAATGTCAGAAATCATCCACTAACTGTCCCTAAACGCCAAACCAAACACACCCTAGATTTTTATTACTCCATAACTTTCAAAGTGCCGTCTCTCTCGAGGAGTGCTAGCATAAGGTTAGTTTTAAGCCTTGGTCTTTATATATGCTTGGAATTTCTTACATAATTTACATGTTTTCTAGTTTTACTTGTTTATATCGTATATGCTTATTAATTTTATTAAATAGTTTCATGTTTTAATTGTCTCTTGACTGAATCTATACTTGTAATGATACCAATTAGGAACCACCAATTAAGAACCTCCGGCTTATTATAAAATTATCAATTTGTGTTTTCTAATTGTTTCTATTATTATGTTTGCTTACATTAATTTTTTGAACGTATTTTCTTAGTGTTATGAGTGAAAATATGAACGATCAATTATATATTCCTCAAGTTGCAAATGATCGAAAGCCAGAAATTGGAATGAAATTTGAATCAATAGATGATGCGTTTGAATTCTACAATCAGTATGCACGTGAAGCTGGTTTTAGTGTAAGATATAGCAATAGCAGAAAAGATAAGATGACAAACGAAGTTGTTTGGAAACAATTTGTATGCTTTAAAGCTGGTCAAACAGATGAAGCTCGTTCAAGAAATCGAGCACCAACTGGTCGTCCGATTCAGATAAGAGCTCGTGGTGAAGTTAGAACTAATTGTAAGGCAAAGATTTCCATTGTCAAGCAACAAACTGGATCTGACTGGAGTGTTAGCGTCTTTATGGAAGGTCATAATCATGGACTCTCTACTCCGTCAAAGGTGCATTTATTCCGATCACACTGTAGTGTTTCTGATGTGAAGAGAGTGTTGACTCAACAATTTTCAGAAGCTAATATACCAACCTGTCAACAAATGCAACTATTGGAGATGGATTCTGGGGGGCCCGAAAGTGTAGGTTGCACAGAAAGAGATATCAGGAATTTAGAGAGAGAATTAAGGGAGGAACAAAAGGGGATCGATGCTGAAACTTTGATAGAATTCTTTACTTCCGAGAAGGAGAAAAATTAATCATTTTTCTTTGACTATGAGATAGATTCAGATCATGTATTCAAAAGATGTTTTTGGGCAGATCCTAAATCAAGGAGGGCTTATGGAGCATTTGGTGATGTTGTTGTGTTTGATTCCACTTATAACACGAATAAGTATGGAATGATTTTTACACCTTTCGTAGGGGTTAATCATCATCATCAAATGATAGTTTTTGGTTGTGGATTCTAAGTGATGAGAAGACAGAATCGTATATTTGGTTGCTTAATAAGTTTATGGAAGCTATGCCAAGTGATGCACCAAAAGCAATCATTACTGATCAAGATCCTGCTATGACGAAAGCACTTGCACAAGTTTTGCCAGAAACAGTGCATCGTTATTGTTTGTGGCACATATTGAACAAATTTCCAGACAAGATTTCTCCAGTGACTTTCCGAGATCATTATCAGAGCATAAGGAATGTTATTAAAAATTCAACATCTCATGAGGAATTTGAGAATGGATGGGAAGAGGTTATTAGATGTGCTAACTTGGAACAAAATAGTTGGATATTGTTGATGTATGAATTGCGGCATAAGTGGGTTCCGACATATTTTAGTCATGTATTTTTTGCTGGGATGTCAAGTAGTCAGAGATCAGAGAGTTCGCATTCATTTTTTAAAAAGTATGTCTCCCACAAGAATTCATTGATGGATTTTATCACACGATTCAATCGGACACTAAGACGTCAAAGACACAATGAGTTGGTTGCAGACCATGTTGACATGAATGAGCAACCAAAAGTCAAAACAAATTGGCCGAAGGAAGCTCAAATGGTTAAAGTGTACACGAAAAAAAATGGACGGAATTTCAAGATGAAATGAGTCAAAGTCAAGGTTACTTTGTGCAACAGGCCTCTACCAGAGATGATATTGTGATTTACAATGTGATGAGTTTCCAAAGTAGTTCGTCCTCAAAACCAAGGCTACTGATGCATGATAAAAATAGTGACCATATCTCATGTAATTGTGGGAAATTTGAGTTTGATGGTATTCCGTGCAGACATATGCTAGCTTTCTTCGTGTCAACCAAATATTTGAACTACCTGACAAGTATATCCTTAAGCGATGGACACGAGATGTAACAGCCCGACATTTCTAGGGTATAATAAATACGGCGACTGTTAACTAGGCGAACTTAAGACATCAAGAAAAGTAGACTAGGGTTTCAATTGAAGAGATTTGACCAAGTATTTAATGAAGCATCAAGGCATTGAGTCAACGGCTAACTCACGAGAATCAAAATTTAATAGATATAATGGACTAAGCTCAAAAGTCAAAGGTTTAGCGTAACTCCAACAAAACGCAATAATTCCCATTATTCCAAATCAAAGAAACAAGTTCAAAACAACCTAAGATAATAAGGTTTCCAAATATTCAGCGGAAGCATTTCAAGAGAAAGCGAAGCCATGTATGAGGACACGACTACACTCAAAATCCCAACCATCCATATTATTTGATTCACCCATCTCAACACCACCGACCGCCCATCGCCGCTCAACCTGCACATAGGGAAAACACATGCAGGGCTGAATATTTTAAACATACTCAGTGGACTCATGCCAAAACATTTTATAGTTATGCCACCCTTACCATAGTGAACTCGAGGTTTTGCATTTATTTAAAGATAAGCATCGAGTATCACAAAATATATCATGGACTGGCCAGTCAAACAATACCTCCCATTTTCTCATCAATCATCATTTCATATGGTGCGACGAAGTGTGGCCACACTTTCGCCCACGAGATCGGCCGACTAGCAAGGACGGCTCCCGATCTCCAAAGTGTACACTAGCCTGATAGGGTTTGCGGCCCTACTCAGACCCGAATTCGTTTTTTTATAGCCCTTTAGCCTAATGGAGCGTACTCACAATTTAGGCATCAGGCACACACAATATCCAAAATAATTCATAGGCATGGCATAACAGTTTAATCCACCCTTATTGCTCCACTTTCATATATTTGCAACATAAGAGAGTTTAGAATAAAGCCCACCTCGATTTCCTTCGAGTTCAAAAACGCACTTCTTCTTGTTACCACACCGGGAACGCGAACTATCACCTTTAGTTCATATATTTCAAATAAGTCTCAATCATGGATCAAAATCATGCATGTTCTCACGTTTCCCTTTCCCATCGATTATTTTCAATATTCCAATCAAAATCAAAGTACGATTATCATATCGTTTTCATTCACACAACAACTCTAGATTTATCATCAAATCGTGTCACGCATGAGTGTTTCCACATACAACACACGCACACACACACACAACAACGCATGTGCACGCCCACCGAGGCGGGCACACACACACACACACTCGGTCACACACACACACACTTATCACATGCATCCAAAATTTCACTGATTAAATTTCCCCTTCACTCGATCTAAATGCATGTGGACTCAAGAACACCGATTGATCGGTAGAAGAAGAGAAGATCAAAATAAAAGTACCTTTTTCAAAAGAACAATCGGTAGGAAACAAGTAGAATCTTGATTCTTCAACAAAATCTTGAATTGCAGCTTCAATTCTTCTCCAAAAGATGAAGAATTAATGGAGAAAATTTGGAGAGAATGGAGAAAAGGGGTGGACGAAAATATGGAGGAGTGGGCGACGGTTTTTGATGAATTAGGTTTAGGATTTTCACTCCTTATTTATAGAGTGCAAGATATACTCTAATAATTAAATAAATCAAGATTTGGAGAAGATATGGTGGTTAAGTGGGTTAAAGTGGTAGAGAAAAATAGGAAATTTCGAATTCTAGGCTATTAAATTAGCCTATGATTTAATTTGAATATTTCACGGAGTAGAATAAAATATCACGAAGCAAGAAAAGAATAATAACCTCCCCAATTTCAAAGGAATTAGGCGTGTAGTTTGACTTCTTCAAGAGGGATTTAATAATAATCCTAATTAAATTAGGATATGGTAAGATTTTCTTAGATTTGGCAAGATATGCTAGGATATTTGAATTTATTTATGGGAGAGAATAAACAAGGGATCAAATAATAGAATAAAATAATCCATTCTCCCATAATATAAGGGATTTTCGAAAATCCCATTATATGACAAGGGTTTCGAAAATTTCATCACCAAAATAAGGAATATTCGGACTTTGGATTTAATTTGGATAATTATCCCAAGCAATAATTAAATCCAAGAAAAATAGGATTTCTTTCCAATAAATAGGAGGGGTCGAAAATTCCACATACTTAAATAATGCTCCTATTAAATTCTCACTCATCCCTTAGGGAAATAATTCACCACAATTATTATTTCACCCCGCATCAAAATATCCACATATTCGGATTTCACCTCTACTTCACATTTTTCAACGACTTTGACCATTCCACGGCCACGTCATATTTTCCACAATATTGACTATTCAATAGCCACGTCACATATTCAACAAGTTTGACTATTCAACGCAAACTCAACTCCATATCGCAATTAGGTCACATAGAATATTGCAATTAATTCACTCATCAATTAATCCACATATGTCATAGCATTAAAAGCATTTAATGCAAAAATTTTCACATCCCAAAAAAATTAGGGTTCAAAAAATGGGGCGTTACACGAGAAGCAAAGAATGGTGTTGCTTATATATTAGATGATGAAAACTGCAATGATGATCCAACAAGATTTTTGATCTCACGACGAGCCAAGTAATCTTATAAGGCATCAACACTAATTGATTATGCATCTTTGACTGACGAGGGGACAAAGTTTTTGGATGAACAACTTGATTACATACATGGTAAAATCAAGGAGATGGGTATTAGTCCAACAACTATGCACAAAAATCAAACAAGGAAGAGCTTAGATAAAACTAAAACCATTGGTGATCCTTCTAAGATAAGATCAAAAGGATGCGGTAAGCGAATGTTATCATCAAAAGAGAAGTCAATTTTAAAGACTAGGGCTTGTCGTGGCTGTGGACTACGTGGTGCATCACATGATAAACGTAATTGCCTGAAGTTGCAAGATAGGTATGTATATTATAGTTGAGTTCCATTATTTACATTGTTTAATTTTTTAAATGACCAATAAATTTAATTTACTATTTTTGCTCTTATCTTTATATTTCAGATCAGTTGCAGATGACCATCACGACCAGAGACGAAGCCAGAAATTTTACACTGGGGGGTCCAAAACACTATTATTAACTGGTAGATATTTTTCAGTCGGCATCAATATAGCCGAAAGCAGCTGCGACTTACAGTGCACGAGTGGGCAATAGATTAAGATGGCTATGAGAGGGAAAGAATTAGAGATAAAGTAGTAGAAAACAGTGATATATATGTGTACTATCGTTAAAAGCAACATAAATATCAAAATAGCATATAATGTAATTAAAAAGCGGTTGGGACACCTTCAAAATTGCTATTAATAAACTACTAGTACTATATAATTCTCCTTCCGTCCATATAAAATGGTCCCTCTTTGTGGAAGACATGAGTTTAATGAGAAATTGGTAAAGTCAGAGAAAGGAGATAAAAAATCAACAAAGTAAGAGAGAGGAGAGAAAAAATCGATAAAGTAAGAGAGTGAAAGAGAAAAAAGTAAGGGATAGAAGAGAAAAAAGTGGATAACCCTTTTTGAAATGAAATTATTTTTTAGAAACAACCTAAATGACAAAATGAAACTATTTTTTAGGGACGCAGTGAGTATCATTTTTTTCACATATCTATAATTAACATATAAAGAATTCTATTAATGAATTAGTATTGTTTAAAATAAAATTTACTGATTTTTTTATAAAATAATTACTTGAGTATCATACAAATGTTATACTCCTATAGATATTCATTAAAATAATAAAAGAAATGAAAGTACAACAAACAGTGACTAACATTAAATTAATCAAGTTAGGTACCAATTATTTGATATAATTGTCTTATGAACATAATCCAAATTTAGAAATGGAAATATAATTAGTACTAATATGTAAATGAGAAGTCTTTTGGCTGGCAAAGTATGTGAAAAGTGTGGGGTAGTTAAAATATTTGAATTATGCCAAAGGAAAGAACACGCAAAAAATACCGACTTGTGCCTTTTGTGGGATTCGAACACTGAACAACAGAGAGAGACCGCAAGCCAAACCAACTACGCTAAGGTCCAATCATGCTAATGGTATCAGTTTATTATATATATAGGTAAAATTTGAATAGCTGGGGGGCCCAGTGGCCCCCCAAGCCCCAATGTGGCTTCGTCCCTGATCACGACATCAATGAATATGCAAATGAAAAAGCTTGATGTCCATAGCTAGTGATTTTTTTTATTTTGTTTGCTTAGTGTTGCTAAGACAATATTTTAACTTTTTGATGAATTTATTATAGAATACATCTTATTTTTCATAGTACTTCGTGGTATCTAATTAGTTTCATCATTTCAAAGCCTATTGCATTCAAAATCTGAGTCCTTAATGATTTTTCTTCCAAAACTTTTGCAATACTAGTTTAAAGTAATTCGAAAACTAGTTTTACATTGAGACATTAAATCTCATTTAAATCATTAAATTGAAAAAAATAGCACTATCTTTTAAAATCATCAAAACTAAAGAGTAAAAAAAAAACGATGCAATTTTATTTTATCAGAAGCTAACCATGAAATAGTGTCTAGTTTAGGCGAAGAAAAAGTTAATTATGAGTAGTATTCATACGTGTAGAAAGATAAAGAATGAGAAGGAAAATTCATAAAAAAAGCTATAAAAGAAATAAATAATATTGCTTATATGGAAATAGATGAAAGGGAATTATATTCTGTTAATAAAATTCTAAAATTATGAAAAGTGGCCTATGTATGATTTAGTCGCTCACACACGCCCATATTAACGATGCAGCAAATCTTTTCTCTCAATTATTAATGGTATAACTTAGAGCTCCACCAATTATTTTATTAATAATGTTTAATTATTATTTTATTATATTTAATCGCATATTTAGTAATTTATTTTATTAATATAACTTATTTACTACTGCAGGGGAGTGATCAATTGATAACTTATCATTTAATTGCTAACTACAACTAATTTAAGGCCATAGGATTTTAGAAAACGTGTGGTCTACAATTTGCCACGTGTAATTTTCGATTTTATTAATAAAATAAAAACAGATTAAAAAAAATGCCAAATTAGGGCTTTAGATGAAAATGTCAATATAGTGTTTCGGAAATATCAACACAATGCTTTGAGAATGTCAATACGATGTTTTAAGAATGTTAACCCATTGCTTATATTGACATTCTACATATATTATATTGACATATTTTATATAGTATGTTGACATTTCTGCTTTACGAAAAAATTGAAAATTTTTTGAATTTTTTTTCAAATTTTGACGTCGGAACATATGCATATATGATATCGTTGGAATCCTTATAAAATTATCTTTAATTTGATATATGTTATATGAATTTAAAGTTTTGGGATTTCTTTTAAAAGTTAGTTATAACTAAACATGTAGTTAATTGACATTAATACCCCTATTGATATTTTATGGAATTAATCTTATGGCTTTATTGACGTTTTTTGTTGATCGTATTGATATTTCTTGGTTGATGATCTAGGCCCTTAATTTGAATATCTAATAACTATTATTTAATTGTAGTTAGCAATTAGGTATTGAGTTAGCAATATAACATTCCCCTACTACTGCATTATGCTATAATTAAATGTACTCCTAACTAATCAATTAAAAACGTGTAATAAACTAATATGGGCTAGCCCACTACTCAATAACTAACCTAATATTAATAGATTTAATTAGGCTAGTATTTCCTATTTTCTTCTTTTTTCCATCGATAGAAGTTTGCTCTATATTCTCTGGTAAGTTTTTTTCCATACTTTTTTCTTCTTGAAATTTTATTTTTCTTTCTTTCCTTTCCCTATTTGATAAATATAAAATGATTTAGACTTGAATCTAATAAATCACTATAAAGTGTTTTTAGTATAGTTTTAGTGTAAACCTATAGATAAGTAGTAGGAGTATATTTTAAGAAATGTGAGTAGTAGGTTGAAAAAGTTAAAGGAAGGTAGATCCTATTTTTCTAAACTTTATTAATTTTATAATGAAATGCGAGTAAGATAAAATTAGTGGAATGTGAGGTTCATTATAAAAAATAGTAAAAAAATAAATGTAAAGTTTATTGGTGGATGGAAGGAGTATAAAATTTGAAACTGAAATGTAAAGTCGAGTCCAGGGAGACTTCTTTGTGCAAGACGAGATACGTCGTACTCTCGATTCATGCGAGTCGTCCCTAGAGATATAATGATTACATCTTGTTCGTTGCAGTACAGTAGAAAGAACAAGCTTCAACTAATTGGAGAAGGCAAAGTGTTGAGCTTCAACTATGAAGGACGTAGAGGGGGAGAGAGCGGGTACGCCTCCTTATTCCTTATTTAGATATGTATATACTTTTTTAGTGATTTGAAGTTTTTAATTTATTTACTTATTATTATATAATAAAAATTTAACACTCCCTCAGTCCCATAAAAATATGGACAATAGATATGACACAAGAATTAAAATAAAATTAGTAAAGTAATAGAGATGTGGAGGATGGTATGGTAAAGTAAGAGAGATGATGAGAATGGTAGTTAAAATAGTGTTAGTAGATAGTGTGACCTACATTATTAAATTGATACTCCCTCTGTCCCTGAAAATTTGTCACATATTTCCTTTTTCGTCCGTCCCTAAAAATTTATCACCTTTCACTTTTACCATTTTTGGTAATGGACCCCACATTCCACTAACTCATTCTCATTCACATTTTATTTTAAAACTAATATATAAAAGTAGGACTCACATGCCACCAACTTTTTCAACTCACTTTCTATTACATTTCTTAAAACCCGTGTCGGGTCATATGGTGATAAATTATGGGGGGCGGAGGGAGTATAACTTTCTAAAAATGGAATGCACATATTTTTGTGGGATCGATAGTAGAAAATGCACATATTATTATGGGACGGAGGGAGTATAAAATTGAAAGTTAAATTTTTAATTACCTTTATTATAAAAATAATCAATGGAATATCGAATTAAGAGTCAAACAAATAGAACAATAAATATTTTATTGGGTTTTCGGGTCTGATCCTAACGGGTTGCGGATTAGCGCTAATCGAGTTGTAATTTTATCGGGTTAGAAATTTTTAACTCTAATCCTATAAATTTGGTGGGCTATTCAGACCAACCCACTAGTTGTGGACTGCACTGACATCCCTAATGTCAGGAATGTTATCAAAGTATTTCACCATTTCTTGAATTTGATATTGCTTTTATATGTTTATTGCAATTGTTTTCAATTTAAATTTCTCTATTAATTTTAAGTTTCTCTATTTGTTACAAAATTCATAAATTTTTAATTCGATTGACATATAATGTTTCCGTTCAATTTGGATTAGAATTTATCTTCTTCGTTTTTATTTTTATTGTAATCTTTTCTATTTTATTCGACAAATTATAGATTGTTTTTTCCCTTTTCAAAGTTATCATTTTCTTTTGCTCAAATTTGTTTATCATGTGTGAAGACAGATAAAATTCTGAGAGGGAAATCCGTTTGAATTAGTTAAATGAGTACTCCCTCCATCCGTTATTAGGGGTCCTTGTCACTTTTGCACATTCGTTTTGTAAAAATTATATACTAATAAATAGTAAAAGTGGAGAAATGGTAAAATAAGAGAGAGTATTGTTGAGAACTCCCAACATTATTCTCTATCTTACTTTACCATTTCTCCACTTTAACTATTTATTATGATTTTTATAAAATGAGTGCGCAAAAGTGACCGAGACTCCTAATGACGATGGAGGGAGTATTAAAGTAATAAAGTTGGAAGTTGGTGGTTTCCTCCAAATTAACTCATGTAGCAACTGAGAGGATGTATCTATAACAATATTCTGATCTTTCTCTCTCTCTCTCAAAAGTCAATTTATACAATATAGAGGATTGTGCATCCAATTTATATTGCCATTTTCATGAGCCATATACATTTTGATTGACACGTTATTGTTAATTAAAACACAAAGAAAAGTAGCATAAATGATTGAATCAGGTCTTTGAATTTAATTTATTTCAAATCGATCAAAAGCCATGATTATATATGTAACCACCCAAATAAAGTATGGATTAATAATATTGAATGGGAGGTGAAGCTCCAAAGATGGTGGGGGCTTCTTTCATCATTGCAGCTTCTGCACGCTTGGAACTTAACTCAGTAACCAAATTTGTGCTCCTCTCAAATATTTTATTTATTTACATCATGGCATAATAAGATATTTAATCAGCATGTAGGCATGCTGGTGATCACCATATTTTAACAGATACGAAAATATATAAATGCTGCAATTGAAAGATTTATGTGGCCCTCACTTTCCCAACTCATGATATAACAGTGAATAATGGATGTCTATGTCGATTCCATTTAGTTAATTCTATATCGAGGTTTCAATTTTGAATTATGTTAATTAAGAAATTGGAGAGTGGAATGAAATTAATTCTTTACAAGAAATTAGTTGTTAGTACTGTTTTTTTTTTTGTATGATCAGTCGAGTTAGAAGTTATTTAACGACAAAATTATGAAAAATTGAAAATCATAAAACTTATTATGGTGACCTTAAATTTTGACTAAAACTTAAAAGTAGTTATCTTGAAAAACAACATGCATGCCCAATGAGAGATGGAGTAGAGTAAGGACTAAGACCGGACATCATCTCCCAAGCATAAAATTCGAATCATCTAAATAGTAAAAATAATAAATGAAATAATTATACACTACTACTATAAGTTAGTAATTTGGTGGGAGAAGAAAAGTGGAACATTCTTTGACCCAAAAAACAATGATGATATTCTCAAAGAGGCCCAGAAATGGACCCTAAAAAACTTTTGCATTTATCACTTATCATGCATACAAGTATTGAATCGAATAGTAGGAGCATTTATTTTTTCAATAGAAAAAAAATAGCAGTATTTGAGGGTAGGATGGGCTATATATTAAGTTGAGAGATAGGGACAGGAGAGAATATAGAAAAAGGAAATGGTGAAATTCAAGAGGGTATGTGTTTTCTGTGGAAGTAATGTTGGATATAGAAAGATATTCAGTGATGCAGCTCTTGATCTTGGAAAAGAACTGGTAAAACATGCATGCTCATCAATCTCTCTATCTCTTTGATTATATTTTATATTTATATATCGAATACAATACGATACAATATAGGTGAAGAAAAAGATGGATCTGGTATACGGAGGAGGGAGCGTGGGGCTCATGGGTTTGGTGTCTCAAACGGTCTACGATGGCGGACGCAGCGTTCTAGGGTAACATAGCCTACCTTATTTTGTTTAGGACTTTAGGTCAATATGTATATACTTGAAAAAATAAGCTAATTAATTTGAATGTTTGATTAATTGTTTTTGTAGAGTTATCCCAACAGCTCTTGTCCCTGTGGAGGTAATTACATTAATTACATCATCTCCTCAGTGTTGGTGTTGGTATATATAGAAATTAAGATGAATGAATGAATGGTTGATGGATGTTGCAGATATCTGGTCACGCAGTGGGAGAGGTGATGGTGGTGACTGATATGCACCAACGCAAGGCGGAGATGGCTAGTCGAGCCGACGCCTTTATAGCGCTTCCCGGTAGCCAGATAAGTTACTACTTCAAATTAACTTCTTATTAAAATCTCATACTACTATATATTTTGATTTATGAAAGGGGGCTACGGAACTATGGAGGAGTTGCTGGAGATGATAACCTGGTCACAACTTGGGATTCACAACAAACCAGTAATCTCTAACCCTACATCTCTCTCTCTCTCTCAAATCTCAAATCATAAACATTGTACTCATATTAATTACTCACTCACTTCTTCAAAACCCCGCAACCTAAATAAATACTGCAAAATCAATCTATTATAAACCTACTTAGGTAGTAATTTCTAAGCATAATTTAAAAATTTTATGATTTCATTATGTTTTATTCTAGTAACTTATTACAATAATCTTTTTATATTTCAAATTCTTTAAAATTTAATATGGAGTGATTACTATATAGATATGTGTATCAAAACTAAACTACAAAAGACAAGGCACTACTCTTTTATTTTTTAACAAAACTCGAACCAAAGACCTTGGCCTCAGACATTAACTTCTCTATTGCTTGGTCAACTCTCATACAAAGCATATCCCCTTCATATACTTTGACATAGCTAAAACCTATGTGATACTCGAGCCAATTAACCCTCAACAATTTTAAAAAATATATAGGGGTATTTCATATTTGATATTTTCGTGTTATATATATAAATTTTGAAAATTATTATCATTGAATCAGCTATTTGATGATTTAGAGATTGATAACTTGTTAAATTTTAATCCCATGACCAATTCCTTTAATTTGCTTATTCGTCTCTGCTCCAAAATTACTATCAATAATAAAAATATAACTTTTCAACTTTTGATAAATTTATTACTGTAACTACCAGTTAAATTTTGATTTTAATTTTAATTATAAGATGTCTTTTCAGGCCCTCGATCTCGATGTAAATATCTAGCTCAATCCGGCATACCCAACTAGCATAGTTTCTTACTTTATTTAAAGGGATATTGGCCCTAATATCACAGAACTTTCAAAAAATTGGTTTTTTTCCATGAACTTTCAATTTGGCAATAATATCACGAACTTTTACCCGAGTATATTATTTCCCACTAGCTACAAAATTCCACATGTATTAATGGATTGAAGAACAATTTTGGAGGGTGTGCTTCAAGAAAATCGATCCTCAAAGATTGAAGAACTTGAAGCTATCGAAGTTGTTGTCGAGAAATTACGAAAAAAGTCCGTATCATGATATTATTTGTCAAAAAATTTTCGCTGGTGGAAAATAACAAACTCGGGTAAAAGTTCATGATATTATTTGCCAAATTGAAAGTTTGTGGAAAAAACCAAAATTTTTAAAAGTTACATGATATTAAATTAATGCCAATATGCCTTATTTTAATTATGAAGGAAGCCCATAATTTTAGTACTACTAAATTTCAATTGAGAGTGTCTTTATCTTATGAATGAATGAATAGACAAGAAAGGTAAAAATGAATGAAAAAATATGAATTTGGACTAGGCAACCACTCCACCACACTTGAGATCCCACCAAAACAATTTTGGTCGACTTGACCTATGCACAACACAAAATCCGCTAGTGGAAAAAGACATGTCGATCAACAAACTAAAGC
This sequence comes from Salvia hispanica, assembly GCF_023119035.1. Taxonomy (NCBI): domain Eukaryota; kingdom Viridiplantae; phylum Streptophyta; class Magnoliopsida; order Lamiales; family Lamiaceae; genus Salvia; species Salvia hispanica. The sequence continues at coordinate 45,767,247 of NC_062968.1, forward strand.
TTTGGATAATTGCAACTCTTAATAAATAATGCAACCAAGATTTGACTTCTGATACAGCCTCCTGATGCATACATTCCAACAAATTTGCATTGAATTGTGATTTAAGACTAAATGATGCTCAAATTAAATAAACTTCTGATAAAAATACACAATTGTCAGCGTGTCTTCAATAATTCAATAATGTAAACATCAGGACTTTCTATCTTTGACAAAGTTTGTGTTTATCTCGAGCAGGTCGGGCTCTTGAACGTCGATGGATACTATGACTGCTTGCTTGGGATATTCGACAAAGGTGTCCAAGAAGGGTTCATCAAACACTCAGATAGAAATATAGTCATTGCTGCTAAGACTGCTGGAGAGCTTATACAAAAGATGGAGGTACTAATTAATTTTCTAACTCACATCACTTAAACCATAAAAACCAAAAATCCCTAAACCATCAATGCAAAGAAGAAGGAAAGAAAGAAACAATTTGCAAAAGTAGCCAAGAACAAGCACATTTAAGCAGCAAACCTCTTACATCATACTAGTACTACATAACATGAGCTGTATGTCAGATAAACCGAGCATGTTCTAGAAACTAGAACACGCCGTCTTATAATCTTACAGTCGAAACCACAATTTCATCTTATGCAGTTTAATTACTCGATGCCCACTGATCAGAATTTGGAACTGATGTAGGGCCATGATCCAGTGCAAGCCCAAGTAGCACCGAGTAGAAGTTGGAACGAAGAAGACCCTGAGACAGCAAACTTATAACCGTTGTGGACATTTCAAAGTTTTTGGTCTCACTAAAGCTTTTCTATTTATGGTACAGAGTTGTGTGTGAAAGGGAGAGGCAAAACAGGGAAAACATGTGAATGAATTTTTGCCCTAAATTGTAATGTTCCTCTTTGTTGTTGATCATTCCTTCAGGAAACTAAATTATAATGGAAGTAAACATATTTCCACATATATATAGTGACATTTTCCACTAGAAATTAACCAAAAGTATTTCGATACAGCATAGATGTATCATGAATGACAAGATCGCTATCAAAGTATACAACAAAAAATATCTGTAGGCACAGAGATCCGAAACAAACACTTTTCTTGAAAACAGATACAGAACAAGACTGACAAAAAAGGATATGTGAAACAACATACATAAAGAACGGAATAAATGGAATGTGCTTTTTAACCTGGTTTAGCACGTATTGATCCCATCCTTGCAATCTGCGGTCAAGTTATAGAACGTCTCCACCCTTGTCTTTGCTCGGAAAAGGACCTCAGTATCCACTTCGACCCTCATATAACCATCAAACTCAACCGGACGACCACCATTCAACAGAGTTGTCTCATTGTACCATTCACTCGCATTCCCCCACAAATGCTGGTAATCATCGAGCAAATGAACTTTGTAGTGGGATCTCAGCTTATCGAAGTAATTGTAGAAGGGTTCGTTCGTAGCAATGTACAAATTTCTCCAAGGTGCAACCGCCCCCTGTAGTTTAGCAACCAGGGCATCCGGTGAAGTATCTGCATCCAGATGAGGCCATAACTCCTTATTCTTCGCCTTCTCCCCTCGAACCACATGAACTGCATCAAAATCCCAATCCATACTCCCACTGATTGCTGAAACTATATTCATCAATCTTTTAGATTTCCAAAGCGCTTCCCACGGCCTCTCAATGTATTTAGCACTCGGCCCTTCACACACCCTATACCAATAATTCTCCGGCTCAGGAGCATCAAACTGCCTCCATATAATGGGAGTCTTATCTTTCCTCAGCTGCATCGGTGTCACCTTATAGCTAGCCACCTTCCTAACTGGGATTTTCCTCTTATGACTTCTGTCCCATCTCCTCCAGTCTTTCATGAACTCGCCTTCCTCCACGATTGAAGACACCTCTTTCAGATGTTCAAAATCAAAATAGAACCTAAAATCTTTCCCTTCCTCGTCCTTGTTGCTCTGTGTGTACGTAGAAGCTAAACAAATACTCAAATCCATCACAAACGTCCGGTTCAGAAACTGGGCCTCGCCAAGACCACACAAGAAGCTCCAGATAAAGTGATTCATTCCTTTGCAATAATCCCCTCCCCTCGAATAGTACAGATACCTTCCCTTCCTAAATTCCGAATCTGATCCCAACACAGGAATTGTATCATTGATCTCCTTGTCAACCATGGGAGAAAACTTACCACTTTGCCCCCTCCCATTCCCCCTAGATTGCATCCATGGACGACGCGCATTCAATCCAGAATGCCAGCGCCCCGGACGAATCACCTTATAACTACAATCATCATTATATCCCAACTTGAATCTCCTAAAATCCCTATACTTCCTCCAAGATTTCTCCTTTTTGTTCCTAAACCTCCACGCCACGTCACATTCATCCTCCTTAGAGCCATTCACCGGCGTCTGGTAATCCAGAAACGCAATAGCCTTAAACTGCCTCAAATTAAACCTCTGGATCGCAATCAAAACCCTAGGATCAGAGCAATTCACCACAGTCAAATCCTCACAACCAGATTTCAAGGTCGCATTTGTCCCAAGCTCCGACTCAGATTCCTCAATCGAAGATTCAGTAATCGGTGACAATGAGCCCTCAGGCGTCGCCACCGGAGAGGAAGCAATGTCCTCACCAGTTTTCAACACGGAATTATCGGTTTTAAAGGTGGCATTTTCGACGTCGGTGAAAATCTTAGTCAGAGCTCTCGACGACTCCCATGGATCAGGGGGTTGGTATGTGATGGCGATTACAGTGAAGACGAGCACAGAGAATGCAAACACAGAGAAACATACATTGCTAATTTGCTTTATTATATTCTGCCCAATGGGATCTGTTGGATTGAAGTCGTTCATTTGTGCAGAACCCTAATTCCACCGATTTGCTTAAAGGGGACTCATAAAAAAGAAATCTTTACAGAGACTGCAGATAAATTGAAGTCGAAGAGATTGCGGAGAAAGAGAATCGGAGCTTACAGTAGAGCTGAACTGAGTGGTGTTCTGTTCTTCAATTTTTGAATACAACCACCACCTCTGATCTGTTAATGCCTTCTTCCAGAAAACTAATTGATGGAGAAATTGGGATCTTGATTGACAAAAGAAGAAGAGACTTTTAGGATACAGATTTCGTAGAGAGAGAGAGAGAGAGGTGGAGCTTGGGTTGAGCCGTTGAGGTTTGATAATTAAGCAGCGATTTTACTGAATCTCATTGTCTCAATATCTGGAAGATTTCAGCAAAATATAAACTAGATCCTGGAAAGTGCAGTAAATGTAAAACAAGAGAGAGACCGAAATAAATTTTCAATTCAGACAGGAAAAAGTTAATAAATCGAGATCAGTGGATCCCACAGTTCCTAAGAGCATCCGCAATGGGTAATAGGTCAGCCATAGCGCCAATGCCATTCTCCTCCCCTGCCACGTCAGCAACACTCAAAACCACCTGCCACATCAGTTTAGCCATGCATAGTAGCCAAATTCGCATGATAAAAATAATTCAAAATATACTACATCTACGGAATTAAAATTACTAAAATACGGAATTAAATTTACGACACATATACGGGAAAAATAATCCATTCCATTAAAAAAAAAAAAAGTACAAATATTTTTAAAAAAAAATAC
>NC_062968.1:45770956-45841920 GCF_023119035.1 Salvia hispanica
AAAAAAGGGAAAATTTAATCAAAAAATTTTTAAAAAAAAAGAATTTAACCCCAAAACAAAAAAAATTGCCATTTAAAAGATGGGAAAGTAGTTACATAACAAATTTGTTAAAAAATTTAAAAAAAATACTACTACAGGAAATTAACTAGTGGAAGATGAGAGTTTGATTGAAAAAAATAAAAAATAAACTAGTAGAAGCCCATTTGCAGTACCCGATTCTATCGTCTCGGCCCGAACCAGCCGCCACCGCCTATTTCCTTTTGCATCGCCACCGCCACCGCCACCGCCGCCGCCAACAAACAGTTTGCTCGGTGACAGAATCACAAGCCACCTTTGCTAGCTTCGGCCGTATTCCGGAGAGTTTGACTGTGTGAGTATAAAGAAATACCGGATTAAGATTTATGAACTACTATTATGGATTCTAACTGGATTAGGGCATTTATTTGGAATTTGTGAACTCTTTTCAATTTTTAATTGCCATTTCCCAATTTATGACATCCTTCTGTAAAATTGTTGCAACACAGCGAATAATGCTTCTAAGGCAGATTCCAAAGCGTTGCATTTACACCACCGCCGCATTGCCTGAACCGCGACCTTGGCTTTTCGTGGGTTTGGGCAATCCAGGCGACAAATTTATGGGCACCAGACATAATGTGGGTTTGAATTCATTGATGCATTTGCAAAATCACATCGGATTGCGATGGACTCTGTGCACTGCAAAGCCATATTTGGAAAAGGCACGTTATATATGATTGCTTACACCTGTGCTAAGAATTTAAATCACTTTGATTTTGTAATTAGCTGAATGTGGTTTTCAGGTATTATAAATATGGTTCCAGTTTTCTTGGCAAAACCTCAGACTTACATGAACTTAAGTGGTGAATCTGTAAGAGATTCAATGAGACTTGTTAATGGCTACTCTGTTTGTGTGTGTGCTGCTGAACTAGTTAAGTTAACATTCTTTTTTGGTGGCAGAGTGGTCCTCTTGCAGCCTACTATAAGCTTCCCCTTAACCGAGTTCTAGTGGTATGCACGAAATTTGTGTTTCTTACTATTATTGACTTGATACGTTTTCATACTGATGCCTAAATATTTCATTTTTAGCTTCATGATGACATGACTTTGCCCTGTGGAGTTCTTCGCTGAACCCCCTTTGGAAATCATGGATGTCATAACGGGTAATATATAGATTTAGTGGTGAATTGTGCTAATTGGTTATTTATTTTCTTTCGTGCTGGATTTCGTTACTAGTAGAGAAGATAGATGCCTTAAATTTCTCATCTTTCAACTGAATGTTATAAGCCTATTCATGACAAAGTTTTAAGTCTCTTTAGTATATTTTACTTTGTTTGTGGCTTCCGTCATACTGTTGTGCAAATTTAAAGGCCATTGTTATGAGAAGGAATTGTTGGATTTTGTCCTGTGGTGAGTGGGACTTTCTTTCTGCTGTTTGAGCTTTACGATCCATCCGATTTTTCCAGAATGAAGAGTGTTATCAATCATTTTCGTGGGAATAGAGAATTTCCTCGTTTAAGAATCGGTATGTTGGTTTTTCCCAACTAAGGAATCTCTTACGTCTTTTCAACTGCAAATAACACAATTTCCTACGTCTTTTAACTGCAAATAACGGAATCAAGTGTGATTCTTTTGTTTTATTAGGTATTGGGAGACCTGCCGGTCAAATGGATCCAAAAGCATTCTTACTCCAAAAATTTAATGTCAGAGCTCGAGAGAGGGTATGTCTAGGTGCTCATATTTTCTTAAAGTAATATGTTAGTGCGCTTACATGGTAGCCTTGATGCTCATGACTCATGCATAAAGGACTTTAAAGGAAGGAGAACCTGCCGTGCTACAAATAGCTCGTATGATCTATAGTTAGTTTTTGCATGATTTAGTGAGAGAATTTGAGCTCTATACTTGATAATACTTAGCTTGAATAGCCTTAACATTGATAGTTTGTTACTATTTGTGAATGCATCTCTGATATCATATAGGCAAAGGTTCATTAATATTCCCTTTGGGAATGGCAGATTGATGCTGCATTACAAGAAGGTGTCGATGCTCTAACGCAGGTGTTGTCCAAAGGCCTCACAGAGAGTGCACGATGTTTCAACAAGGAGCAGAAATACAAACACTTGAGACTACAAACCATGCCAGTATGACAGAAGTACTCAACCCGAATTTCATGAATGTTAGTTTTTTTTTTTTCAAAACCTTCAAATTGGATATCAGTATGACATGCCACTCATTTTTATATAAATGCATTCATCAAGAAGCTGTGAGGTAATATTTCTTTCTGAAAACAAATTTTTCTCTTGCATTTGGCTTTTCTATTTCATTGTCTAGGACATTGAGTTGTTGGCAACGCAACACCATCGCTTATGGACTTGCTGCAAAGCCAGAGGCCAATGGAGTTAGTTCCTAGCATATTCACAACTCAAAGTAGCTGATACCTCAAGGAAAACAGGCGTAGCTTCACAAGGAGCTGAGACGAAGAGGTGTGGAAATCACATCAAGTCAAGTGCTGCAGTTGATGCGCAGCGTATAGAGTGCAAATATAGTACTCCTATATACCTTTTTTTCTTTTCCTTTAGATGATGCATGGGTTTTTTAATTAATTACAAATATAATTAACTGCTAAAGTAGAGCGGCTTTTGGTATGTGTTCGTGTAGCTAAACAGTACTATTACAGTACTATTCCCTAGATGGTAGTTAAAATTTGAACATCGTTAGTATTGTTATTAAAAGGAATATTTTATTGAACATATAAATGGACTCTTTTAAAAAGGTGACTAATTCGTAAGTGTAATAGTACTACGAAATGCAGCGCAAGAAAAGGAAATTACCATAAAAACAAAATCATTTCTAAAATTGATTCAAAAATTTAAATGAAACAAAACTACTCCCTAAATAGAAAATTGAAAACAAGTAAAACAAATAAAAAATTATTTAACTCATCTATTTTCATTCATTGATCAAACTTGCTGAATAATTTTCATTAAGATTCTCGTTCAATTAATAATTTTCTTTATTCTTTAATTGAATAAAACTCGTACAGTATTAAATGTACTACCATAAATAATTTGACGTGTTTGCCATTAAAGATTCTGTTACCAAAATTAGACAAGGCAAAATCTCCTTAATTTAGCAGTAGAATAATCTGTCAATAAGGAAATCTCCCCTTATAAAAGCAGAAAATAACAAACCCATTTTTCACACCAAGCCTCAATTGAAAAAAATCAAAGTGAAGCAAAATGGGGAGGGCAAAGTTGAAGATGGAGTTGATCGAGAAGGAGAAATCACGAAACACAACGTTCAAAAAGAGAAAAGAAGGGCTAATCCGCAAACTGAGCGAATTCACGACTCTGTGCGACGTGAAGGCCTGCATGATCATCTACGGGCCGAAGCAGAGCCGGCCCGAGATCTGGCCGCCTCAGAACCGGAGCAAGTGAGGCGCATCATCGAGCTCTACAGGTCGAAAAACAGCGGAAGCGTGAAGAGCTTCGACGTGGCGGAGTTTTTCAAGGAGCGGAAGAAGCAGATCGAGGATGAACTCAAGAAGCTGAAGCGGAAGAATCAAGAGGCCAAATACCCGACCCGGCCCGACCACCTCAACGTGTACAACGAACAACAACTCGCCATCTCCACGCCGCGCTGACCAGCAAAGCGCAGTGCGTGAAGTCTAGAATCGAAATGCTGAAGATGAAGCAGAGGCCTCAAACAGAGCAGCAGCTTATGAATATGAACCCGATGCTAATGGATCATCGCCGACTGCATCCTAGCCCTCGTGATGATGGGGATTGGAACTAGTAATGCGGCTAATATGCAAATGCAGCGCCAATTCTACTACGAGTCGGGAAGCGGATTTTATCAGCCGTATTCGCAGTACATGGTGCAGCCTCCGCAGCAGCAGCAGTCTTACTTGCTGCAGGCGAGTGCAGCCGCAGATGCAGTTTTTGGGGAATCAAGAGGAGATGATGATGATGAGAAATCAGACGGTCAGAGCTCACAATCTCAATCAGGATGGAGTCAAGTATGAAGATTTCACCAACAACAGGATGTTCTCTTGCTAGGGTTTTGGTTTTTTTATTTTGAACGAGTTTTTGGATTTCGATTATTAGGGTTTAGATTTTCTTACACCATTTCATGTTTTGTTTTTATTTTATGGCCTGCTACAATTTTTGCTACTTACTAAGATTGTTATTTATTCAAGTTCCAAATTATTTCTCTACACATGATGATATTACTAGTTAATTTTGGTTTTACGTTTATCTTATAACGGAAATTTTAGTCTCCTGTTTAATGATACATCTATCTATAAGGTTTAAGTAAATGTTTGAAGAACTCATATTAAATGATTAAATGAACTCAAAAATTGTTTATCAGCTTTGAAATTAAGCTATCACTAATTAGGGCTTGAGGCATGTATCCCTTAGCTGTTCTATTATTTTTTTCAATTTTTGTTCACTGTTGTTTGTGAAGGAGGAGGAGAATCAGCTGATTTATTTTTATTTTTTTTTCAATTTTCGTTCAATATGCTCGAGGAGGAGAGGAATTGCCTTTGAGGCTTCACTTATTGAGAAAAGATCCGCTGTATCATTAATATGGGCGTGATGAGCGACTAAATCACACGTAGGCCACTTTTCCATAATTTTAGAATTTTACTTTCTTTTATAACTTTACTTTTTTTATGTTTTTTAGTTATAGTATCTTTCTTTGTTTTAAATACATGTTTTCTCCTGGGGTGTGTTTGGTTCGGTTTTACCATTACTCAAGAAAAGGGTGGAGGTTGGTTTGCAAAGTTCTTTTCTTGAGTAATGGTTTCTTGTACAATTGTTTGGTTTGTCAATTAAGTATGACCCAATTGTGTTTTCTATGTTTGGTTTGTCATATTGTCATATTCATAAGAACAATTTCCACCTGTGCCATCCAATTTTAAATCACATGCTTAGCCGCATTCAAGATGTTGCTCCCATTGCTTCCAATCCGAGAACCAAATGCTTGAATCCCTAGCTAGCAAGCGGTATCTGCTATGCTCCGGCTCCGGCGGTGACTGCTGTCTTCACCAAACGAGAGCAGGTGGCGAAGTTGGCGGAGAGGTTGTCGACGGAGGCCATCTGCGCTGCGGCAACCCGCACGGTGTTGGTTATGGCTGCTGCTTTCCTATAAAACCCACTCGGCCGGCCGATAGAAGAGGTTATCCGACAGTTCTCTGGGGACGACGGAGGGGTTTTCCGTTAAATTAGGGAATTTCCGTTGTTGATTCAAAAAAATTAGGGCTTTTCCTACTAATTGTGTCCGACCTTGGGTGTGTGCGGCGACCTTCTCACATGATGAAGTTTTATGCAGAGTATTTGCTACCGTCTTCGTCGGAGAGCTTATAGAAAACGTGAATGGAGGAAGGAAAGCTTGAAGAATTTTTATTGCGTAGAAGGAATAAATGTGGTTGTTGGGGATAAAAGGAGGATTATATTACTATATTAGTAAATGCAGAGTATTTAATTGTTTTGTGAAAGTGATGAGTTATGGTATCAGAGGTTTTTGGGAAGAATTGCTAACTGGCGAAAATTGCATTTTAAGGCGGGCCTTGGTCCTTTTACTCAGGCCGTTCAAAACGGTATATTTCAAACCAAACATTAGAAAATGTCAGAAATCATCCACTAACTGTCCCTAAACGCCAAACCAAACACACCCTAGATTTTTATTACTCCATAACTTTCAAAGTGCCGCTCTCTCGAGGAGCGCTAGCATAAGGTTAGTTTTAAGCCTTGGTCTTTATATATGCTTGGAATTTCTTACATAATTTACATGTTTTCTAGTTTTACTTGTTTATATCATATGCTTATTAATAGTTTCATGTTTTAATTGTCTCTTGACTCGAATCTATACTTGTAATGATACCAATTAGGAACCACCAATTAAGAACCTCCATTATTATAAAATTATCAATTTGTGTTTTCTAATTGTTTCTATTATTATGTTTGCTTACATTAATTTTTTGAACGTATTTTCTTAGTGTTATGAGTGAAAATATGAACGATCAATTATATATTCCTCAAGTTGCAAATGATCGAAGCTTAAATTGGAATGAAATTTGAATCAATAGATGATGCGTTTGAATTCTACAATCAAGATGACGTGAAGCGGTTTTAGTGTAAGATATAGCAATAGCGTAAAAGATAAGATGACAAACGAAGTTGTTTGGAAACAATTTGTATGCTTTAAAGTCATCAAACAGATGAAGCTCGCTTCAAGAAATCGAGCACCAACTGGTCGTCCGATTCGATAAGAGCTCGTGGTGAAGTTAGAACTAATTGTAAGGCAAAGATTTCATTGTCAAGCAACAAACTGGATCTGATCGAGTGTTAGCATCTTTATGGAAGGTCATAATCATGGACTCTCTACTGCAAAGGTGCATTTATTCCGATCACACTGTAGTGTTTCGATGTGAAGAGAGTGTTGACTCAACAATTTTCGAAGCTAATATACCAACCTCGTCAACAAATGCAACTATTGGAGATGGATTCGGGGCCGAAGTGTAGGTTACGAAAGAGATATCGGAATTTAGAGAAAAATTAAGGAGAACAAAGGGGATCGATGCTGAAACTTTGATAGAATTCTTTTCTTCGGAAGGAGAAAAATTAATCATTTTTCTTGACTATGAGATAGATTCAGATCATGTATTCAAAAGATGTTTTTGGGATCCTAAATCAAGGAGGCTTATGGAGCATTTTGGGGATGTTGTTGTGTTTGATTCCACTTATAACACGAATAAGTATGGAATGATTTTTACACCTTTCGTAGGGTTAATCATCATCATCAAATGATAGTTTTTGGTTGTGGATTCCTAAGTGATGAGGACATTTAATCGTATATTTGGTTCTTAATAAGTTTATGGAAGCTATGCCAAGTGATGCACCAAAAGCAATCATTCTGATCAAGATCCTGCTATGACGAAAGCACTTGCACAAGTTTTGCCGAAACAAGGCATCGTTAGTTTGTGGCACATATTGAACAAATTTCCGACAAGATTTCTCCAAGACTTTCCGAGATCATTATCGTAGCATAAGGAATGTTATTAAAAATTCAACATCTCATGAGGAATTTGAGAATGGATGGGAAGAGGTTATTAGATGTGCTAACTTGGGAACAAAATAGTTGGATATTGTTGATGTATGAATTAGGCATAAGTGGGTTCCGACATATTTTAGTCATGTATTTTTTGTGGGATGTCAAGTAGTCGGAGATCGAGAGTTTGCATTCATTTTTTAAAAAGTATGTCTCCCACAAGAATTCATTGATGGATTTTATCACACGATTCAATCGGACACTAAGACGTCAAAGACACAATGAGTTGGTTGCGGGCCATGTTGACATGAATGAGCAACCAAAAGTCAAAACAAATTGGCCAAGGAAGCTCAAATGGTTAAAGTGTACACGAAAAAAATGGACGAATTTCAAGATGAAATGAGTCAAAGTCAAGGTTACTTTGTGCAACGAGCCTCTACCGAGATGATATTGTGATTTACAATGTGATGAGTTTCCAAAGTAGTTCGTCCTCAAAACCAAGGCTACTGATGCATGATAAAAATAGTGACCATATCTCATGTAATTGTGGGAAATTTGAGTTTGATGGTATTCGTGCGACATATGCTAGCTTTCTTCGTGTCAACCAAATATTTGAACTACCCGACAAGTATATCCTTAAACGATGGACACGAGATGTAACAGCCCTGACATTTCTAGGGTATAATAAATACAAATGTTAAATGCGAACTTAAGACATCAAGAAAAGTAGACTAGGGTTTCAATTGAAGAGATTTGACCAAGTATTTAATGAAGCATCAAGGCATTGAGTCAACCTAACTCACGAGAATCAAAATTTAATAGATATAATGGACTAAGCTCAAAAGTCAAAGGTTTAGCGTAACTCCAACAAAACGCAATAATTCCCATTATTCCAAATCAAAAGAAACAAGTTCAAAACAACCTAAGATAATAAGGTTTCCAAATATTCAGCGGAAGCATTCCAAGAGAAGCGAAGCCATGTATGAGGACACGACTACACTCAAAATCCCAACCATCCATATTATTTGATTCACCCATCTCAACACCACCGACCGCCCATCGCCGCTCAACCGCACATAGGGAAAACACATGCGGGCTGAATATTTTAAACATACTCGGTGGACTCATGCCAAAACATTTTATAGTTATGCCACCCTTACCATAGTGAACTCGAGGTTTTGCATTTATTTAAAGATAAGCATCGAGTATCACAAAATATATCATGGGCTGCGATCAAACAATACCTCCCATTTTCTCATCAATCATCATTTCATATGGTGCGCAAGTGTGGCCACACTTTCGCCCACGAGATCGCCGACTAGCAAGGACGGCTCCCGATCTCCAGTGTACACTAGCCTGATAGGGTTTGCGGCCCTACTCGGACCCGGAATGTTTTTTATAGCCCTTTAGCCTAATGGAGCGTACTCACAATTTAGGCATCGAGGCACACACAATATCCAAAATAATTCATAGGCATGGCATAACAGTTTAATCCACCCTTATTGCTCCACTTTCATATATTTGCAACATAAGAGAGTTTAGAATAAAGCCACCTCGATTTCCTTGAGTTCAAAAACGCACTTATTTTCTTGTTCCACACCGGGAACGCGAACTATCACCTTTAGTTCATATATTTCAAATAAGTCTCAATCATGGATCAAAATCATGCATGTTCTCACGTTTCCCTTTCCCATCGATTATTTTCAATATTCCAATCAAAATCAAAGTACGATTATCATATCGTTTTCATTCACACAACAACTCTAGATTTATCATCAAATCGTGTCACGCATGAGTGTTTCCACATACAACACACGCACACGCCACACAACGCATGTGGGCACACACACACACACACTCGGTCACACACACACACACTTATCACATGCATCCAAAATTTCACTGATTAAATTTCCCCTTCACTCGTTCTAAATGCATGTGGAGTCAAGAACACCGATTAATCGGTAGAAGAAGAGGAATTCAAAAATAAAGTACCTTTTTCACAAAATCAATCGGTAGAAAACAATTAGAATCTTGATTCTTCAATGAATTCTTGAATTGCAGCTTCAAATTCTCCAAAAGATGAAGAATTAATGGAGAAAATTTGGAGAGAATGGAGAAAAGGGGTGGACGAAAATATGGAGGAGTGGGCGACGGTTTTTGATGAATTAGGTTTAGGATTTTCACTCCTTATTTATAGAGTGCAAGATATACTCTAATAATTAAATAAATCAAGATTTGGAGAAGATATGGTGGTTAAGTGGCGTTGAAGTGGTAGAGAAAAATAGGGAATTTCGAATTCTAGGCTATTAAATTAGCCTATGATTTAATTTGAATATTTCACGGAGTAGTATAAAATATCACGGAGCAATATAAGGGATTTTCGAAAATCCCATTATATGACAAGGGTTTCGAAAATTTCATCACCAAAATAAGGAATATTCGGACTTTGGATTTAATTTGGATAATTATCCCAAGCAATAATTAAATCCAAGAAAAAATAGGATTTCTTTCCAATAAATAGGAGGGGTCGAAAATTCCACATACTTAAATAATGCTCCTATTAAATTCTCACTCATCCCATTGGGAAATAATTCACCACAATTATTATTTCACCCCGCATCAAAATATCCACATATTCGGATTTCACTCTACTTCACATTTTTCAACGACTTTGGCCATTCCACGCCACGTCAATTTTCCACAATATTGACTATTCAATAGCACGTCACATATTCAACAAGTTTGACTATTCAAGCAAACTCAACTCCATATCGCAATTAGGTCACATAGAATATTGCAATTAATTCACTCATCAATTAATCCACATATGTCATAGCATTAAAAGCATTTAATGCAAAAATTTTCACATCCCAAAAAAATTAGGATTCAAAAAATGAGGGCGTTACGAGAAGCAAAGAATGGTGTTGCTTATATATTAGATGATGAAAGCGAATGATGATCCAACAAGATTTTTGATCTCACGACGAGCCAAGTAATCTTATAAGGCATCAACACTAATTGATTATGCATCTTTGACGACGAGGGGACAAAGTTTTTGGATGAACAATTTGATTACATACATGGTAAAATCAAGGAGATGGGTATTAGTCCAACAACTATGCACAAAAATCAAACAAGGAAGAGCTTAGATAAAACTAAAACCATTGGTGATCCTTCTAAGATAAGATCAAAAGGATGCGGCGAATGTTATCATCAAAGAGAAGTCAATTTTAAAGACTAGGGCTTGTCGTTGTGGACTACGTGGTGCATCACATGATAAACGTAATTGCCTGAAGTTGCAAGATAGGTATGTATATTATAGTTGAGTTCCATTATTTACATTTTTTAAATTTTTTTAAATGACCAATAAATTTAATTTACTATTTTTGCTCTTATCTTTATATTTGATCGTTGCAGATGACCATCACGCATGAGACGAAGTCAGAAATTTTACACTGGGGGGTCCAAAACACTATTATTAACTCGGTAGATATTTTTCATCGATCAATATAGGGGAAAGCATTGCGACTTACGTTACGAGTGGGCAATAGATTAAGATGGCTATGAGAGGGAAAGAATTAGAGATAAAGTAGTAGAAAAAGATGATATATATGTGTACTATCGTTAAAAGCAACATAAATATCAAAATAGCATATAATGTAATTAAAAAGGGTTGGACACCTTCAAAATTGCTATTAATAAACTACTAGTACTATATAATTCTCCTTCCGTCCATATAAAATGGTCCCTCTTTGTGGAAGACATGAGTTTAATGAGAAATTGGTAAAGTCGAGAAAGGAGATAAAAAATCAACAAAGTAAGAGAGAGGAGAGAAAAAATCGATAAAGTAAGAGAGTGAAAGAAAAAAAGTAAGGGATAGAAGAGAAAAAGTGGATAACCCTTTTGAAATGAAATTATTTTTAGAAACAACCTAAATGACAAAATGAAACTATTTTTGGGGACAGTGAGTATCATTTTTTCACATATCTATAATTAACACATAAAGAATTCTATTAATGAATTAGTATTGTTTAAAATAAAATTTACTGATTTTTTTATAAAATAATTACTTGAGTATCATACAAATGTTATACTCCTATAGATATTCATTAAAAGAATAAAAGAAATGAAAGTACAACAAACAGTGACTAACATTAAATTAATCAAGTTAGGTACCAATTATTTGATATAATTGTCTTATGAACATAATCCAAATTTAGAAATGGAAATATAATTAGTACTAATATGTAAATGAGAAGTCTTTTGGCTGGCAAAGTATGTGAAAAGTGTGGGGTAGTTAAAATATTTGAATTATGCCAAAGGAAAGAACACGCAAAAATACCGACTTGTGCCTTTTGTGGGATTCGAACACTTAACAACAGAGAGAGAAGCCATAACCAATCAGCTAAGGTCCAATCATGCTAATGTATCAGTTTATTATATATATAGGTAAAATTTGAATAGCTGGGCCATGGCCACAAACTAATGTGGCTTGCGTCCGATCACGACATCAATGAATATGCAAATGAAAAAGCTTGATGTCCATAGCTAGTGATTTTTTTTATTTTGTTTGCTAGTGTTGCTAAGACAATATTTTAACTTTTTGATGAATTTATTATAGAAGCAGTTTTATAAGAATACATCTTATTTTTCATAGTACTTCGTGGTATCTAATTAGTTTCATCATTTCAAAGCCTATTGCATTCAAAATCTGAGTCCTTAATGATTTTTCTTCCAAAACTTTTGCAATACTAGTTTAAAGTAATTGAAAACTAGTTTTACATTGAGACATTAAATCTCATTTAAATCATTAAATTGAAAAAATAGCACTATCTTTTAAAATCATCAAAACTAAAGAGTAAAAAAACGATGCAATTTTATTTTATCGAAGCTAACCATGAAATAAGTGTCTAGTTTAGGAAGAAAAGTTAATTATGAGTAGTATTCATACGTGTAGAAAGATAAAGAATGAGAAGGGACAAATTCATAAAAAAGCTATAAAAGAAATAAATAATATTGCTTATATGGAAATAGATGAAAGGGAATTATATTCGTTAATAAAATTCTAAAATTATGAAAAGTGGCCTATGTGTGATTTAGTCGCTCACACGCCCATATTAACATCGCAAATCTTTTCTCTCAATTATTAATGGTATAACTTAGAGCTCCACCAATTATTTTATTAATATGTTAATTATTATTTTATTATATTTAATGCATATTTAGTAATTTATTTTATTAATATAACTTATTTACTACTTGAGGAGTGATCAATTGATAACTTATCAGTTTAATTCTACTACACTAATTTAAGGCCATAGTGATTTTGAAAACGTGTGATCTACAATTTCACTGTAATTTTGATTTTATTAATAAAATAAAACAGATTAAAAAAATGCCAAATTAGGGCTTTAGATGAAAATGTCAATATAGTGTTTGGAAATATCAACACAATGCTTTAGAATGTCAATACGATGTTTTAAGAATGTTAACCCATTGCTTATATTGACATTCTACATATATTATATTGACATATTTTATATAGTATGTTGGCATTTCACTTTCTGAAAAAATTGAAAATTTTTTGAATTTTTTTTCAAATTTTGACGTCGGAACATATGCATATATGATATCGTTGAATCTATAAAATTATCTTTAATTTGATATATGTTATATGAATTTAAAGTTTTGGGATTTCTTTAAAAGTTAGTTAACTAAACATGTAGTTAATTGACATTAATACCATTGATATTTTATGGAATTAATCTTATTGACTGTTTTTTGTTGATCGTATTGATATTCTTGGTTGATGATCTAGCCCTTAATTTAAATATCTAATGACTATTTTTTAAATTTTAGTTACATTATTTTGAAGCAATATAACATTCCTGATTAGCTATAATTAAATGTACTCTAATAATCAATTAAAAACGTGTAAAAAACTAATATGGTACCACTACTCAATAACTAACCTAATATTAATGATTTAATTATTTATTTCCTATTTTCTTCTTTTTCCATCATAAGTTTGCTCTATTTCTTGGTTAAGTTTTTTTCCATATTTTTTTCTTTTTAAATTTTATTTTCTTTCTTTCCTTTCCCTATTTGATAAATATAAAATGATTTAGACTTGAATCTAATAAATCACATAAAAGTGTTTTAGTATAGTTTTAGTGTAAACCTATAGATAAGTAGTATGAGTATATTTTAAGAAATGTGAGTAGTAGGTTAAAAAAAGTTAAAGGAAGGTAGATCCTATTTTTCTAAACTTTATTAATTTTATAATGAAATGCGAGTAAGATAAAATTAGTGGAATGTGAGGTTTATTAAAAAATAGTAAAAAAATAAATGTAAAGTTTTTGGTGGATGGAAGAGTAAAAAATTTGAAACTGAAATGTAAAGTGAGTCCAGGGAGACTTCTTTGTGCAAGACGAATACGTCGTACTCTCGATTCATGCGAGTGCCCCTAGAGATATAATGATTACATCTTGTTCGTTGTTGTAGAAAGAACAAGCTTCAACTAATTGGAGAAGGCAAAGTGTTGAGCTTCAACTGAAGGACGTAGAGGGGAGGAGATACCCCCCTTTTTCCCTTATTTGTATGTATATACTTTTTAGTGATTTGAAGTTTTTAATTTATTTACTTATTATTATATAATAAAATTTAACACTCCTTCGTCATAAAAATATGGCATGATATGACACAAATTAAAATAAAATTAGAAAAAGTAATAAAATGGGGAGGATGGTATGGTAAAGTAAAAGATGATGAGAAGGGTAGTTAAAATAGTGTTAGTAGATAGTGCTAGCTACATTATTAATAAATCCTCTTGTCCAAAATTTGTCACTATTTCCTTTTAATCGTCATCCCTAAAAATTTATCCGCACTTTTACATTTTGGTAATGGACCCCAATTCAGCTAACATTAGATTCGTTTATTTTAAACTAATATATAAAGTAGATTAGCTCATGCAACTTCATTTCCCCTTTAATTCACTTTTTAAAAGGTTTTGGGTCATAGGGTGATAAATTATGGGGGTGGAGGAGTATACTTTCTAAAAATGGAATGACTATTTTTGTGGGGTCGATAGTAGAAAATGCACATATTATTATGGGACGGAGGGAGTATAAAATTGAAAGTTAAATTTTTAATTACCTTTATTATAAAAATAATCAATGGAATATCGAATTAAGAGTCAAACAAATAGAACAATAAATATTTATTGGATTTTGTCCATCCCAAAGGGTTCGGATTAGGGTAATCGATTTTAATTTTATGGGTTAGAAATTTTAACTTAATCCTTTTAAATTTGGTGGAATATTGAAAACCATTAGTTATTAATTTGCTGACATCCCTCTGTCGGGAATGTTATCAAAGTATTTCACCATTTCTTGAATTTGATATTGCTTTTATTTTGTTTACTGCAATTGTTTTCAATTTAAATTTCTCTATTAATTTTAAGTTTCTCTATTTGTTACAAAATTCATAAATTTTTAATTCGATTGACATATAATGTTTCCGTTCAATTTGGATTAGAATTTATCTTCTTCGTTTTTATTTTTATTGTAATCTTTTCTATTTTATTCGACAAATTATAGATTGTTTTTTCCCTTTTCAAAGTTATCATTTTCTTTTGCTCAAATTTGTTTATCATGTGTGAAGACAGATAAAATTCTGAGAGGGAAATCCGTTTGAATTAGTTAAATGAGTACTCCTCCGTCCGATCATTAGGGGTCCTGTCACTTTGCACATTCGCTTTTGTAAAATTATATACTAATAAATAGTAAAAGTGGAGAAAGGTAAAATAAGAGAGTATTGTTGAGAACTCCCAACATTATTCTCTATCTTACTTTACCATTTCTCCACTTTAGCTATTTATTATGATTTTTATAAAATGAGTGCTAAAAGTGACCTGAGACTCCTAATGACATGGAGGGTATTAAAGTAATAAAGTTGGAAGTTGGTGGTTTCCTCCAAATTAACTCATGTAGCAACTGAGAGGATGTATCTATAACAATATTCTGATCTTTCTCTCTCTCTCAAAAGTCAATTTATACAATATAGAGGAGTGTGCATCCAATTTATATTGCCATTTTCATGAGCCATATACATTTTGATTGACACGTTATTGTTAATTAAAACACAAAGAAAAGTAGCATAAATGATTGAATCAGGTCTTTGAATTTAATTTATTTCAAATCGATCAAAAGCCATGATTATATATGTAACCACCCAAATAAAGTATGGATTAATAATATTGAATGGGAGGTGAAGCTCCAAAGATGGTGGGGCTTCTTTCATCATTGCAGCTTCTGCACGCTTGGAACTTAACTCAGTAACCAAATTTGTGCTCCTCTCAAATATTTTATTTATTTACATCATGGCATAATAAGATATTTAATCAGCATGTAGGCATGCTGGTGATCACCATATTTTAACAGATACGAAAATATATAAATGCTGCAATTGAAAGATTTATGTGGCCTCACTTTCCCAACTCATGATATAACAGTGAATAATGGATGTCTATGTCGATTACATTTATTTAATTCTATATCGAGGTTTCAATTTTGAATTATGTTAATTAAGAAATTGGAGAGTGGAATGAAATTAATTCTTTACAAGAAATTAGTTGTTAGTACTGTTTTTTTTTTTGTATGATCAGTCGAGTTAGAAGTTATTTAACGACAAAATTATGAAAAATTGAAAATCATAAAACTTATTATGGTGACCTTAAATTTTGACTAAAACTTAAAAGTAGTTATCTTGAAAAACAACATGCATGCCCAATGAGAGATGGAGTAGAGTAAGGACTAAGACCGGACATCATCTCCCAAGCATAAAATTCGAATCATCTAAATAGTAAAAATAATAAATGAAATAATTATACACTACTACTAAAGTTAGTAATTTGGTGGGAGAAGAAAAGTGGAACATTCTTTGACCCAAAACAATGATGATATTCTCAAAGAGGCCCGAAATGGACCCTAAAAAATTTTTGCATTTATCACTTATCATGCATACAAGTATTGAATCGAATAGTAGGAGCATTTATTTTTTCAATAGAAAAAAATAGCAGTATTTGAGGGTAGGATGGGCTATATATTAAGTTGAGAGATAGGACAGGAGAGAATATAGAAAAGGAAATGGTGAAATTCAAGAGGGTATGTGTTTTCTGTGGAAGTAATGTTGGATATAGAAAGATATTCAGTGATGCAGCTCTTGATCTTGGAAAAGAACTGGTAAAACATGCATGCTCATCAATCCTCTATCTCTTTGATTATATTTTATATTTATATATCGAATAAATCGATACAATATAGGTGAAGAAAAAGATGGATCTGGTATACGGAGGAGGGGCGTGGGGCTCATGGGTTTGGTGTCTCAAACGGTCTACGATGGCGGCAGCGTTTAGGGTAACATAGCTTACCTTATTTTGTTTAGGACTTTAGGTCAATATGTATATACTTGAAAAATAATAATTAATTTGAATGTTTGATTAATTGTTTTGTAGAGTTATCCCAACAGCCCCTTGTCCCTGTGGAGGTAATTACTTAATTCATCATCTCCTCAGTGTTGGTGTTGGTATATATAGAAATTAAGATGAATGAATGAATGGTTGATGGATGTTGCAGATATCTGGTCACGCAGTGGGAGAGGTGATGGTGGTGGCTGATATGCACCAAGGGCAAAGGGGAGATGGCTAGTCGAGCCGACGCCTTTATAGCGTTTCCCCGGTAGCCAGATAAGTTACTACTTCAAATTAACTTCTTTTTAAAAAAATCTCATACTACTATATATTTTGATTTATAAAAGGGGGGCTGGAACATGGAGGAGTTGCTGGAGATGATAACCTGGTCACAACTTGGGATTCACAACAAACCAGTAATCTCTAACCCTACATCTCTCTCTCTCCTAAAATCTCAAATCATAAACATTGTACTCATATTAATTACTCACTCACTTCTTAAAAAACCCCACAACCTAAATAAATACTGCAAAATCAATCTTTTATAAACCTACTTAGGTAGTAATTTCTAAGCATAATTTAATAATTTTATGATTTCATTATGTTTTATTCTAGTAACTTATTACAATAATCTTTTTATATTTCAAATTTTTTTAAAATTTAATATGGAGTGATTACTATATAGATATGTGTATCAAAACAAAACCCCAAAAGAAAAGGGAGAGTCAGGCAGCATGGCTACTCTTTTTTTTTTTAAAAAAACTGAAAAAGGGCCTTTTGGCCCAACAAACTTTCATTCGGTCAATCCTAAAAAGCTATCCCCTTCATATATTTTGGGAAAAAGCAAAAACCCTTGTGATACTCGAGAAAATTTAACCCTCAACAATTTTAAAAAATATATAGGGGTATTTTATTTTTTGATATTTTTTTTTATATATAAATTTTAAAATTATTATCATTGAATCAGCCATTTGATGATTTAGAGATTGATAACGGTTTAAAATTTTTAAACCCCTGACCAATTCCTTTAATTTGATTATTCGTCTCTGCTTAAAATTACTATCAATAATAAAAATATAACTTTTCAACTTTTTTATAAATTTATTACTGTAACTACCAGTTAAATTTTGATTTTAATTTTAATTATAAGATGTCTTTTTAGGCCCTCGATCTCGATGTAAATATCTAGCTCAATCCGGCATACCCAACTAGCATAGTTTCTTAAATTTATTTAAAAGGGGTATTGGCCCAATATCAAAACTTTTTTAAAAAAATTTGGGTTTTTTTTTTGAAATTTTAAATTTGGGGAAAAATATCAGAAATTTTCCCGGTATATTATTTAAAATACTAAAAAATTTCCCCATGTATTAATGGATTGAAGAACAATTTTTGGGGGGTGTGCTTCAAGAAAATCGTCCTCCAAAAATTGAAGAACTTGGAAAAGCTTTGAAGTTGTTGCCCAGAAATTACGAAAAAAAAAGGGATCTGATATTATTTGTCAAAAATTTTTGTTTGGGGGAAAATAACAAAAAATTTAAAAGTTCATGATATTATTTGTCAAATTGAAAGTTTGTGGAAAAAACCAAAATTTTTAAAAGTTACATGATATTAAATTAATGCCAATATGCCTTATTTTAATTATGAAGGAAGCCCATAATTTTAGTACTACTAAATTTCAATTGAGAGTGTCTTTATCTTATGAATGAATGAATAGACAAGAAAGGTAAAAATGAATGAAAAAATATGAATTTGGACTAGGCAACCACTCCACCACACTTGAGATCCCACCAAAACAATTTTGGTCGACTTGACCTATGCACAACACAAAATCCGCTAGTGGAAAAAGACATGTCGATCAACAAACTAAAGCTTTGGATAATTGCAACTCTTAATAAATAATGCAACCAAGATTTGACTTCTGATACAGCCTCCTGATGCATACATTCCAACAAATTTGCATTGAACTGTGATTTAAGACTAAATGATGCTCAAATTAAATAAACTTCTGATAAAAATACACAATTGTCAGCGTGTCTTCAATAATTCAATAATGTAAACATCAGGACTTTCTATCTTTGACAAAGTTTGTGTTTATCTCGAGCAGGTCGGGCTCTTGAACGTCGATGGATACTATGACTGCTTGCTTGGGATATTCGACAAAGGTGTCCAAGAAGGGTTCATCAAACACTCAGATAGAAATATAGTCATTGCTGCTAAGACTGCTGGAGAGCTTATACAAAAGATGGAGGTACTAATTAATTTTCTAACTCACATCACTTAAACCATAAAAACCAAAAATCCCTAAACCATCAATGCAAAGAAGAAGGAAAGAAAGAAACAATTTGCAAAAGTAGCCAAGAACAAGCACATTTAAGCAGCAAACCTCTTACATCATACTAGTACTACATAACATGAGCTGTATGTCAGATAAACCGAGCATGTTCTAGAAACTAGAACACGTCGTCTTATAATCTTACAGTCGAAACCACAATTTCATCTTATGCAGTTTAATTACTCGATGCCCACTGATCAGAATTTGGAACTGATGTAGGGCCATGATCCAGTGCAAGCCCAAGTAGCACCGAGTAGAAGTTGGAACAGAAGAAGACCCTGAGACAGCAAACTTATAACCGTTGTGGACATTTCAAAGTTTTTGGTCTCACTAAAGCTTTTCTATTTATGGTACAGAGTTGTGTGTGAAAGGGAGAGGCAAAACAGGGAAAACATGTGAATGAATTTTGCCCTAAATTGTAATGTTCCTCTTTGTTGTTGATCATTCCTTCAGGAAACTAAATTATAATGGAAGTAAACATATTTCCACATATATATAGTGACATTTTCCACTAGAAATTAACCAAAGTATTTCGATACAGCATAGATGTATCATGAATGACAAGATCGCTATCAAAGTATACAACAAAAAATATCTGTAGGCACAGAGATCCGAAACAAACACTTTTCTTGAAAACAGATACAGAACAAGACTGACAAAAAAGGATATGTGAAACAACATACATAAAGAACGGAATAAATGGAATGTGCTTTTTAACCTGGTTTAGCACGTATTGATCCCATCCTTGCAATCTGCGGTCAAGTTATAGAACGTCTCCACCCTTGTCTTTGCTCGGAAAAGGACCTCAGTATCCACTTCGACCCTCATATAACCATCAAACTCAACCGGACGACCACCATTCAACAGAGTTGTCTCATTGTACCATTCACTCGCATTCCCCCACAAATGCTGGTAATCATCGAGCAAATGAACTTTGTAGTGGGATCTCAGCTTATCGAAGTAATTGTAGAAGGGTTCGTTCGTAGCAATGTACAAATTTCTCCAAGGTGCAACCGCCCCTGTAGTTTAGCAACCAGGGCATCCGGTGAAGTATCTGCATCCAGATGAGGCCATAACTCCTTATTCTTCGCCTTCTCCCCTCGAACCACATGAACTGCATCAAAATCCCAATCCATACTCCCACTGATTGCTGAAACTATATTCATCAATCTTTTAGATTTCCAAAGCGCTTCCCACGGCCTCTCAATGTATTTAGCACTCGGCCCTTCACACACCCTATACCAATAATTCTCCGGCTCAGGAGCATCAAACTGCCTCCATATAATGGGAGTCTTATCTTTCCTCAGCTGCATCGGTGTCACCTTATAGCTAGCCACCTTCCTAACTGGGATTTTCCTCTTATGACTTCTGTCCCATCTCCTCCAGTCTTTCATGAACTCGCCTTCCTCCACGATTGAAGACACCTCTTTCAGATGTTCAAAATCAAAATAGAACCTAAAATCTTTCCCTTCCTCGTCCTTGTTGCTCTGTGTGTACGTAGAAGCTAAACAAATACTCAAATCCATCACAAACGTCCGGTTCAGAAACTGGGCCTCGCCAAGACCACACAAGAAGCTCCAGATAAAGTGATTCATTCCTTTGCAATAATCCCTCCCCTCGAATAGTACAGATACCTTCCCTTCCTAAATTCCGAATCTGATCCCAACACAGGAATTGTATCATTGATCTCCTTGTAAACCATGGGAGAAAACTTACCATTTTGCCCCCTCCCATTCCCCCTAGATTATCCATGGGGCGCATTAATCCAAATCCCAGCCCGGGGGCGAATCACCTTATAACTACAATCATCATTATATCCCAACTTGAATCTCCTAAAATCCCATACTTCCTCCAAGATTTCTCCTTTTGTTCCTAAACCTCCACGCCACGTCACATTCATCCTCCTTAGAGCCATTCCCCGGCGCTGGTAATCAGAAACCAATAGCCTTAAACTGCCTCAAATTAAACCTCTGGACCCAATAAAAACCCCTGGGATCAGAGAAACCCCCAATCAAATCCTCACAACCAGATTTAAAGGTCCACCCCCGCTCACTCAGTTCCTCAATCGAAGTTTCAGTAAGGGGAAAATGAGCCCTCGGGCGTCGCCAAGGGGAAGAATTTCCCTCACCAGTTTTCAACACGGAATTATCGGTTTTTAAAAAGGGGGCTTTTCGACGTGGGAAAATCTTAGTCGACCTCAGCTCCCAGGGATCGGGGGTTGGTATGGTGGGTTTACAGGAAGAGAGCAAAGAATGAAAACACAAAAAACATACATTGCAAGCTTTTTATATTCTCCCCAAGGGGATCTGTTGGTTGAAGTCGTTCATTTGTCAGAACCTAACCAGATTTGCAAAAGGGGACTCAAAAAAAAGAAATCTTTCAGAGACTCAGATAAAATTGAAGTGAAAGTTGGGGAAAAGAAATCGGGCTTACAGTAGAGCTGAACTGGTGGTGTTCTGTTCTTCAATTTTTGAATACAACCACCACCTCTGATCTGTTAATGCCTTCTTCCAGAAAACTAATTGATGGAGAAATTGGGATCTTGATTGACAAAGAAGAAGAGACTTTTAGGATACAGATTTCGTAGAGAGAGAGAGAGAGAGGTGGAGCTTGGGTTGAGCCGTTGAGGTTTGATAATTAAGCAGCGATTTTACTGAATCTCATTGTCTCAATATCTGGAAGATTTCAGCAAAATATAAACTAGATCCTGGAAAGTGCAGTAAATGTAAAACAAGAGAGAGACCGAAATAAATTTTCAATTCAGACAGGAAAAAGTTAATAAATCGAGATCAGTGGATCCCACAGTTCCTAAGAGCATCCACTTGATGGGTAATGCATTGGTAATGGAGTCGTATTGGTATGAATTCTACTCTGTGGCGTCTATTTTAACAGCACTTAGCGTGATTTAGAAGTAGTAATGGTATTTTTGATAAAATAATTCAAAATATCTTACGTATACTGAATTAAAATTACTAAAATACGGAATTAAATTCTACGACACATATACGGGAAAAATAATCCATTCCATTAAAAAAAAAAAGTACAAATATTTTTAAAAAAAAAATACATGATTCTTTTTAAAAAAAAAGGGCTTCAACACACGGGCCCATGGCGCTCTCTACTCCTCGTCGCCGTCGCTTAGCCCCCGCTGTCAGCTACTTAGCCACCCGCGGTATATGAGCCCACGTCGGAACCCGTAAGCGGAGTGCCCTCGCGGCGGCTAAATACGGCTGCATGCTGCTCGAGCATGCTCTGAAGAAACATCTTCTCGGGTGGGGTGCATGGCGGCCCTCCACTCTTAATAGAACCTTGTACATACGATCCCGCGTATGGTTACGCGAATGGAGAGTGTACTCGAGTGGGGCGGGTGGGAGAGCGGAGGACGGACTGGACCTCGCGGGGCGATAGGGGGATCAACCCCTCGCTGACTCGGCTAACGCCGCCTTCTGTCCAATCGGGCGGGCGCGACCTTTTTTGTAAATGAAGGAGGAGACGGAAACTCCTCGACATCGGGGAGAGAAATTCGTGGGATCCGCCGCTGCTAGCTTGCCCGTATGAGTCGCAGCTATAGTTCGATCGGCTGCTTCTTCGGCCCACCCGGCGTCGCACCCCGCACGGAACTTCTCGGAGTCCTTCGGCAACAAGAAGCACTCCCGAGAGGTGAACCTCCGCCCATACTTCCCCTCCACGAGGAGGAACTGACTCTCGCGGCTATCCTCCGGGGCGTCCTCCTCGTTCTGCCCACTAGTCAGCATGACGGAGGGCGTTGGCGTACAAGTTCGCAAAATCGGCCCACCGCGGCCCTAGATGCGTTCCCACCCCTTCCGGCATTCTTCCTCGTTGCTGAAGTCCTTTCCCTGCGGGCAGTGCCTCCTCATAGGCTGCTCTAATCTTCGCCCACATGTTGACGACCGGCTGGTTGTTCGCAACCAGTCGCGATCGTCGCACACCTCCAGCCATGCCTTGGCCACGCCGGCGGGTACTCATCCCTCCCGTCCACTTCCTCACGGGTCGGGGTGTGGTCAACACGGCGGAGCTGCGATGACTGCGCCCGACCGCCTTCGCCTCGCTTCCCCTCGTCTTCTTCTTCGGCGCGGCCATTCCCGCTGGAACAGGGCTCTATCGGGATCATCGAGATCGATCCCCGTATCATGCAGCATGACAGGAAGGTCATCGCCGAGGTGAACGTCTCACGCTGAGGTCGAAGTGTGAAGACAAACCGTCAAAAAATCAAGAGAGGGCCGATATGCGGGTCCCCTCCCGGTGACCCCTGCACCTGCAATCCCTACTGCATCCCGGGATCACATACCCTGCTGCACCCTTGCCCATGCCCCGCCATACCGGCATCATCCCCATCATCTGTGCCGACATCATGCTGAGGCATACCCACACAGCCGGCAAGCATTGCCCGCCCCGCTCATTTGCCGCACGCCGTCATCCCCCACGGCCATACCCCGACATCCACCCGAGAGCACATACCCCGGCTTGCACCAGCCATCATCCCCATCATCTGATTCCAAGGGATGTTAAACCCCGGGCCCCATTTGCCCCCATCCAGATCCCACGAGGTACCTGTGGGAAGTCTGAGATCCGCTTCGTCAATGGAGTAGGACTCGTTGTTGTGATCCATCGCTCGATAATGCTCTTGTACAGAAAGTTAGAGAGAGAGAAAACTCGTTAAAACAAGTGGTGCAAATGAAAATGAAACGAAAATCGCGTTTATATAGGTTTTAAAAAAAAAAAAATCGGAAAACACCGCTGGCCGATCGCTAGCCGATCGGGCCTCCTGCAATGGCGGCTAGCCGATCGGCCAGCGGATCGGCTAGCCGGACGAGCGATCGGCCAGCCCACGCCGATGCGTTCAGCCACGATTTCGCGCTGGCCGATTGCAATGGTTCGGCTAGCCGATCGGCTAGCGCGACGAATCGGCTAGCCGGTCGCTAGCCGACCATTGCGGATGCTCTAAGTAGTGAGTACAGTACATTGTAAAGTGGACTATACAAATGGTACATAAATTATACGTTTGGCACGCAAATGGTGTCTAAATTTTAAAAATATTAGAGCATCCACAATGGATGTCCGATTGCATGCCCGATCGTTCGAGATCGGACTCGGGCGTCGTCGGGCATCCATTGTAAACGCCCGAGCCCGAGTCGCGCGACCGAAAGATCGGTTGTCTCGATCTCGAGCCCGATCGACCGGGTATCCACTGCAGCCTCGTGCCCGAGCCCTATCTGTGCATATTTTTGCATTTTTTGCTTCTTTTTTTTTAAATTCTTGAAACCCTTATTAAACGCTATAAAATGCCCACTCCTCATTCTTCACTTTTCATACACCAATACTCTTTACTCTACTCAATTTATCTTCTCCTTTTCTCATTTTCACACTTTCAAGAATGGATCCGAGTCAATTCTCCAATCCCATGGTGTCGACGACGATATGCCGATGTTTGGCGGTGGAGGGGGCGACACCCGGTGGCCCGGCCACGAAGACTACCGGGTCGAGACGCTTGGATCTGTAGGGTCCACTTACGTTTCGGACTCTGAGTTCGATCCATTCTTCAACACCGACGCGTATCAGGTTGAGGACATGGAGCCTAGTTGTGGTCAACCTCCTGCCCCTGAGCCGCCAAGGAGAAAGAAGAAGATGGCACGGAAGGAAAAGGCGCCATCCGTCCCAGTCTTACTCCCATCCTACGCGCCCAACGAAGAGTACGAAACAGGGCGTACTGACTATGAGTTGGAGGAGTACGTGAAGGTGGCTCAGTGTTGGGTCGATATATCGGAGGATTCGGTTTGCTCCAACAACTAGACTTCGTCCAGGATGTGGGATCGCATTGAGGAATGCTACAACGAGGTGAAACCGAGTTGGGCATTCAAGCGGACCAAGGTTCAGCTGCGCAAGTGTTGGGATCAGATCAAGCTCCACGTCAACAACTTCTGCTATATCTATAACAGGAACAGAGACGAAAGGGCTAGTGGTGAGAGCATGGAGGATGTCCTCAAGAAGTCGATATCTGAGTACCATTCGAGGTACAGGCAGTTCAAGATGTACATGTTTGGCTGATCTTGAAGGACAAGACGAAGTTCAACGGAGGGATACCGGTTGGATCCTCGGCTGCGAGGCGGACGAAGAACACCGCCACTGGCGGTTACACGAGCAGTAGCCCATCTCCTGTGGATCTTAACGTTGAGTCGGAAGGGAGTTCTGGCACCCCTACGTCTTCTTTTAGACGTCCCACTAGCACCAAGGCCGCCAAAGCCCAGGCCAAAGGGAAGGCGAAGGCGGCCGCGTCTGGATCGGCTCCCCCGCAGGCTGCGCCTCCTCCATCTGCTCTGCTCATGGCCTCAGCGATCGAGGAATTCAGAGGTTTTCGCGAGGTGGTTGAGTATAGGTTTATACTTGACGCCCAAAACAGCCTTCGCCAGGAAACCGATCCAGAAAAACGACAGAGGACTGAGAAGATGATCTAGAATTTGAACCAGAAGTTAAATTTAGATGACTAGTTTGATTTTTTTTTTATTTAGTAATTTAGTTTAATATAGTTTTTTTTAAGCTAAGTATTATGTAGTTTTTTTTTAGCATTTGTGGTGTTTAATATAATATATTTTGGTATTGTAGTAATTAAAAATACAATTATAAAAAAATATATTAAAATTGAAATGAAAATAGATAATAGATAGGGCTTCTACTAAGGCTCCCACTAGGGCATACACTATCGATTCCCTTTGAACTAAGGCATAGAAGATATTTGTGGACTTTCAATCAAGATAGTCTTTCTCTTCTTTCTCTAAAACTTTTAAAAAGTAAAAATTAAAAATACTACAAATTCTTAAATATATAAATTTTAAATTATAAATGTAATTAATAAAATAACTTGTAGCTAAATTTTATTTTAGTTGTAAGTCAATTATTTTTTAATATTAAAAATTAAAAATTTTGGATTAATTGAAAATTAAGAATAAATTTTTTTAGGGCTAATTAAAAATAATATAATTTTTAATATTTAAAAAATAATCAAATCAAAATTAAATTTAGCTTGAAATTATTTTAAAAATTAAATTTATAATTTTAATTTTAATAATTAATATATTTAAGAATTTCATCGATTTTTTACATTTCATAGACAAAAACATCATCGTCTATTTCACATAGTTGATACATCATCTAAACAGGAGTACTACATCACCTTTTCTAAAATTCATTTACTAAAGTGCTGGATAATTTAGACGGGATAGTTGAGAATAATTAAACTTTGTAATTTGATAATTCGTTTTCAAACTTTACGAGATAGTAGTGATCAGAAGGCGATGCAATTTCCTTATTTATATGGCATTTTTCCCATAAATTCTTACAACAAATTTGTCTTTGTCACTCTTACAAATAAATCACAAAGTTGCACACCCTTACTATAAGTACTTAATTAATTACAAGTCCAACAAAATAGAAAATTTCACTGGAAGGCATGATCATAGTCATGGTATATGAACGTCTTGCGGATGAAATGCGACAGCCATTTTGAAGCCACAAAGCACAACACAGCCATCAATGCCAAATAATACCTCGCAGCAATGGAAATCGCACTCTGTTTGGCTGCAGCTACAGCTGCAACTGAAGCTACCGAGATAACTTGAAGGGCAGTCTTTAGCACGTTGAGACGTTTATACGCGACGCTGCAGCTGCTGCAACTCACTGTGTGAGTCCAGTACCTGATTAGGCCATCCACAAAGTGAAGCAACAATCAATCAATTTCTATTTAGTCAGTAAACACTGAGATAAAAGATTGCAACTTTTGTAATTACCTGTCAAAGAGCTGCTCTCTTGGAGGAGTGGGTGGAAGCTCTCCACTATATTTATTTTTCCAATCAACTTGTGTGCCACCATACTTGTTAAGCCACCTTCTGAATGCCACGGAGAAGGCATCCGCCTTTGTCGGAACGTAGCAAGCTTTATGCCAATTGAGAGGGCCAACATCTCTCAGCTTTCGTTCCTAATGGAGCATATACACATCTTTCTCAAATAGACCTATCTATGAAATGCCTCTGGACTCTAGATATCATAACCATGCTATACATTCAATAATACTATTAAAGATTTGACCAAGCTCTAATCACAATACTTGCTAACAGATGTCACAGAATTAAGTAAGCAAATTTAGTATGAGAGAGAAAAAAGAACAAGGTTAAGTCACCTCCACATGAAGAAGATAGAGATCTGAATCAAGAATCAAGTTGGGTATCATATGAAGGACCCAGCGTGGAATAATCCAATCCAACCAGACAGTAAAGTTTCTAGGAGCTGCGAAGATCAGCCTGCTGCGACCTGGACTAACTGGAACGCAGTAGAAAATGAGCATAAATTTTTTATCAGAGGGAACATGTGGTAGTCCCGTCGGGACAGGGGGTAATCCCACCTGCACAAAGGAAACACATAATGCTAAGATTATTGGGTAGATACATATGAAATGTGACAAATTGAAACTGCTTACATCTTTTTTTCCATCTGATGATGTCTTTTTCGTGCTTTGATCATCCCCACCGGGAGAGTAATGGCCATAGAATAGGCAAGGTGCAATGAAGTAGTTGTCCCCAAAGATTTGCTTTGCAGTAAAGCCATCTACATCCACTTTCTGAACACTTATCTCGAGCGGTCTCCCTCCTTCTCTGTCAGCCTTCAAGGTGCAGGATAATATGTTCTGTCAGCCATGTCAAACCCGCAAAATAATGCATGTTGAAAATTATGCATAGATTTACTTATCTCTCTGGCAACTCCCCTGTTTTAACTATGCCATAATGTGCATATGGAATATGAGCAGGATCCATAAGATTTTCAATCAAGATTTCGTACCTGAAAAAGTAAATAGATTAAATTTGAAGTCTTGATACTTAACCATCCCAAACTCTTGGTCTGGTTTTGGACAGTGGTTCAAGCTTCAGTTATGTCAAGGTAAAGTATACAAACTTGCAGTCATTGAGGCTATCAAATTGCAGCAAAGCATGATAATTAGAAGTCGATATAGCATCACGAAAGATTCAATATAAATGATAAAAGAGTAGTATTAGCAAACCCGTAGCCTATCTCCCTTGAAATAATCATATTGGAATATGATGGGTCGTCAAGCTCTGGGATAAAATATGGCTTCTTTGTTGAATGTATGTTCTTAAACTGTGGATCCGAATCAGGCCAGAACCATAGAATGCCGTTTTGAAGGCAACTAGGATAAACGGCTACACACGCCTTACTGGAGGTGTGAACCTGCAAGCTCAATTCCCTTTCATCATTTCAAAATCTTGAAATATGAAAGTGGGGAATCCCAAAAATACATTACAAAGTCACATATCATGAAGAGTGGACTCACGGGAGGGCCGTCTTGAGGGGCTTGAGGGATGAGTTTGCAGTCACCGGCGCCACCAAAGCACCAGCCGTGGTAAACACACTGCAGCCTGCCCCACTGATCGATCCTCCCATCTGAGAGCGGCGCCATTCGGTGAGGACAACTATCTTCAAACACCTTCCATGCATTATCATTCCTATCCCACCACACCACCAAATCAATCCCAATCACTTTCTTCGCATGAGGCCTTCTCTTATCCAGATCACACTCCGCACACACCGGGTACCACTGCTCATACCACTCGAATTTCTCCTCTCTCTTCTCGGATTCAATCTCTTCCTCCGTGGAAGGAGTGGTTGGAGAAATGGCGGTGAAACTCTTAAATTTTGATCTCTGGATTGGGAGAATTAGTCGCCGAGATGATGGAATATGCCAAATAGGTTTTTGGAAAGTGTATGTTGAGATGAGCTGGCGGTGAAGTGATGGAAAAGTTGAAGATTTTAGAGCTTCCATGGCGGACAATTGGTTTTAGCACTGATTCAATTCCATCGGAAAATATATAAATACTCCATAAACTTAAAGGAAACGACAACATGCAAAACTAAAAACCTCTTGGTTCAAAGATTACGTTGATTTACAAGTATACTACACATGAATAAGAATAAGGATACAAACCTTTCTTGTTTAGCTTTATTGGGTCTCATAAAAATGGAATCTTTATTGTGGAGAATCAATCTTGAAAAGATTAGGGAGAAAAGAATGGTGAGCTTACTTACACAGTATTAGTTGGCTGTTGTTGTTCACCTCATGAAAAACCAACCACCTTTGGCAAGATGGTACCTTTGTGCAAGAAAAGTTGATCGAGGAAGAAGAAGGAGAATAATTTGGGTTTTGAAAAGTGGAGCTCTGAAGAAATATCTGTATTTGGTATTGGTGGGTATATGTAGACCCCACCAAGTCCACAATTAATTGCATTAGCGTGTATGTTTATAGCAAAATATTTGTATTTAGTATTGGAAAGCGTATGTTGAGATGAGTTGGCGGTGAAATGGTGGAGCTTTTAGAGCTTCCATGGCGGATTCGTTTTAGCACTGATTCAATTTCATCAAACAAATATATGGGGTATAGATATAAACTTACACTGCGCATGCGCAACTAACAACTATACTATTCATGAATATGAATGCGGATACAAATTCTTTTTTTTAAGAAAAGAGCGAAGGTGATGTTTGTATTTGATTCGAAGCGGAATTTAAAAAATGTAAAAAAATATTAAATTTAAAAATTTAGTGAAAAAATGTGAGCGTATTGATTTAGCAGAAAGTGAACCTTATGAAAAGAACTAAATGGATAGTACATTCATACACGGATTGAAATGATAAAAAGGAATAACACTTTCCGGAAAGAGAAACTTTCATCTAAAAAAATGAGGATTCTTTCATTTACAATAAATTTATGTAACCAAATTTTGTACAACCAAAAACTAATTTATTTGAAAAAAAAAAAATTATTTATACATTTAATTAAAATATATGGATGCATATATAGTATATGAAAAGTGTATAATATTGTGATCATATATTTAAAATTTGTATATAATTTTTTTATTTTTTATGGTTTGTATATAACTTTATTTTGTACAAAATTTGGTTACATTCATATTGACTCGTTCTATAATGTTTGGTTTTGAAAGGTGCACGTGGATTTCAGCCACATTTCAGTTGACTTTGAGTGACATTATTTGTGTTGATGCATGGGTCCCACCCATATTTGATAGTTCAAACATATGCTCATATCAATATATCAGACTCAGTTATCAATCGTACTGCTAATTGATTATACAAGCACATTGAGGAGACAGAATTATTGCAATGCAGATAGCACCTTCTATGGTTACAAGTCACTCTTTTGTTTTTTGGATTAAAATAACTCATTAACTAAAATAAAATATAGTTATCTCGATTTTATTTCACTTCTGTTACTTTATTTTCCTAGCTTAATATATAAATAAAATTGCATAAAATTCCATGCTATCTAAGAAAGATGTCACCTTTCTTGGAACGAAGGGAGTATAATGCACGGACAACTGAGTGAGTCCACCATCTGAATATGAGTATATACTACTCCCTCCGTCCCACAAAAGATGTCACACTTGTGAAACAGCACGAGATTTTAGGAGGTTTTGTTTATGTGTTAAATGGAGAGAGAAAATATAATTTTTATATTCATGTGAGAGAGAACTTTTTCCAAAAAAGAAAATATGACATCTTTTGTGGAACAAATTAAAAAGGAAAGTGTGACATCTTTTATGGGACGGAGGGAGTACTTTTTAGTCCGTCCCTGAAAAGTACGAACTTTCTAATTTTGGAAATTCATTTCTATCTAATAAGATGAGATCCATTTTCTACTAATAATATTTTTAAAAATTTTATTTCTATCTCTCTCTTATTTTTCCAATTATGCATTAATACTCGTACTAAATTAAATGTTCATAATTTTTGGAAACGGGGGATTCCAAACCCATTTATGTATTCAAATAAACGGCAGTCGCATGCAAACATGCAGTGGTGGTAACGATAAGTGATGGTTTTTTAAGTGCTTATAACAATCATATTAATTCATCTGCTCATCTATCATATGATCATATTCTTTAACACAAACAACAAAGATGCATAAATAATGAAATTTATTTCAAATTTAGTGAATTGAGTATTATCAGATTCATGATTGATTAAATTCAATATATATCTCAGGGGATATTTCTTTTTTTTTATTCTAGAAGAAAACTTAAGATTCATATTTGTACTGGACTTTTTTTAAAATCCGACTTTGGGAGAGACGCATTAAGATCATGCGTCTCCTTTTAATGAAACGCACGAGCGTCATGCGTTTTAGGGTAAGACGCATAGCCCTCATGCGTCTCTGAATTTTTATTTTATTTTTTAGAAGACGCATAAGCGTCATGCGTCTTTCTTCGAACTTAAAACAGACGCGAGGCAGAGGCAGTAGCTTCATTCTGCGCAAGAGAGGGAAAGAAAAGGCGATTTTCCGGCGATTTTCTGGCGAATCTCGGCGTTTGAGATGGATTTTATTGGTGAAATTCAATTGTTAGTTCTAATGGATTTTATTGGTGAAATTCATTCTATAGTATAGTTTTTGATATGTTTGAGATGCTTGATGCTGTGATTTTTGATAAGTTCGAAGAGAGACGCATGACGCTTATGCGTCTTACCCTAAGACGCATGACGCTTATGCGTCTTCTAATTAAAAAAAAAATCAGAGACGAATGAGGGCTATGCGTCTTACCCTAAAACGCATGACGCTCGTGCGTTTCATTAAAAGGAAACGCATGACCTTAATGCGTCTCTCCCAAAGTCGGATTTTAAAAAAAGTCCAGTACAAATATGGAGCCTAACTTTTACTCTAGAAGCAAAAAAGAAATGCCCCTATATCTCAGTATGCATCAGATTCATTTCAGAGGAGATATCTCAGGAAAAATAAAAGACTTAATTCGCAAATTTTTCAAAATTTAGATTAAATTTGCTGACTGTTCAAAATATTGAATTGTGACAAGCAAATTTTTTAGAAGAAATTTTCAAATTTTTATCTATTTTCTCTTCTATTACTTATTATTTCTCTCACAATATTTACAAATTGACCAAATTATCCATAATTAGGGTTGTCAATTTTTGGCACGAATGATAACACGATATGAACCCGCACGAAATTAATGGGCATGTGTCAAAGCTTATTGGGTTCGTGTTCTTATCGTGTCGATACGATAATGACACGAAAACTTCGTGTCGTGTTCGTGTTACACGTTAAGAAATAATAATAATAATAATAATAATAACAATAATAATAATAATAATAATAATAATAATAATAATAATAATAATATATTATTATTATTATTATTTTCTTTATTTTAAAATTTAAAAATTTAAAAATTAAAATTTAAAATTTAATATTAGAAATAATGTTTATATACTATAATATCATTATTATAGTGTCGTTATTGTCTCGTGTCATATATATGTTGTTATCGTGTCGTGTTGACCCGAAGTGGTTCGTGTCGTTAATGAGTTCGTGTCGTGTTCGTATACGAGGGTAGCGGGTCGTGTTCGTGTTCGTGTTCGTGTTTGGAGTTTTCTTAACTGGTCGTGTTCGTGTTTGTTGTTATCATATTGTGTCGTTATTGTGTCAGCACGATAACGACACAACACGCACGATTTGCCAACCTTATCCATAATATTTCCATCACAATTCTAATATTTTTTACTCCAATTTTATTCTCACCCAATTCTGCATATAACTGCCTCCTCCACCCTGGTGAAAATAGAATTGGAGTTATAAATATCAAAATTATGATGAAAATATTAGGGGTCAATTTGGCTATTAGTAAATATTGTGAGATAAGGAGTAATAAGTTAAAAAGAAAAGAAATAGATAAAAATTTATAAAATTCTTATTCCGAAAAATTCTATGCTACTATTCTATATTCCGAAAAGTCGGCGAATTTAATTTCAAATTTTGAAAGGAATACGAATTAAGTCTCTTTTTCTTAAATCTAATTCCAAATGGAGCTAATTAGTTATCAAATTGTTTGTAGGCAGTGTGTTTAAATACCTATTAAATTGTTTGTAGCACACTGTTTACCTATTGCTAGGCTTCTAGCAATAATAGTACTCCGTATATGTTACCTTCGTGTAAGCTTATTTCAATAAATTTTCAAATGTCACATTCTTTAATCACATGTCCTTTTTACGCGTGATTGCAATTTAATTTGGTTTTCTCTTTTAGGGGGTGAAGTCACACACCACCATCTACTTATATAAAACAATTAAATTTCTTCTAGAAATTTAGCCCTGTTCATCAAACTTAAAAATTACTACTCCCCACATCCGCATTTAAATGTCACATTTTAATCCGATACGGATTTTAAAAAATATAATAGAAAATAGGTTAAAAAAATTAATGGATAGTGTGTCATATTCCTACTTTATAAGTATTTCATCTGTTTCGCAAAAATATGCACTCCTAATTGAACACGGATTTTAATGCACAATTTACAGTAATAACTAATAACTTTCAATTTTATGTGTTAAAATTATCAACACAAAGACATAATTATATCAATACAACATAAAAATTTTAAATATCAACACAAAGACATAAGTTTATCAACACAAGAATATTGATAAATTTATGTCTTTGTGTTGATATTTTTAACACACTAAATTGATATTAGTTATTAGTTATTACTATAAATTAGTTAATATTTGATCACACACCTATCAAAACCAATTAATAAATCAACAATTTTCTCTGTAATTTATTACTATAATATATTAGAAAAGTAATTAAATATCAAAACAACTTCAAAAATTTATGAAATCATAATGTACAGAAGGAAAGCTAATCAAACTATTTATTTAATGTTAAACCATGTTTGCGACCGATAGAAATCTATCCTAAAATCAATTGGTGATAGAAGAAGGCCATAAGACTTATATACTAGTTTCAGTTTTCTCTTGACACTGATGTGGGACAGTCATATGTTATATTTTCCAGTTTCAATTGCCATCACCCTCCCTCAAACCCTTGAAGGTGAACTTTGGAGGGGTTGGACTTTTTCTAATCGATTGGACAATTGGCCCAATTTTTTTTCGATCGATTGGACCACTTGGCCCAAATTTTTAAGTCCAGATATACTGTTGGATCAGTCATTTTTTGGTTTCGGCCCAGATATAGACTTCGGCCCAAATATACTGCGCGTCAGTTAAATTTGACCCACAGTCGGCGACCCGCTCTGATACAATGATAGAAATCCATGAGTTCCATCCTAAAACCAATTGGTGATAGGAGGAAAGCCCATAAGACTTATATACTAGTTTCAGTTTTCTCTTGACACCGATGTGGGACAGTCATATGTTATATTTTTAGTTTCAATTGCCAACCGCGTCGATAGATCACAATGCTTCACAAGCAATTGTTTAAAAATAAAATGCATAACATGCATGATAAGAATTTAAAATAGAAAATAAGATGACTTGATTGTTTTCAAAGGAAAATGCATAATTTTTATGAGAGAATCAAAATGCATAAGAAGAATTAATTATATAGACTAAAAGAGCAATAATTTTTTATTCTTTTACTTTCATAAACAAAAAACATCATAGTTTTGTGCATTTCTATTTCACATATCCGATACATCAACTAAACAAGAGTACTACATTTAATCGTCCACTTTATAAAAATTCATTTACTAAAGTGCCAGAAAATTTCGCCGGGACAGTTGAGAATAATTAAACTGTGTGATTTGATAATTTGTTTTCAAACTTTATGTGATAGTAGTGATCAGTAGATCAGAAGGCAATGCAATTTTCTTATTTATATGGCATTTTCCCCATAAATTCTTACAACAAATTTGCCTTGGTCACTCTTACACATAAAATCACAAAGTTGCACAATCCCAACAAAATAAAAAAATTCACTGGAAGGCATGATCATAGTCATGGTATATGAAAGTCTTGCGGATGAAATGCGACAGCCATTTTGAAGCCACAAAGCACAACACGGCCATTGAACCCAAATAATACCTCGCAACAATGGAAATCGCACTCTGTTTGGCTGCAGCTACAGCTGCAACTGAAGCTACCGAGATAACTTGGAGGGCGGTCTTTAGCATGTTGAGACGTTTATACGCAATGCTGCAGCTGCTGCAACTCACCGTGTGAGTCCAGTACCTGATTAGGCCATCCACAAAGTGAAGCAACAATCAATCTATTTCTATTTAGTCAGTAAACACTGAGATAAAAGATTGCAACTTTTGTAATAACCTGTCGAAGAGCTGCTCTCTTGGAGGAGTGGGTGGAAGCTCTCCACTATATTTATTTCTCCAATCAACTTGTGTGCCACCATACTTGTTAGCCACCTTCTGAACGCCACGGAGAAGGCATCCGCCTTTGTCGGTACGTAGCAAGCTTTATGCCAATTGAGAGAGCCAACATCTCTCAGTTTTTTTTCCTAATGGAGAATATATACATCTTTCTCAAATATGGCACCTTGGCATCAAGATCATAATCATGCTATACGACTAACAGAACTAGCAAGATCAAGTAAGAAAATTTGGTACGTGAGAGAAAAAGATTAAGTCACCTCCATATGAAGAAGGAAGAGATCTGAATCAATAATCAAGTTGGGTGTCATATGAAAGACCCAACGTGGAACAATCAGACCCAACCAGCCAGCGAAGTTCCTAGTAGCTGCGCTGATCAACCTGCTACGACCTGGACTAACTGGAACGCAGTTGAAAATGAGCATAGATTTTTTATCGGAGGGAACATAGGGTAATATCATCGGAACAGGGGGTGATCCTCCCACCTGCATAAAAGAAGCACACAATGCTAAGCGTATAGGGTAGATAAGTATGAAATTTGACAAATGCCAACTGCATACATCTTCTTTTCCATCCATGCTTTGATCATTCCCACTGGGAGAGTAATGACCGTAGAATATGCAGGGCGCAATGAAGTAGTTTTCCCCAAATATTTGTTTTGCAGTGAAGCCATTTACATCCAGTTTCTGAACACTTATCTCGAGTGGTCTCCCCCCTTCTCTGTCGGCCCTGAGAGTGCAGGATAATATGTTCCGTCAGCCATTTGAAACTCGCTAAATAATGTAAGATGAAAATTATGCATAGATTTACTTATCTCTCAGGCACTCTCCTGTTTTCAGCATGCCATAATGCCCATATGGTATATGAGCAGGGTCCATAAGATTTTCTATCACGATTTCGTACCTGAAAAGGTCAAATGTAGTGAAATCTCTTGTTTGGGATAGACATGAGACAGAGGTCAAGTATACGTACATTGAGGCCGTGTTTGGTTCTCTTCTGATAATCAGAAGATGATATAGTAATATAAATGATAAAGAGTATTAGTATTAGCATACCCATAGTCTACCTCCCTTGAAATGATCATATTGGAAAATGACGGGTCGTCAAGTTCTGGAATAAAATGTGGCTTCTTTCGTCAGATGGATGTCCTTACAGCTGCAACTGAAGCTACCGAGATAACTTGAAGGGCAGTCTTTAGCACGTTGAGACGTTTATACGCGACGCTGCAGCTGCTGCAACTCACCGTGTGAGTCCAGTACCTGATTAGGCCATCCACAAAGTGAACAACAAATCTACGGCTACACACGCCTTACTGGAGGTGTGAACCTGCAAGCTCAATTCCCTTTCATCATTTCAAAATCTTGAAATATGAAAGTGGGGAATCCCAAAAATACATTACAAAGTCACATATCATGAAGAGTGGACTCACGGGAGGGCCGTCTTGAGGGGCTTGAGGGATGAGTTTGCAGTCACCGGCGCCACCAAAGCACCAGCCGTGGTAAACACACTGCAGCCTGCCCCACTGATCGATCCTCCCATCTGAGAGCGGCGCCATTCGGTGAGGACAACTATCTTCAAACACCTTCCATGCATTATCATTCCTATCCCACCACACCACCAAATCAATCCCAATCACTTTCTTCGCATGAGGCCTTCTCTTATCCAGATCACACTCCGCACACACCGGGTACCACTGCTCATACCACTCGAATTTCTCCTCTCTCTTCTCGGATTCAATCTCTTCCTCCGTGGAAGGAGTGGTTGGAGAAATGGCGGTGAAACTCTTAAATTTTGATCTCTGGATTGGGAGAATTAGTCGCCGAGATGATGGAATATGCCAAATAGGTTTTTGGAAAGTGTATGTTGAGATGAGCTGGCGGTGAAGTGATGGAAAAGTTGAAGATTTTAGAGCTTCCATGGCGGACAATTGGTTTTAGCACTGATTCAATTCCATCGGAAAATATATAAATACTCCATAAACTTAAAGGAAACGACAACATGCAAAACTAAAAACCTCTTGGTTCAAAGATTACGTTGATTTACAAGTATACTACACATGAATAAGAATAAGGATACAAACCTTTCTTGTTTAGCTTTATTGGGTCTCATAAAAATGGAATCTTTATTGTGGAGAATCAATCTTGAAAAGATTAGGGAGAAAAGAATGGTGAGCTTACTTACACAGTATTAGTTGGCTGTTGTTGTTCACCTCAAGAAACACGCCCATTGCGACAAAACGCCCAAGCCCAATCTTAAAAAAAAAATTATGAAAAAATTGATTTTTAATTCTAAAAAATCGATTTTTAAATTAAAAAATTATTTTTTAACTTGAAATAAAAACTATAATTTCACAATGATCCATACTAAAAGAAGGATCCGTGAATTAGTGAAAGAATATATTTTATAGAATATAATCCTTCACACTAAATGAGCATGTATTGCATTACTTGAGTAAACCTTTTATAGATAGGTTTTCAATTCCAACTTTTATGTGACTTCGATGTGGGAAAAATGATAATTTTATAGATAGGTTTTCAACTCCAAATATCTTTGTGATTTCGATGTGGGACAATTAGTTTTACACTTAAAAGAGAGTTTTTTGTTGCTTTATGTAAAAGTTTGTTTGATTTCAATGTATAATCTATGTTTAGCCAAATGGTAAATATATCTTGGAAAATTATAGAGATTGTGTGTTCAAGTCCCAAACTCAACATACTTTTTTTATTTTGACCTTTATTATACTTTACTCATTTTATTCGATTAATGTAAGTGTTTTATTTAAATTTATTGTGTTGTATAATATTGTATTTATATTTTGCTATTTTTTATTTAATTAAAATTAAATATATAATTTATAATTTTTAAAAAAATATTAAGTAATGCATGATTTTTCATTTAATTTATTATTTAATTTTTTATTTATAATATGTGAAAATATAAAAAAATAACATTAAAATTGAAATGAAAAATGGATAAGAGATAGGGCATCATCCACTAGAGCTCCACCATTGCAGAAAGATAGAGCATGCTGACGTGGCAACCACTAGGATTCTCACTAAGGCTTCCACTAGGGCATTCATTGTGGATGCTCTTAGTTGGCTGTTGTTGTTCACTTCATGAAAAACCAGCCACCTTTGTCACGATGATACCTTCGTGCAACAAAAGTAGGAGAATAATTTGGGTTTTGAAAAGTGGAGCTCGGAAGAAATATTAGTAGTATTTGGCAAGTCTACAATTGATTGCATTAGCGCGTATGTTTATAGTAGCAAAATGAATGACAATATTAATATATTACTCCTAGAAAGATAAGCTATACTTTACTTGTGGAAGGTAGGATGGTATGGGAAAGTTTATTTATAATTATGAGTCCACAGCCTGCACTCATGTATATTACGTGGGTTCGTCGGTGAGGGGGGTCTCTCTGTTTCTGTTTGTTTGTGAAGAAGAAGAAAGAAAAAGGGTGGGAGCGGGGAAGAAGAAAGGGAAAGGGAGATTTTTTTCATTTCATGTTACTCTCTTTTTTCTCCAAAGTTTGTCTCAATTTGATCTGGCATGGATTTTAAAAAACTATTTGATTTTGTGTTAAATAGAGATGTGTAGTAGAATAAAAGCCGCACATTGAGGAAATTGAAGAGTGTATTTACAAACTTTGTGGGAAAGTCAAAAATAGTAAATTGGAACAAACTTTAGGGTTTAGGGACATAGGCAGTATTATTTTTGAAATATATCATATTATTATGATTACAGTATGGGAATAGTTTATATTATTAGGTTATACCATTTAAATGGACAAAATTTCTAAAATAGAAATAATATCACTTTTTTTAAATTTTATTTCCACTTAAATTCATAAAACAATAAAATCATGTGTCAAAAATAATTTGTTTCATTAAAAATGGAACATAATGAGTATTATAATTATTACATGTAATTTGAATGAATAGGTTGAAGATGCATTCATAGAGTTATGGTTTATTGTGGGAGTCTAACACAGAAAAAGAGGAGAATAATGAAATCTCGATTCATGGTTGATTCGAGAGGTAGTACCTACTTAGCAATTAGCAAAATTCTAGCCATAGTATGTAATCCAATTCGTGCAAAGATTCTATCAATATTTTTTTGAAGTCACTTTCTTTACCCAATAGGACCATAGTACGTATTATAGCAATTTAATTCGGTTTCCTTTAAAAGTATAGAAGTTACATTTTATAGTATTGGCAATGACATATAGGATGGCCCAATCTTGAGTGAGAGTATGTAAGTAGAGTCCATTTCGAATGAATTTACATGGGTGTGGTTGTGGCCCATTTATACCACCCATAAGATAAAACACACAACAATTGACCATTAAAGGCCTCTTCTTCATTTCCCTAATTTTATGTCTACTAGTAGTACTTACCCACAGCAAACAATAACAAAACTCTCAAGGAAAAAAGAAGCAGTTGAAGTCATATTTAAAGTTTGTTTAGACACAAAAAAAACAGACACATTCGAATCCGGGAAAGGTCAAAGTCACCCTAAACTAAAAAAAAGCACCATTACTTTGTAAAAATGAAGATGTTTGGAGGCCAACTACAAACAGTTAGAAATGTCACTCTACTTCAATAGCACGAGATTTTGAAGGAGTGTTTTTGGTATACTTATGTGAAAGAAAACCTTTATCAAAAAAAAAAAGAGGTGATATTTTTTGTCGGACAAACTAAAACGGTAAGTGTAATATTTATTTTGGGATGGAGTATTAATCAAATGTAAGAACTGGGCTTGGGCCAAACGGGTATAAGTAGGTTCTTTTACCCAACTATTATTGATTCATATTCGGCCCTAAAGATAACAGCCACAAATCGCATTAGGCCATTTTTGTGGGGATGAGTTTTGATTTCAAACTTATAAAGTGTTGGTATATTTATCAAAGGAATACTAATAGTATCTCTTTTGTAAATAACATTCCAACAACTCTATATATAGAGTTATATTCTTCTTTAAAAATCAATTTCTTTCTTTAATTGTAACTTTTGATTATTTCCTTCAATTACCAATATTTTCTTCGTTCCAATACCATAAGGTGTTGTAAGTGTAATTGCTTTTGAAATTTCATTTGGAAAATTTGAAAAATACATTTTGTTACAGGATAATTTCTTTAATGTCCTCTGAATCTACCACTGATTTTATTTATTTAAGCTAATTGTTATTTTTCACTAACGGCCTGTCACATTACCATAACTCTATTTTCATGTGGAAATGTACTATAGGATTTCATATCAAATGCGAAATCTTTTTGCATTGACATGCATGTATGTCCATAAATTTTTTGTCTAGAGAAAATCTACTTATATTCCATATTTAGATTTCTTGTCTCTTCATAGATGTGTCCTCATATAAACCTAAGATTCACAGTGCTAATTTAATTCATACCAAAAAAATTGTCACTTAACCCTAATGTGCAGATACATGAATGGACACACCACAACTATTCAAGAAAACATGATTCACAAATCCAGCAAGGCCATTCTTATAGAAAGAGAGAGCCTGTGAACATATTTTAAAAAAAAGGAAGAGTAACTGATAATTATACTCGAGGAAGTGGATGAATGATTGGGAGAAAATTAATGCAATCATACAAAAAAAAAGCATGGATCAATCATGCAATTTTGTAATATTTCACATTAAACAACCCTTTCAAATGTTGATAAAAATAATAAAT
Source organism: Salvia hispanica (assembly GCF_023119035.1). NCBI lineage: Eukaryota > Viridiplantae > Streptophyta > Magnoliopsida > Lamiales > Lamiaceae > Salvia > Salvia hispanica. Next base: position 45,811,765 of record NC_062968.1, read on the forward strand.
ATGCAGGGTTTTGTTCGGGAACAACCCTTTACAATAATCACAAAAATTGGACATTCATGAACTGAAATTATAATGTAGAAGACGTTATTATTGCAGATCTTGATGGAATATATTCTAGTATTCAATTTTGTCCCTGTACTTGTAACTGTCCTTTCTTTTGGATCTAAGTGACAGTACACCCTGGTTGCTTTCTAACAATATTTTTTGTCTTGATACAGATTTTTCTAAACACAAAATTAAATTACAATCATAAGCTAGATAATAAATTATTGTTTTTTTTGGCCTTATAAAAACTATAAATATGTGGTGGGATTTAAGTAAAACCTTTTTTTTTTTTTGGCAAGATCTATACTCTAAGATATTTGGAATATAAATTTGTTACTCATTCCACAAAAAAGGGCATTATTAATTTATCATCATCAAGTTCAAGTCCAAGTTGTGCATTTTCTTGCCTTATCATTTGGTAACAAACTGAGCAGCAACTCTTCTACTAGTATATTATTAATTAATTTCATGTTTATGTCTGTGCTTTTTGCATGTCTTATGTTTGGATTGTCATGGCATTACAGCTCAATTAGAGTTCTGAAAATTGTGCATCTTGATCAGAGTTAAGTAAATAATTTTTTTATTAATTACTGCTTTTTTTATAGAGTGAATTCTCGAAGTAATGACCTAAATATGGTATGAGAATCTTGGTGGACAAGCCTTCATGAATTCTTGCTCCACATCTCCCTAGATGAGAGAAAAAAAAATTGACCAGCTAATCCATTTTGATTTCTTTCAAATTTTTGATAAAAAAGAACAATATTTTTATCCTGTAACTCAATTTGTTTATTAGTATTCAAAAAGTGTGTAGGTGTTTGCATTTGATGCGTTTCCATCTACCATTTTGACTTAGTCTTTACTTCCCATTTTAGAAAATTCTATACAATTAATTGAGGATCCAAAAAATGGATCGATTACTTAAAACTATTGGCACTTGATTTGAAAAAAATATGTTGCTTATATAGTTTTTAGATATTTTTATTTTATATCATGAGACGATATTTTTGGACCATTTAGATCTAAATTAATCACTAGTAGTAATACATTTATCAAGTTTTAAATCCAAGAATATGTCTTAAAGTTAGTGTCTTCCCAGCTGTAAGAACATGCCACGCACTCCAAAATTTGTGAGATATGACTGTTATTCCTGAAACAAAACAATTCTTTAATCACCATTATGCGATGAAATAATTTTCTTGAAGTAATTAATACTACTATATACAATCATGGTTTTGACATTTGACTGAAGACCCCATCGTTGACCGCCAAATCAACTTCTTCTTTATCAATTACCAGTATTATATCTTCTTCCTATAAGGGCTTATACATGCCATTATATATTATACAAATTCTCACCAAAAGTGTGTGTATTATTGTTTTTTATTAAATAAATTAAATGCGGTGCCATCCACCAAATTGCCAGGTCTTTTTATGATATTTTTTTCCCTATTCATATGTATTTGCTCTTGTAGAATATTGTTGCAAGCAACATACCACTTTCTTGAACATTTGTGAGATTATACTAGGAAATTGTCTAGAAATTAAATTCAAGATAAATGAAAGAAAACTTGCAGCTCACTCACCCAACATTTGTCAACAAGAAGACTTAACTTTTAAGAAAACAAAATAATAAGAAAATAGTAAACAAAAAAGAGTCAACTGAACACAAAACACAAACTGCTGGAAAATTTATCCATACAGCTTGCCAAATTTATGATGAATGAACAGACTTCAAAGCCGACCCCACAAGCCAGCATCATCTTGTTTTACAAATATATGCATGACGTGTATTGATGAAGTAAATCTCGAAATTGGTCTCAAAGCGTATTGAACAAGTCATATTCAATTGCTACAAAGTACAAACGCGTGAAATTGATGCAAATTTTACTCTTTTTTTGGTAGTTACAGAATTATAGAAACCTTACTACCAATGTATCTTCATCTTTATCACATGATATCTCCAAATATTGCAACTACAAGAGATTGATGGGAGTTGTAATGAGGAAAGAATCACATATATATTCCAAGGAGTTACATTGTCAAAATATATATACAACCTACATCATCTTCTAGTATTCTGTACTAGATTTGGAGAACAAAATTGATGTACATGGGTATTCTAAAAAAATGGTTAAAAAATTATAAAAATGATGGGAATTCCTATTGCAATGAAAAACCAAAGAATTCCCTTGAAATTGCTTAAAATCAAAAAATGAACACTAGTTTAGTATGAGAGTGAATGAAGAAGTGAGCACTGTTTTGTGGAATGAACACTACTAGTCCGGCAAGAAAGAATGCTGATGCCTGCTCGTCGCGATTCAGATGGCAAAGGGGCGTCTAATCTCAGCCGTTGCATGCTTGTTGGAGACAGATTCACTTCCTCTAAGGCGCGTTCTTGGAGGCGCCAAGGATAGTCTCTCACACAGCCTATCCGAGGGCCTGCCCCGGTGCTCCAGTTGCAAGAAAGCTGCTTTCCCAGTTGGAAAGACTTGCTTTCTTTGTGTTGGCTGATTCTTTGTGAAATGCTCTCCTCTTCGGCCTTGGCCTCATCGGACTCAGTCGGTGATTCTAGGAGGAAATCATCAGAGGTTGATCTTTGTTTTTCAGACATCAGCTTCTCTAACAAGCTATCTTTGCAAGGTATCTCGAGGGCAGTCAGTTCTCGACTGAAGCCTCTTGATTGGCGCGTCTGCAGAGAAGCACCTGTGGTGCTTTCGTCTGCAGGCTGAGCTTTATCTGAGGATGTTGAAGCTGCATCATCTTCTGATGCATCGTACAGATGGTCTTCTTCTTCATCGGTGGAATCAAGCTGCAAGTAACGAGACGAATATGTTAAGAACACGAATCATGATTTGGTCACGAAAAAACATCACATGAAACAAACATGAAAGGATAGGTAGTTCTTCTTCATACCTTAACATCATTGAGATCCACATTATTCTCCCTGAGAAATGATATGAAATCTTGGAAATTTTCTGGTGTTGGTTTGTAATGACCACTGTGAGGCCACACTGCCTGTTGTGAATTCAAGTAAATTAATTAGATTAACGTCTTAAATCATAATAAGAAGAAGTGAGAGTTTCATCAATGTGAATATACCTTCAAGACTCCATTTTCAGCTACTATCCTCCCGGCAGCCAGTGTGGCTCCGCCTGCCAAGAAACTTGAGTGTTGGAACGTGCCCTTCTTTTTCTTCCCGACATACAATGTCCTCGACGTGCTGAGGACAAAAATCCACTTAGAACCCCTAGTGGTGTGGAGGGGCTCCCCTGTCTGCTTGTATAAGAGCCTCCCACCCTCAATCACAACTTCATACGCCTTTCGTTCCATCTGTCATACCAAAACAGCCAAATTCAGTAAGAAAATTATCTCAAAGACTAATCTTTTTAACTACTTAATGCAGACATTTGGAGTAATCCTAATAGACATACCGGGCCAAGATACTTGATGCATTGTTGCTGAAGTTTCGAACGAGGGCACTTCTCGACAATATTGATGTCTTTCCCTTCTCCAATATCTAGCCTGCACAATATCAAACATTTAGTTAGTACAACAAGATACAAATCTCATCTTCTTGGGAGGAAAATAAACATATGCAAGAGTTGAAAGATGCTCACCAATAAAAGAAGGGCTCTTTGCTTTGTGAATTCAACCATTTAACATAATAGAAATGGAGATTGTGGCCATACCGGTGCCGTGGATCAATCTGCTCAAAACCAAATTCAATCAAATCAGTAAACATTCCAAATGAATTCAAGAAATACTCAAACAAAAATTCAATGATGGTGGAATTGCTCACAGCTTCAAGCCAATGCTGCAAAGCAAGTTTCTGAGCTTTTCCATTCCTGGACAGCCCCTTTCCAACCTGCAGATTGGAACATTGTTAGGCAATTGATGAGAGCATTAATGTGTGTAAAGCAAAGCAATTTGTGACAGGAATTCTACCTTTGCAGCCCTGGTTCTTGCTCTTGACCAGCGCGAGATGGCGGTCTCGTGTCTGTCATTGTCGAAGAAGGAAATCGAGCTATGCTTGAGCTCCGCAAAGTCTAGCAGCTTCCACCAGCTCTGCTCCATGAGAACTGCACAATCTGCTAACTTCCTCCTAGTTCTGAAACTCTTGTAAACCTTCTGCAACTTTATAGCTGCCTCGTGTTTCGGAGAATGAGGGAGAATCCCCATCAATGATCCAGCCAAAGGGCTCATCAGATCATCAAACATACATTTGTTGTCAATGTCATCACCCTCATTTTGTATGCCTTGGAGATTGATGGACTCAATTATAGGCTTACTGATCTTGTCATTGCTTATCAGATTTGCAATGAAGGACTCAAAACTGATGTCTAAATCAGAGTTAACTGTGAGAGGGCTGGAAGGATATACACCCATGCAACTTCAACACTTGCTTTCTACAAATGAAAAAAAAAATGCTCAAATTGATTAGTAAATAAACACGGTTTATATGGAGCATAGCAGAGCAAGAATCACACATATTTCAGATATGGTAGAGCCAAAAACATAAGTGCAGAGATCCCACAAAACCGATTTGAATGTATATGCAAAATCCCATTTTTGAAAAGTTAGAGAAAGTGAAATGCAAAACAAAGGCACCAATGAAAACAAGAAATATCAAGAAAGGCGCAAGCTTTTTACCTCAATGCAGAGGATAGTCCCAGAAAATGGGATGAAATTAGAATTGGGAGAAATCTTGAAAGAGAAGAAGAAAAGATCTTTTCTTTAAATTGTGTGTGGAATGCAACAGCAGCCCTTTTCTTGGTTTGATTCGATAGTATTATGAAGGGCTACATGTGTGTGTGTATATATAGAGGAGGCGAGTTTGAGAGAGAAGGGGAGGTGTGTGTATGTGTGAGAGAGAAAGAGAGAGAAGCACGTGGAAATGTGGAACGGACTTTTTAGGACATGTACTTGTGTTCTTTTGCACGGAAATGAAACCCAAAAAATAAACATTTTTGCACCCCGAAAAATGGGCAATTTTCATATTCTACCAATTGTTTAATTCAACTTCATCAATTTCCCAAGTTTCATAGGACTTTATTGTCACCTAGTTTTATTAGAATAGTGTCCACTTCTTGAGTTTGTTGACTTTAATGTGTGAGGCCACTTTTAATATTCTGTTCCTCCCAATTATATAAGTTTATTGTAACTTTTACAGAGATTGAAAGAAATTATTGGAAAATATAAGCTACATCCAACATTTTTCTATAATCATATTAAATTTTTTCATATTATAAAGTAAGAATGATTAGATGTTTTGTCTTTTGTTAAAAAAAAAATAACTCAATTTTGTTGGGATGGACTAAAAAAGAATACGATTAACTTTTTTAGGGAGGAGGGAGTAATATTTTATTACAAAATTTTGGAGTGAATTGATTGAGTCAAATTTCAAAGTATGCTCTTCAATTTCCAATCCAACCTTGGTGAAAAATTAATTGACTCCTCAAAGAGTAAACGCCACTGCTGATGTAACACTTTTCCTGATTTAGTAGGTAATACGCCAATCATAATCGCTACAACAACTTACTCAACAAGGGATCCTAATCAAAATTTAGCTCATAATTAAGTATAATATATGTTGGGGACCAATTATATTGACTTGGTTAGGTGATGATGTATTTGCTTAGGTTAGGTCGAGGGGATATGCATGTAAATTTTGGTGAACAAATTTAATTCAAATTATATCAAATTTTGATTTTGAAAATTCCATCAACTTTTTGTGAAGGTGTCCCACGACTTCATTGAATATAGACAATACTAAAAGTGTAATAAAGTAGCAAGAAGAATATCCTATAAATATATGAACTGAAATTCTGGCAAATAGTGAACTAGCTATCGGTTGCTCTATATTAATGCTTTTTGTTAGTGCAAATTTGAAAATTCACGAGAGATTAATGAGCTTAATTTATTTAAAAACATGTGGTATCACACACGTTGAAGTATTCATACACGAGTGATGATTAATTTTCTAGCATTATATGTACTTTTAAATTAGTTAATTTGGGGTTAAAAATGTGGAAAGTACTTGGTTGTAACGTGTAAAAAACCAAAAATAATGTCAAAGCTAATAAAGTCCAAATGTATGATTATAAATTTGTACTTGCGTTTGTTTCAGAAGTTGCATTCATTATTTATGATAGTACTACTATATTTAAACTCTAGGTGGTTCACATAAAAATCTTTTTTTTATAGTGTATGAAACATGAACCAATAAAATTGTAAATTCATCCCTGTATTTTATATGGATTAGTTATCAAATTTTAAACTTAGCTGTAACTCTCCTTTAATTTCAATGAATAATGCACTTCTTTTCTTTTCTATTAACTAATCATAATTGGATCCAATAATATTACAACTTTCCAACAAAAGGCCGATATGTACAGGCACGATAATCACTTGCATAATCGTGCTTTAAGTCCTTAAACAACTCTGTAATGAGCCAATTATATAGATCAAAAGAGGTCACACTTGGCACATTAATGACTGTACACTCTAATTATTATAATCACTAATTAATTAAAAACTTAGAGTATGATATGGTGCGTGGCACATTAATACACATATGCAAAGTATTAACAAATTAGATAAAAATGTACATTTATTTTAAGTAAATTATTGGTGCCACTAAAAGGTTTATTTGATTCTACCATATCTAAAATGGGAGTGACAAGATTTATTTGCTTATTGTTTATTTGGTTGCCAGCATTGTTAACCCAACAAATCTTTTCCCCCAAAAACCCAACCACGCAATATTTAGATTCTTGAGTCACTTTTAACTTTTTCTATTAGTTCAAATTAACAATCACAGAATGAATTTTATAGTATAAGAAAGAAGAAACGTTCAATATTTTTAATCTGAATTTTAGGGCATAATGCCAACTCTGCTAAACCTGCAGCTCTAAACTATATTCATTTAGTGCGATTACTACATTTATACACGTATAAATGTGTGTGTTTGTGAGAGAGAAAGAGACTGAAAGAGATCCAATAGGAGGTCGCCAGAAGTGCATTTTGAAGATACAAGGTCCACTACAAATGTCACTGTATAGTTTATTTTTCAATAAAATTCAGGTAGTGAAAAAGAAATAAAAAAATGAAGAGGGAACACTAGTAGGTTTGATTGATACTCCATAATTTAGATATCAATTTCTGATTTAATGTTGTTTTAATTTAGTTTGATTGGTAAGATTGTAAAAGCAACCGAAGCATATAGTAGTATAGTAAAAAAGTGAATTACATATTTAATTTTACAATTTACTATATTCACAAAATATACTCTATAGCTAGTAGTATTAATTTTAGGTAGCATGACAAGTATTGATCTAAGTATTTCCACAGAAAAAGAAGATGGGTTACAAATCGAAAAATAATGTGAACTGAAAATTATATAGTACTACTACTAGGATAATAATTAGATTTATTTTTGTCTATATCCGAAAAGAAGAGCGTGTTTAGGTTATCAAGAATAAGAAACTAAAAGTAAACTAATACTCACTTTGCATAAATATATAATTGGGGCGTGTGACACGGCTGGCAGTATGAACTACTAATATTATTGAAAAATTCCAATTTAACCAAAAAAATGAAAACAAAAAGACAAGGTTTAGAATTTTTGTGTGTCGAGTACATAAAAGTCGTGTAACTCGTAACGCGTATCCCTAAAATGTAGACCAATTCATCACTTATTGGTTTTATTCTCACTCATACACACGCAGAAGAGACGCACTCAATTGTCCGAGTGTTGAGTGTCAACCAATTACAGGAATAGAGAGGCGTTGAACCGACAGTTTCGGTTCATATTACCGACCCGATACACTATTAACCAGATTTTATTCACTTTTGATCGGTTTTAGGTATGAATCAATGGTTTAATATAAAAGTAAGATTATGAAATAAACTACAGAACCATAAATGCTACTCCATCCATCCTTGAAAAATACTCCCTCCGTCCCACTTTAGAAGTCCCGGTTGAGTTCGGCACGAGTTTTAAGAAATATAAAGAAAAGTTGGTGAAAAAAGATAGTGAAATGTGGGTCCTACTTTTATATATTAGTTTTATAATAAAATGTGAGTGGAAAAAAGTGGGTGGAATGTTGGAACTATTACCAATTATGGAATATTCCAATCGGAACTCCTAAAGTGGGACACCTAAAAGTAGTAAATCGGGACTCCTAAAGTGGGACAGAGGGAGTATAAACATTATTGCGCACGAATTTTAATGCATAATTGGTAGTAATTTATTAGACATGTAGAGAGAAATAGTGAAAGTAGTATTAGAGCATAGTTAACGCAGCGGGCCGGACCGCACCTGGGTCCCGGCCCACGGCCTCGCGCGTTGGAGGAGGAAGATTCGCGGCCTGAGCTGCGTCTGGGGACGGTAGAGCAGCCCGGGGCCGCGCCCCATTGCATCCCGGCTCGACATTGGAGCTTTCAGGGCTGCGCCCTGTTGTGTCCCGACTCGGCGTATGGGGTGTTCGGTTCGGACCCAAACCCCCTAATTTTTTAATTTTTTTTAAATTCGATTTTTGACTTATCTATATCCCATTTCTTCAACATTCTTCTCTCAATTTCTCACTTCTATCCTCTATTTATTCCAATATTTTTTTATTCATTTTCTAGGACTTGTAACTTTTATTTTGTAGGGTTTGTAATCTTTTATTTTTGACTGAATAATGAATTTTTTGGAGTAAAATAGCTTGTAGTAGTGAATTGTGCAATTTAATAGTCGGGGCCTGGATGGGGACTGCAGGGTTATAGGAGTTGTGGCCTAGGTCTGAAAATTATGGGAATAATGACGTGGAGGGGACTTGGAGCCTCCGGACCAGGGTTAAGGGTATCCACAACCCCGGCCCGAATTCAGGCCCCAAGTCCCCTCCACGTCATCATTCCCCTAAATTTCAGTCTCTGACTACAACTCCTCTAACCCTGTAGGCTCCATTCAGGCCTCATCCGGGCCACAACTATTAAATTGCACTATTCATAACTACAATAGATTTTACTTGTAAAATAGAATACGCTGAACAATTAAAACATGAAAAATTCATTGTTCAGTCGAAAAAAAATTTACAAGTCATAGAAAATGAAAATTACAAATCCTAGAAAAAAAAAATTGGGGCTTGCGGTCCAGCCCGAAGGCTCTCCAACGCCGGGCCGGAACTCGTTGGGTCACAACCCATGCTCCTCCAATGTTACGCCGGGCCGGACCTGGGCACGGCCCCCGGGATGCTACTCGCTCCCTCCAACACGACGGGCTACGGATAAGCATGCTCGAATGATGCTCTTAGTGGAGAGTAGAGTCCACCTTTACAAGTTTGTAACTGAATTTACAAAATTAGAAAGTTCATTCTTTTTAATAATGGACTAAAGAAAAATACTCTCTTAGTTCCATAAAAATATGGGCAATGGATATGGCACGTGAATTTAGACAGAATTGGTAAAGAGGATGAGAATACTGGTATGGTAAAGTAAGAGGATGAGAATAATGGTATGGTAAAGTAAGAGAGAGGATGAGAATAATAGTTAAAGTAGTGTGTTAGTGGGTTGTGAGACCTACATTATTAAATTGATATAACTTTCCAAAAATGGAATACACATATTTTTGTAGATACGGCGAAATGAAAAATGCATATATTTTTATGGAACGGATGAAGTTCATATTTTTCTGTGACGAAGGGAGTAAGTGAAAGAAAGAATATTTATGAAAGGGCTCAGGTTCTTTCCTCGGGTTTTCGTATGTAATTTGGAGTGTATCCAACTCGATCAGGAAGAGATTCCCGACCCAGCATGAGTCGTTGGTACGACAACCGGGACCTGGCTTCAAACAAGTTTCCTCAACCCACTTCTACTGATTAGTATAATGGAGGTAAGGGTCGAATCCCACGAGAATGGACACGTTTTGATAACTGCGGTGACTTTCCTGGGTGTTTTGGTTAGCTACCACGCTTGGGTTGAGATTTTACCTAGGCAAAAAATAAAGGTGGTACTCTACTGACTAGTAGGCGTGAAAATAACAGGCATGTGGTGGTGTTCGTGAAAATAGGGGACAAGGTGTCTCAGAGGCATATGGAAAGTAGACAGTTACTAAAAGAGGAAAATTAGACAACAAGGTATATCTGGTGGCTGGTGGCTCTCTGACAGGTCTGGATAGTATAACTGAAAAGTAGGGAACAAAAGCAAAAGTAACTTAAAAGTAAAAGTGGTCCAAACTAAAGTTGATTTTGACGTTTTCTTCTTCACCAAGTATTAACAAAAATCATATGAACACAAACACCATAACTAAACTCAGATTCATAACCTCAAACTCAAGATCCATTGATTAAAATGCTCAACTTAAAATAAACGGTGAAACTGCAATTTTACTTCTACTGACTGACATGCAAGGCGGTGATTATAATGCAACGCGAAGACTCAAGCACGAAGATTAGACTAAAACATAACTATAACTTCAGATCGACAACTCCATATAAGAAAACACTTAGAAATTAAAAGCAACAACTAGATCTAATTTTCTTAGGCAGAATGAAGCAAACTCGAACCAAAGCGACATACGAAATAGAAACTTCATAATTTAAGCGTTGGAACTTCACAAGTACTTCAAAAGGCAACAACGATGAGTGTTTGCAACAAAAACAACGACGAAAGCAAGTAAAGATTAAACTAGAAAGCAAAGTAACGATTGTTTGGCCACTTCGGGCGATGATACTGCTATACTACTACGATAATTGGCTGGAACGGTGGATCGATGACTTCTCCGGTAGACTCTTGGACGTCAAGTGACCATGGCTGTGGCGAGGAACGAGAGATTGGACAATGCTGAAGGAACCGATCTTCTAGAGAGAATTCTAACTAAGTGTGGTGGTTGGACTTTTTCGAACTCTACGGGATCAACTCTAAAGGCGAACTGCTTCTCTCTCTCCAATTGGCTTCTTTTATAGGGAGGCTTGCCCTTGCTTTTAGGGTAGACTTCCTTCAAGTTTTGACTTTTATGCACTTGTTAATGATCATCCCAGCTATCCTTCTTCTCCATCTCGAGCCTTTTCTCCGGCATGCATCCCGGTCAGTATTGCACCCTTCTAGCGCCCTTTTCACTTGCGTCACTCGAATCGTCTCCTACTGACTTGGATCCTTTAATCCTGCACACTTGAGCAACTGTTTTGCAGATAATACATGCATTTCACGACATACTGACCAGTAACCAAGGCTTAGAATACGACTTATCAATTTACAATAAAATTAGGTTAATGGAGTAGTAAAATTGAAATATAAAAAATTTATAAATTTGTAAATTACAAAGTTTAAGTAAAACAAACTCACAATCTTACATCAAAATTACTCCTTCCGTCCTAATATAAGCAACTCATATTTTTTTAGAACTTCCCGCTTAAATAGAGTCATATTCTTTTTGTAGCAAAAATATCGAAACAAATATTTAGATGAGACGATGTTCAAAATAGGACTGACAATTTTTTATATGACACAAATTCACACGAAATTATCGGTCAAATCCGCATGATAATTTCGGGTTAGATGCGGATAACTCGTTAAGAAATAATAATATTATTTTCATTATCTTTTAAAACAATGCTACTTTTATTCTTTAAATTTTTGTAAACCCGAGTTTACGTGTAAATTCTTTAAAATGTATTGCTTGGTTAACACTTGATTAAATTGATTTTCTTGTTTAAATATAGTTTTTTTAATTAATAAAAAAAAATGGTGGAATTCCTTAATTAATGATTATTTTATGCATAAATATGTTTTAAATCTTTTTTTTTAAATATTTATAATTTTTAACGTTTTTAATAAATTATTTTTGTGTACCGTCTCATATACTCCATCAATTTTAGAGTAAAACAAGGAATGTAAGTCAAATGATATAGCCTCAGTAATGACGTGGAGAGAGGGCTGTAGTCTGTAGATACTCTAATGCCACCACCAACCAACAACCAATAACAATTGAGAAGACAACAAAATGAGTTATCAACACGAGTTCAAGGAAAAGGCTTGTGGAACAAGAGAGCTGAGTCAAAACAACAGCTTGTCAAGCAAGTACATGTATTAAATACTCTATCAACAAACCATCCAAAACTCAACGGTACTCCTTCCATTCCTCATAATTTGTCACCATTTGACCTGAAACAGATTTTAAAAAATATAATAAAAAATAAGTTGAAAAAGTTAGAGGAATGTGGATCCTACTTTTACAATAATAATTTTATAATAAAATATGAGTAAGAAAGAGCTAGTCAATGTGAGATTTATTACCAAAAAATGTAAAAGTGAAAGATGACAAATTTTTAGGAACGGACAAACATGGAAATAAGTAACAAATTTTCAGGAACGGGCAAACATGGATGAGTAAACCTATTAAAATAGATCATCATTAAACCTAGGTAGGTTACAAAAATTCAATCACAGTTCTAACTGGGGCAAGATCCCCTGTTGTGCACATCAGGGGTTGTGCCTTGAAACGCAACATTCAAATAACAAAACGCAGGTATAGTGTCTTTTATTTAATTTTTTACTTTTTCTTTTAAATTATTATGTGTGTATGTAAAGGCACAGCCCCTGTTGTTCATAGCAGGTGGTCCTGACCCGTTCTTAATTACCTAGCTCATGATAGGATTTTCCAATCCCCAATTTAAAATTTTTAAACAAATTGCACCAATAAATTGTGTAAATATATTACTAGTAGTAACAAATTAGTCTCCATGTCTTTATTTACACGACATTGCATATGGTTAGAGCAGTGTATAGCTTTAATGATACATGAGACATAATTAGACACAAATAATTTTCTCTGATGAGAACCAGATAAAAGATTCTTGCAAGTGGGTATGCGATAAATTTAAAAGGTGCTAATTATTTTGGATAAACCACCAATTAATGTATTAATCAGATTTGAAACACCGTGATTCTGCAAATATCTGGTATTCAACAGTAAATCAGTGTAACTAAATGGATTCTTTAATCCGCTGTCCATCTCCAACCCTCCATTTTCTCTGCCCATCTCTGGTATTAATCAGTTAACCCACAAAGCTATATCCTTTCTTTAATTAGCTGTCCAGCTCCAACTACTACACTCCCTCCATTTTCTCACACACAAGTTGTAGTATTACATACTAGGAGTCATATAGAAATTCCCACAACCTTTCTCTTGCAACAACCTGTTCCAGCAAACAGTGCGGCGCACGAATTTAGTCGACCGCAATATGAAGTTCAACCTCTTGAAGCAGAACATAGGGATCAAGCAGTCATTCATTAATAGAAAAATAGGATCAATACAAATTTAACAGCATCCTCTACAAATATTTAATAAGTGATAAAACTCTCTCCTCTACAACCTTTTGTATTTTCTCAAATGACGAGACAAGTTTTGGAGAGAGAAAATTTAATGTATCTCATACAAAATATGTAAACAAAAAATGGAAAAATGGGAAGGTGGGAGAAAATTCCACATTTTTGCATCAGTAGTGTATGTGAATGGAAAGCACAGCCAGCTCCACTGCCTCTTCTTTTGCGGTATGGCCCGTAGTAACAGCTGAAACAAAGAAAGCAGCGCCAGACTTCTTTTTTATGCTTTCTTACCACCCGCTACTTTTGCAGTATATATTTTTTAAATTATGGGCAGCTATAGACAAGCAAACAGCTAGCGGGCATCTGCCTTGCACAAGTCGGCAGCCCCTCCAGCTACTTCACAGAAAGTAATCTGGTGTTCTTCGAGTTACATCTGGCTCACCACGTCTGGGAGCTGGCTCAAACTGTAATTAAAATAGTGAAACCCAATATAGGCTAAAGTCTCGTGTTCAACAATGCCAGACACAAGGTGAAAAGGTAGGTACAAGCACTACATGAGAGAGAGAGAGAGAGAGACCTGGAGGAAAGTATGACCCTTGCAGTCATCAACTTCAAGAATAGATGCCATGTTTCCACAGCGGTAACAATAATTGGGTGCACTAAAGATTGTAACAACCTTTTGATCCTGCAAGCAACCAACCAACCAAAGCTATCAATTAGGTTGTTATTAAGAACATATCAGTTAAGAAGTTAATATAATTACATGTGCCCAGTTAAATCCCTCCATAACCAGCTGGTGAGCTCTAGCAATAAGCTTCAACTTGTTCGTATGGTTAAATTGCTCTGATATGTCCTGTTCCATAAACATGAAGGTAGTAAATTACTTAATTCTTCACATGAAAAAAATTATGGAGGATGAGCAAGAAGCATATGATAATTACTTGACCAAATGTGTATCCAGCACCCCTAGGAGAGATACCCCAACCACATCGATCATCAGGATCAGACCACAAAAGGTCACACATAGGCCCTTCATGAGGAACTTCTTGAACACGATCGAAATTACGGATATTATCAAGAGTTTCTATGGATGGCGACAATCCACCATGGAGACAAAAGATTTCTGACTCAACCTAAAAGAAAGAATAAAATGGCATATTTCAGTCAATTTATGAGGACATGGAAGAGGAGGATATTAAGACTTCAAAAGCAGTGATGTATCATCATTCTTAACAAATATACTAACCAGTGCAGTAAGAGGGAAAAAATCAAATAAATCTGTGAAGGTCTTCCACACATTGGCGCTTCCATATCTTCACAATAGAACAAAATTAACATAGAAGCTTACATCAATAGCATAGGCATTTCAATATGGATGATAGTGCATGCTAACACTTTGATTGTAATTCTTTTTCCCATGGTTCATAAAAGATAGTCTATAGAAGAAACTCAAAGAACTTACTTTCGTAGGCATTCATCATAAAAACCATAAACCTGAGTAATCTGCAAAATACAGATAACTCATTTTAGCACTAAGAATTGGAGGATTATTTAGGAACCACTGAGTAAAATTGAATTCAAGAAACTATTAACAGATATAGATCACTAAGAATAAACAGTCATTTGATCTAGAAAATCTGATGAGTAACTAGAAATGTAGCTAATGAAATTCCATGTCTTGGGTGCACTTTGGTGACCAAGATGCTGGGTCCTTCATCGTATATACAAAGACAGAAAACATTCATACAAGTTTACCTGTCGGCTTTCATGATTTCCACGTAGAATAGTGATCCTTTGAGGATAACGCACTTTCAAAGCCACCAAGAGCTGCAATAAATATATGTACATGTCAAAATTAAGTTTAAACTCATGCATCCTAATTCCTGGCAGTAAATATATAATCAGGAAATTCTAGCAATGTACAACTAAGGTGATTAGTATTAGACACTTTGGATAGATACCCGTTAGATATAGTACACATGTAAGACACTAGAGTTTCGCACACTAAATAAGTACACCAGTAATCTAAGAATTTCCATTTTAGTCCACCATAACCCCCTCCCCCCATCTGAGCCCTGAGGTCCTTTCTCACATACATACAACCAAGATTATGATGTCTCTACCATTGTGCTAGTGATGCTACAAAAGGGTTCAAATAGCTGATATTAAGCCTGTAAAACAACATATTCACTTCTTGTAGCAAAAGAAATCCAGCAGAAACCCTTTGCTTCATAATTAAAACAGTCTAATTTCTCTATTCCATGCTTTAAGATCTCAATATGCTGGTGGAGTTTGTTAAGAGTAATATCTCTCTTCATATAAAGGACATAACATCAGAGACAGATCATACTTAGAAGGCAACACAAGAGAGTATTGGCATAGTTTGGACAAGTAAGAGAAATTATATGATTGATTAGCATTTAGGAAACTTAAATAAAAAAGAATTAACTAACCGACACTGTTTCCACGGAGTAGTATCCTCGATCAACATAATCTCCCATAAACAAATAATTTGTATCCGGACACTGCCATGATGTGGAAAACATTGATAAACATATGAATCTACTCAAGTGAAACCTTAGAGACCAAATATGATAAGCACAACAAGGGATTTAAGTATATACCTTCCCACCAATCCGGAAAAGCTCAGCAAGATCATGGAACTGACCATGAATATCACCACATATAGTAACTGGGCTTTTAACAGGCTGCAAGGGATAAAAATTGATCAGATGAGAATTATAGGTTAATCTTCACAACGAGATGCCTAGGTAGAGAAAAGAATAAGAATTTAAAATGATTCCAACCAACAACCGTATTTGTATACACCGTAACGTCAGAGTATAAGGAGGAATGAAAACCTGCACATTGCTCTCTTGCATCAGGATCTCCTTGGCCTTGCCACATAACACCCTTACCTAGTAAAATCAGCGGAGACCGCAAGTAAGGACCTCATTAACATGGAAGAACCTATGCAAGCCTCGCTGTACGTATTAATCCAAATTGCATTTAGCATAAGAATATATAATAGTACTAGTTAAAAGTAGGGCAATCTTAAAGCAAAACAAAATGTAAATATATTGGGAAGACTAATAGTGTTTTCACATAAAAAAATTATAACAAATAGCACACACAGCAGCAGTTAGACACCAAAAACAAGTTGACAAAGTAAACAAGTAAGGTGCCGTGTATACTCACACAAGAATTAACAAAAAAATCTTTGTAAAAATACAATACTCAGTAATGTAGGTTCTCATCTTTTATCCAAAAAAACCTGTTATACAATCATTCTTGTCAGACAAAGATATTTTCTTCCATCTTTAGACACAACAGAATACTAGTATTACACACTGTACCATTCCAACAAAAAGCAGATATCCAAAACACATCCTGGAAAACGTCAACTTTCTTAAAATTCTTTCAAATTTAGGATAAAACGAAACTGCAGTGAAGGGATTGAATTTTAAATCGAATGCAGTGAGCCATAAAAACATAGCCGTAATTTACAATATAAGATTCTGCGAACCCAAAGAATCAGCTCAAATATACCACACCTTAAATTCCCCCAAATGAATCTAACGTCAGAAACAGTGGATCAAATCCACCACGCGGCTCAATAAATTCGAATTCCATAAAAATCCAACATTTCAACCGAAAACCTAAGAATTCAAGAAGAATCATGGAGAAGAAAATCAATAAGGGCAGGGATAAATACCTCAGGTTCGGACAAGTGTTTGCATTGCACTAGCTGCGCGATTTGTTCGTCGAGATTGCCATTGGTTCCCCCGCCACCACTGGAGGCGACCGGCGCATCCATCACGTATGGAATAAACCCTAGTTATACCAATTTTCCGATGCGATTGATTAATCCGACGGCGTCGTGCAGCTGTTGGTGGCTTTTCTGGCTATGAGGCGAAGAGGGTGACAGGTGGAGAGTAGAGAGTAGGAATTGCCAAAATTACCTAATTGCCCTTTCAGGTTGCCTTAATTTACAGTTTGTTGGAATTTCTGTGGCAACAGTTGTGGCTACGGATGATTTGGCAATATTTTTGGAGGAACATTATTTCCACCTTTGAATTAATTAACCAATTTTAGACAACCTTTCAAATTTTATTTAGAGCATCAGCAACGGTGAGAACTTTGGCGCTCGTCCGTCCGTGCCGCTGAACAGTCCTACGTGGCACGCTCTGATTGGCCAACGGCATAGCCGTTGGCAAATTCGTTTTTTTTTTTAAATCGAAATTTATTTAAAAAAATGTTTTTAAATAAAAAAAAAAATATTTCCCACTTCCCAAAAATTATATCCGTTTTCTACCCACTTTTAATTTATTTTTCAATTTTTTTCTCCCAAAATTCACATTTTCATCTATAAATACCTCCACTTCAACACAAAAAAAAATCACATTCTCATATATTCTATCATCATTCATCTACATTCTTTCATCTTTTTTCCTCATACTCTCTCATCTAAATTCCCACCACACTACACAATGTCCGGCTCCGGCGATCACCCCTCCGGCAATCGGGGTTGGAACCACGATTGGTTCGACTCCGAGGCCTGGATATAGTCCGGAAACCCAATTTACGGCCCCTTCTCAAACTCAAGGTTTGCAATTTCCGGGTGGATACCGCCCTACTCCGCTGTAATCTTACTCCAACGCTTCGATTCAGGTGGCACCCGAATTCCGGACGGGAGGGAGCAGCTAGCCTACTCCTACTCCTACTCCTAATTAATGGAAATAAATAATAAACAAAGCTGAAACCCGGATATCAGGACTTTGATTTGATGGGGAGGGTCTTAATATTACTTCCTGTGAAATACGTCAGAATATTCCAATATAAATTGTGACAATCAAAGTGATTCAATTTAATTAGTAAAAAGCTAATCGTGGAGCCCATATCCAAAACTCCTTCCATAGATCCCTATCTCAAGACAAAAAGTTTAACTTAATATAAATAGAGAAATAAAAGAGATACAAATCATTATTATTATTAATTATAATTTTCGCCCCCCTTACCCAGTGAGTTCAATTTCTCTCCTATTGCGTGGTTGTTAATTTTCAATTAAATCAACATATCGTAAGTACGAGGAGGTCGAATACCGCACGAACTTGTGATATGCCCAAATTCAATGAATTAGGAAATTTAATTCTCCAGAATCAATTCATAGCATACATGTTTGTCTTGTGAGATGATTACGTGCAACAGTAATCATTATATTCATGCACTTGAATTAAATTTGAATGTGCAATCATTACATTTAAGTAATTATTGCACGCAATTCATCTTGCAAAACCTTTTAACGTGCGTGATTCGTATTACCGCGGCGATCTGCCGTGAGCGTCGCCGATGGTAACGGAGGGCAGCGCTTTTGGATGCGGGCGACGTGGATTGCAGCAGCAGCGCTGTGGCAGGCTGGGCGAAACAGCGAGCTGCCCAGGAGGGCTGCTGGCGGTATCCACGAGCTTCGTCGGCAACGTGCAGTAGCGGGGACTTTCGTGCAGCAGCGCCGGTGCTGCAGAGACGACGTCGCATAAGCGACGACGCAGCAACGCAGGCAGCAGCAACGGAAGTCCGAACTCCACCGACGTGAGGAGTTCTGCACAGCAGCGACGGTCTGATTCGGTGTCGCGCAGTGGTGTCGTGTGGCCTAGAACGGTGGTTTGCACGTGTGCAGCACCGGTGGCTGCGGTGACAGCGCAAGGAGCCGAGGAACATCAACCGAGATGGCTGCAGGCGGCTGTGACATCTCCGACCAGCAAGGGCGGTGGTGGCCGTGGATTCAGTGGGAGTCAAACCGAGCCATGCAAGGTTCGGTCAAGATTCTTTCCAAATTTGATTAGGATTTCCAAATCCTTGGATTCAATTTTGCAAATAATTCAAGATTAATTTAAAAATAAGATTTGAATATATCTTTTGTGATTTTATATATTATATGAGATTTAATTATGAATTAAATCATGGATTAATTATAGATTCTTTCCCTATTTTATGTATTTATAAGGATTTTATTCTTAGATGAATCCTAGTTAAATTTGGATAAAGACAATCTAATTTTTATTTATATCCTATGGATTAATGTGGATTTATCCCTAGACGAATCCTAGTTGGATATAGATAGTAATAATATTATTTTATTCTTATCGTATGAGTTTATATGAATTTATTCATAGATAAATTCTAGATGGATTTGGATAGTGATAGTATAATATTTTGTTCTTATCTTATAGATTTATATGGATTTATTCCTAGATAAATATTTGAATAATTATAATATAATATTATCTTATTCTATGGATTTATATGGATTTACTCCGAGATAAATCCTAGATGAATTAGGATAAAATTTATATTAATTTATTTTATCCTATAGATTTGAATACATTTAATTCTATTAAGACAAATCCTAGATGGATTAAAATAAGTATTAATCCAAGTTATCCTTATCTTTTGGATTTATATCCTAGATAGATTAGGATAAAGATGATATATAAGAAATCCTTAATTAATTGGATTTAGATAAATTTATTTATCTAAGAAATCCTAAGTAATGTTTGATATATTCTAGATGTCTATTCTAAATAGAATTAAGATTTGTACAAATCTTTATTGATTGGAATTTATTTTTATCTTATGGATTATGATGGAAGTGTTTCTATCTAGTAATATCCTAGTACGATTTAAATAATGATAATCCTAGATCAACGTTATCTTGAATTGTAGGATTTGATTTTATGGAAATAAAATCTAGAATAATCCTAAGTGGATTTAGATAGTTGACTCTATCTTGATAAATCCTAAATGAATTTGGATAAAGATTATCCAAGATAAAACTGAATTATTTAATTGATTCTCCCTTGACTAGATTAAATAATTGTCGTTAATTATCATGTGTGTTTAAATGCCATGCATTAAATGGATTTATCTGTTTATTTGGTGTTTATCTATTTTAAGTGGATTATCTGATTTATCTGCTTATGTGATAATTATGCAAAAACCATACAAAATGTCTAAGTGATGATTACAACAAGTGCGTTGTATACGGTCTCCATCGGTTGGTCTGCCAAATTTTGTGAAGCTGATTTTCTAATATTATCGCCACTACATGAGTAGGGACAATAATCCTACCCTGTAATGCTAAATCCGATGGTCGTGCTTAGGCAACATTAGGCGTATCAACCTCCAAGAGGAGGAAGCAATTGATGCGTCGGTTGTTGTGACAAGTAAAATTGTCAAAATTTTAATGCGTATTAACCTCCAAAGAGGAGGATACAATTTATTAATTTTGCTGTTGTAAGATACATAATTGTTTTGTGGTTATTTGTGATTATGTATTGAGCATGATTATGTGATAATAAGTTTCTTTGTCAAATCTTCATTATGTCATTTAATATTTGTCTGCGATCCTTAAAGAAAGAAAACTCGAATGCCTAAATTATGTAGACCGGAAACGAAAATGGATAAAATTCTCATCGCTGAAAGCTTGGAGTTTATACTCAATGATTCATGTCCTCCATTTCCTCGACATAATTCCACGAAGAATGTTCGAGAATGCATTATGCATGTACTTGACAAGCTCTTTGAGGAATAAGGTCAAGCTATTTTCCTTTAAGTAGCTCGACAAGTCTTGGTTAATGACGATGAAAGATGGATATCAATAGAATCTGTCAAGATGATTCGATTGGAATATCCTAGAGTGACAAAATGTTTTGAGGATCTTTTGATCACTCAAATAGTTTCTGACACAAGTCATCGCCTAAAGTAACAAGAAATGACTACAAGAAGGTTTAACTGAAAAGTAGAAAATCTTCAGAATAATAGTCGTTGTGTTACTATTAGAGGAAAGTAACATGATAGATGACGAATTCATAAAGGCTGCATTTTTCTTAAGTCCTAGTTCATTTGAACAAAAGACTAGATATGGAAATGGGAGAGTCTGGATTGTCATCGAAGTTTGTTAAAAGCGAGAAAAGATGCTTTGTGAGTTGAATTGACCTATTTTATAGAAGGACAATGACTTACATGACAATGCAACTTCTAAGTAAGAGATCTTGATCCAGTTAGGTTTTTGTTGCAGTGGGAGCTATTAATGCTCAACTATTGTTTTATGGTTGATGCTTAAGGAATCATAGTATTAAAATAATATAAGTGCGACAAGGTTGAGTATTCAAAAACACATCAACTTCTTAATCATTGAATGATAAAGTATTTATGGCTCTTAGCCTTAAGGCCAAGAAAATACTTAGAAATTGTTCGAACTGATCTAGACTATCAAGATTTTAACATTTCGTTAAATAGCTTGAGAGTTGAAAAGTCTATTTGATGCACTATGAGTTAGAATCATTTGATTTTTCAAGAGATTCGGAATACTTATAGAAGTGCAACATAGAAAGACTAGCAAGTCTCAATGGTTTACACTATAAGGAGACGAGCAAAGGGTTATGATCAGTAGTGGGAGTCTAATCTCCATTAACGAATCCAAGCATTCATCTAATGAATGTGATAGTTATGTAAGAAGGAATCAAAGTCTTTCTAAGACAAGTTTGATTATGTGATGAGTTGTACTCATTAAAATCTTATCATTGATGGGATAAACATTAAAGAAACTACCAACATCAGTACCTTCTACAAAACACGAGTTGTGGACTAGAGTGTCTCTAGTCTAGCACATCTCAAGGTGTAATGTTGTTCCAACACGTGTTGGAAAAGTGTCCAAGAAATTGGAGTTGAGTACTGAGGCATGTTTTAAGGTTTGTCCCAAATGATGTAAGGTTATAAGTTCTGTAATCTTCAAAGATATAATTCTTGTATGAAGATCTAGAGATGAACTACAAGCCTAACAGCGTGATAACTCTCAAAATAAAGAGAGAGATATCGGATTTTCCACATTACCAAGAAGTCATACCATTAGAAACTTTTGCACTAATAAAATCAACTTTAGTACCTAAGATTGTAAGAACCATATCGTAGTGGGAGCATTCCACCGGAACACAACAAGTTCTTGGGTCTAAGAGTGTCGTAAGACTCGGTCTTAGATTAACTTGAACATAATCCCTTTAAACTACAATGTAGTATTGGTTAATTTGGATAATCATCTTTGAAAAGGTGATAGATTCCATATTACAATCTAAGATAGACAACATGTTTTACAAGACTTGCAATACTACCTACATGCTGTGTCAGTCAGTGGGAGCAAATATCTTTGCAAGTGTAAATGTGGATCTCAAATGGCTAGACAATGACAATGGGTTATGCCCAAAGAGAATTATCTTCTCGCTATCGTTGTGCCAGGATTTATTCGATCCTATTGTCTATTAGAACTTACATAAATTAGAATGTATGTATTATGATTGTCAAGACAGCCTTCTATAAATAGAAGTCTTGAGGAAATCATCTACTAGAACATTCTAATGGATATGTAATTAAGGGCAAGAAACGCATGATTGGAAGCTTATATAGACCTTCGTGGTCTTAGGCAAACATCTAAATCAGAGTATATGTGTTTTATCAAAATTGTCAAATATTTGGAATTTGACTTGTGTCCTTAACAGTGCTGTAAGCACAAGGAAGTTGAAAGTGCATTACATATGGTATTATTGGTACTCTACGATGATGAAATCTACAAAAGTTGCAAACAACTAAGATTGACATCTGGCGTAGGAAACTGGTTGTCTACCCAGTTTAAGATAAATGATTTAAGAGAAACTAATTACATTTTTAGCATCTAAGTCCTTTTAAGATTGCTAGAAAGAATGTTAAGATTCTCTTAGGAATCCTATATCTACACATTGCTTGGAACATTTAAGCATTAGAAATTCCATGAAAGGTTTATACCTCTCAAGATGGAATTGTCTTGTCTCTAGTCAAGTGTCGTTTGACACTTAGTGAGATCAAGAATTATGAGACTAGTTTCGGAGATAGTTGTCTCATGTATGCTATAATGTGTACTAAGTTTGATATTTGTTGTGCTTATGCATAACAAGTATATATCATATTAACCATGGCCGACGCGTTGCTGCTGCTCGACTCCTTCGACGCTGCTGCGTCGATGTCGCAGCTCCGGCGCTGCACTGCGTGATACCGACGCTGTTGTCGCTGCGTCGTCGTACTCGCCGCTGCCCGATCCCCGCTGCTGCTGCACCCTCCAGCGCTGCTGTCTCGGTGTTTTTCCGAGATCGGGAAACCGCCCACAAAGGGCTCCCACTCGAATTGCAACTGTTGCTGCTTCACCGCAGCCGCCGGCGCTGCTCTCGCGCGGATCGCCGCTGTGCAATTCTTGAATTGCCGACTCAGAATTTAAAATTCACGTAAGGCAAAACAAGATAGTCAACTAAATCAAGTAATGATATATGTTGGAGATATCACGTGTACATGATTACATGCTGCACAGCTCAATTGATTGAAAAACATTTAACTTTTTCTCCGTACTTTGTGTTTTTCCAGTTTGACGAAAAACAAAAACACAAACCTAACAAAGAAATTCATACATTCAAGCAATTCACATAACATGATATTAATCCACATAATCAGAGCCAAAAATTGGCTCGATACCAATTGATGGGGTTTGGTGCCCCTTGCACAACGGAAGACTTGTACAAAACAAATAAATCGGATACGGATCTATTTGACCGATTATGCAATTAATCAATTCACATGTTAAACGGATAATTGCATGCTAGAATGCAAATAATTCATGCTCATAGAAAGTAAATCCTAAACATGAATACTATGGTTTAAAGTTACCGATTTGATTCTCCAAAGAATAGACGATTGCTTTGTGCCTTCTCCACGTGATGATCTTCAATACTAGACCACGGATCTTCTGACTGGTTCCCGAACCGTATCTCGATATCGGGGTGGGGCCGATCTTATCAAAACACTAGACTCGAATAAAGAGGACAAAAGAAATCCTTTTGGGAAAAGGAGTGGAATTCGAAAATTCCTACGGCTGGAAGCTGAAATTTTCGAAAATTACAAATAATGAAATTGTGATTCTTCTGTCTCCTTTATTCTCCTATTTATATTAAGTTCCTTATGGGCCCAGACAGGGATCTATGGAAGGTTTTGGATATGGGCTCGCCAATTAGCTTTTTACTAATTAAATTGAACCTACACTAATTTAATACAAGCTTATATTTGTAACATATACGAGCAAAACGTAATTACGTATTTTAATAGCTGTATTCCCTTATCTGTAAATCCGGAATTAGCTAGTAATCCCGTGTTTCCCACTATTTATATTATATATATTACAAAATCCCTTAAGATTATAAATGTCCATTAATTAATTCATCATCCGCTTATGGACTTAATTAATTAACATCTTATTACACTCCAAGAGCTGGACTTGAAGCGTGTGCAACCACTTCTTATTTATTATCTCATAGCATTAAACGGTGTCCAACTGACCTAAGTTTTCTGACATAATAAGACCATTGTTCGAGCTCTCTTCTCGAGGACATTATCAAACGAGACTCACCTCGCGCACGATTCAACATAATAGCAATCCTAGCACCGCTAGATATTAATCACCACTACCCAATATATCGGGATTATTGGGTTGCGAAAAACCCGCACCATTTGATAAGTCCAAAGTAGTGCATAATCAATACCGTATGCTCAATGCTAACGTATATAGATTAAGAAATAGTATTTTATCAAGACCTAGTCTTTCGGTAGATAGCATAAAGACACGTCTTGCTGTTAGATCCATTCAAGTGCTATACCACACCAACGCCATCTTATTTCGAGAAAGGCTTAGAAATAATCTGAGATGACATTGCACCTTTCACGATAGGTAGTCTAAGCCTATCTAGGTTGTGAAATTCTTCTTTTTCTTTTGCAAAGCATTGCATAGAACCGACCGTGTTACCTTAAAGTGGACGACGCCCACAACCGGGTCTACTAAACAAAAGACTTAGACTTTGCTTTGCTTCTTATACATTTAAATGTTTATAAAATATCTTATAAATGCACAAGCAAACACAATGTAATAATATACTGATTCTATTCGTGCGAAACTGCTCGAATAATACTGAATCGGGTTAAAAGTGGATTATAGAGTTTTACGTATACAAGCAAGATTCTATTCGAGCGAAATTTGCTCGAAACATGCTTTTGAGTATACCAAACCTAACAAGAATGTCCTTGGGGTTTACACTGTCTTAGTTTTATGACTAATCGCTGATCGAGTAAGTCATCCTCTCGAATATGTGTTTACCTTAGGAATATCTTCCTAATAGCTTTAATCGTAAGTTTGAGTATGCCCTATGAGTATTATTTTTTGATTACTCTAGTAAAGGCTAACTCAAGGGACACACGAGTTTATTAAGCTAAACAATCACATATGAGGATGAAATTAATTAAAGATCAAGTACGCAGCAAAGACATTATGGTGAAAAAGATATTATCAGAGAACAACCAAGCAGATTTTTCTTTCACTTAGTGAAATGAATGGTAGTTTGATATATCTAGTACAAAGACCTACTTTGAGTATAAGTGGGAGAGTTTTTTGGCAGTGGGTATACTCGAAAGCATGTTTTGAGTATAAGTGGGAGATTGTTAGGTTTGGTATACTGAAAAGCATGTTTCGAGCAAGTTTTCGCGAATAGAATCTTGCTTGTATACGTAAAACTCTACAATCCACTTTTAACCCGATTCAGTATTATTCGAGCAGTCACGAATAGAATCACTATTATTATTACATTGTGTTTGCTTGTGCATTTATAAGATGTTTTACAAACATTTAAATGCATAAGAAGTAAACAAAGTCTAAGTCTTTTGCTTAGTAGACCGGTTGTGGGCGTCGTCCACTTTAAGGTAACACGGTCAGATCTATGCAATGCTTTTGCAAAAGAAAAAGAAGAATTTCACAACCTAGATAGGCTTTGGCTACCTATCGTGAAAGGTTGCAATGTCAGTCCGCATATTTTTAAGCCTTACTGAAATAAGATGACATTAGTGTGGTATAGCACTGAACGGATCTAACAGCAAGACATGTCTTTATGCTATCTACTGAAAGACTAGGTCTTGATAAAATACTATTTCTTAATCTACATATGTTAGCATTGAGCATACGGTATTGATTATGCACTACTTTGACTTATCAAATGATGCGGGTTTTTTCGCAACCCAATAATCCCGATATATTGGGTAGTGGTGATTAATATCTAGCGGTGCTAGGATTGCTATTACGTTGAAACGTGCGCGAGGTGAGTCTCGTTTGATAATGTCCTCAAGAGGAGCTCGAACAAGGTTTTATTATTCGGAAAACTGGCCAGTTGGAGTTTTATTGCTCTATGAATAATAAATAAATGTTTCTTGCTAAGTCCACTCTTGGAATTAATAAGATATAAATTAATTAAGTCCATAGCAGACATTAATTAATTAATGGACATTTATATCTTAAGCTGGAAATAAATAATAAACAAAGTGGAAACCCGGATTACTTGTAATTTTGCGATTTGCGATGGGGAGAGTTCAATTCTACTCCGCCCAGAGGCTGCTCGTAATACCTCCAATATAAGCTGTCACACCCCAACCCTTATGACTTATGCACTTACTATAAATAAATTCAAAATTTAAAATAAATAATCCACGTGTCAACTATATAAAATCCACATATTATATCAGGTACATATTTCAAATCATTCTAAACCGTAGTGGGACCCTCTCGCCACTCTATGTACTACACATTTATCTACATGCAAAAATGATGAGGAGGAGAAGGTTGCCAAAACGCGTCAGCCGCCGACCCTTATAATAACTACGTCACTCACATCAACACACGCATCATTGATATCTTAATCCTGAAAAATATTAGTGGTTTATATGAGCCACAACTCAGTGTATATAAACCTTACCTTTAATTTCACACACAAATATCAAACACATTCTTTCACCAAAATATATCACCAGAAATAATAAATATCATAAACAATTTAACATTCATATGCATATGCCTCTCCATTCTTTTTATTATTTTGTGACACATCAAGCCTGGTATCTGCCCGGGATTTCCATTGTAACACGACCCGTAGGTCCCTTATATTTATTTGACCTTTCCACGAAGGTCCCTCTTGCATATTTCTTTGACCTTTCCACGAAGGCCCCTCTTTGATTTGACCTTTCCACGAAGGTCCCTCTTTGCTCTTTGTATTGACCCGTAGGTCTATTATCATTGTATATGACCCGTAGGTCTATTTTCATTTCCATTGATATCAGACCCAGGGCAAGATTGTCACATATCCTCTTTAATCCAATGATTCAAATAATTCTAATGCTATATAAAAATATATCAATTGCACCACTCACATATTCATCATATTCCACCATCAATATCAAATAACACATAACCATTTTAATCTCGCATCATATAATACAAATATTCACTCCAATTTAACACATAGCAATCAATCACATAAAATATGTAAAATTAAAAGTGTGATTTATACACACCTGATTAAGATAGGTAAACTACTCAAAAGCTCGATTCCTTCTCTTCGTTTACCACTCTCATATATATAGTTGTTGCTTCAAAAGTCTAAATATTTTACTCCGTACCTTCCTCAAATTCCCCCTCTTTTATTCTCATGAAAAAAAATAACAATATATATACTCTACAGTCCTAAAACATGTCAACTGCAAAACTAGGTGACTCACTTATTATTTGTTATATTTTTATAAGGAAAACACGTATAAGTGAATAACTAAAAACGTGTAATTTTGTAAACACTTGAGCTGCAAACTAATGCATGAAAATACTCATTTTCTATGCCACGTACGTATGCATATTTGTTTAATATTATAACCTTAGTCTATCCCAAACAAAATATATAAATGTGTATATGTGTAAAGTACGTACATAATAGTAGTACTATATTATCTCGTGCACATATACACACATTACTACACGTATACATGCATACAAATTTAATTTAGCTATCAAAAATTCACGTACAAATACACACTTATACATATAACACATAATTATCCAAATAACACAAAAAAATATGCAATGATAAATAAATCAATAAAATATTTAAATAGGCAAAATGATGCATGTTTTAGGTCATGGATGTCACAATAAGCTTATATTAAATTGTGGGTTCAATTTAATTAGTAAAAAGCTAATTGGGTGAGCCCATATCCAAAACCTTCCGTAGATCCCTATCTGGGCCAAAAAGGAACTTAATATAAATAGGAGAATAAAGGAGACATAAATCATTATTATTATTACTCATAATTTTCGTCCCCCTCTACCTAGAGGAGTTCGAATTTCTCTCCTAATTGGAGAAGGATTTCTTCTGTCTCTCTTTATTCGAGTCCTAGTATTTTGATAAGATCACCCACCCCGATATCGAGATACGCGTCGGGAACCAGAGAGAAGATCTCGTGGTCTAGTATTGAAGATCATCGTGGAGAAGGCGCGAGCAATCGCTAGGCGATTCTTTGGAGAATCAAATCGGTAACTCTAATCCGTAGAATTCATGTTTTAGGATTTACTTTCTTTTGAGCATTAATTATTTGCGTTCTAGCATGCACTTATCTGTTTAATATGTGAATTGATTAATCGCATAATCGGTTAAATAGATTACGTATTCGATTTATTTGTTTTGTACAAGTCTTCCGCCGTTGCAAGTATCAAAACCCTGAAGAGGGCAGGAGGGGCGCCAACATCCGAAGTATGGGGCGGCATAGCAAAGACTCCTCCTCCAGCCTCCTCCAAAGAACGGTCCAGGTCGGTTGCCCTATCCGATCGCGCTCCGATGATGTGGCTACCCCAGCCTTGCCGGAGCTAACTTGGGTAGCCCCGACACTGGCTTCCGAGCTAGTTCCCGCCTCGCAAGGAAGGAAGAAGGCGGCGGCCAACCGCCCCCGCCGTCGCCCCGGCCCCCCGCTCCCCGCTCCTCCCTTTGTGCCTCCTCCACCCCCGAACAACACGTTGTGGGCCATCTTGAGTCAACTCTATATGAACGATACGTCTTCGGATGACTCCGGGGATCAACTTGCAACACATGAGTAAATGATCTCTGGGTCTCAAGAGGCAATTGGGGATAGAGGACTAGTCTTCCACGTGTGTAATTTTTAATTTGTAGGATTTTAATTATGTATTTTTTATTTTCTAGGATTTTAATTATGTATTTTTATTTTTTAGTATTTTAATTATGTAATTTTTATTTTTTAGGATTTTAATTATGTAATTTTTATTTTTAATATATTTTTATAATGTAGAAATATTTTTAATAATTGGAGTATTTAAATTGAATAATAGAATGGTGGGACCCTTGAGCTTGTCCTTAGTTAAGAGCACGGATGTGGGTGTTGTGCTCTTAGCTAAGGACAAGGAGTAAAAGTGGGTCCGGGCCCACCTCCGTGCTCTTAGCTAAGAGCACATATGGGGATGCTTATGCTTGATTCAACATAGTCCATATGTTTCATCCGGATATACTCCATTCGTACCACAAGAATATACATTTTTGATTGAGCACGGAATTTATGCATAATTAGTAAAGTAAGATATATAGAAATAAAAAAGCAATTAAATATTTTATAATAGAAAACGGGTTCATACCATTAGAGAGAGAAGGATTTCTAAAATTAGAGAGTGCATATTTTTGTGGGACGAATTAAAAAATGAAAGAGTCCATAGAATGACAAATGATTCTAAAAATGTAGCATTAAAGACGGAAAGACGAATATTAAATATTGAGCTACTTATCTAATTGAATTCAACAAATTATAATGATAAATATATATATCCAACTCAAAATGGAAATTTATTCATATGCCAAAAGTCAAATT